>NC_053117.1:25198377-25798377 GCF_010015445.1 Perca fluviatilis
ACACACGCACACGCACACGCACACACACACACACACACACACACACACACACACACACACACACAGGTATCGATAATCAGCAAATCAATTGATTGCAGAAACAAATATTAGCATTAGCTTGAATTCACTCTTGCTAAGAATGTTGGGAGGTTGTTTCTTCTGTAACTTCAAAATGAAAGTTTACACCGTTGTCCTAACTGGTTAAAGAATCGTGGAATGTTGGAAATATGTTACTCCTGAAGTTTGACTTCAAAGCAACATGAAGACGTCAGATTGGGCTCAGGGTGTTATTTTCCCTCTTTTATAGACCAAAAGATTTATTGATTAACCAAGAAAAATTATTGTCAGATCAATCAGCATTAAAATTATTGTTACTTGCTGCCCTACTGGGATCCTTTAGCTCCACCCTGGATTTTCTGACTACAACTAGCATGAAGCCAGCGAGCAGCAGCCCAAACCTCAAGTCTTAAAAGCTTCCCTTGCAGAAAACTACCTCCATGTTTTTATAGTCATACTTCATGCTAAAAATCACACATCTTCTTTTTCTAACACACGTTGTGTGTGTGCGTGTGTGTGTGTGTGTGTGTGTGTGTGTGTGTGTGTGTGTGTGTGTGTGTGTGTGTGTGTGTGTGTGTGTGTGTGTGTGTATTTGTGTGTGTGTGTGTGTGTGTGTGTGTGAGACTAACTCGTCTGAGAATGTGTGCAGTGTTTGGTTGTTCAAAAATAGGATGTGCTCCTAATTGTCATACTCATTATTTAAGATGCAATTTACAACAAGCCACATCCGTCTGACCTTTATATAGCCCTGGCCTTATTGGAAATCAGCCGGATCCAATCTATTGCTTACAACTCAATTAGTCTGCATGGCATCAAGGCTCTCTGAGACATCAAACACTCTAGTTTTTACGGGAAAACTGGAGTGGGAAAAAAAATTGGAAAAGAAAATGCAGCAACATGTGCATCACAAGGGCAGGGATGAAAAACAGATTTAGTTACCACCTTTGAATTTTCATTCTCTAAATCACTGAATGAATCACAGAGCTAGGGATACATTTACAAAGCAGGGAGAGAGTGAGTGTATGACAGTGGGAGTTAGGGGCTTATTTTAAGAAGAGAGAGAGAGAGAGAGAGAGAGAGAGAGAGAGAGAGAGAGACAGAGAGAGAGAGAGACAGAGAGAGAGACAGAGAGAGAGACAGAGAGAGAGCAGGACGCTGTAAGGAGTGGAGGGAGTCAAACATGAAAAGGAAGAGGAGACAGAGAAACAAGGGTCACATGAATAGCCAGAAAGAGAGAGGAGGGGATAATGAGAAGGCAGGCAGGAAGTGAGAAAAACAGAGCAGGAGAAAGGTGAGAGGAGATAGCGCCAGGTCCAGGTGGCAAAGCCAAAGAGGAACAGAGACCAAAGGATCTCTGCTCTGCCTGGGCAGCAATCACAGCAACAGGAAGCCCTGCCCTGGCAAGCAGCGACCAGTGCGCACATGCACGCACGCACGACACGCACGTACGTACGCACGCACGCACGCACAATTTTAAATCTGAATCTCACTCTCGGTTACTGTTTAACGAACTAAAGAACAGAGATCTTTGTTTACTGAATATTTGAAGGCAAACTGTTTATGTTGACATATAAACTTATAACACTTATTTTGTTGCAATTGTATGTTCTTGAAATGAATAATAAAATATTGTTCAGTATTTTGTCATATCATTAAGAATATCATTATCACTATCCTACTTGAGGTCACAATTATCTATCACAATTATTAATTAATCTTCTGTAACAAAATAACTTTACTGCACTGGTTTTATTTTTACACTTTACTTACAATGAAAAGGTAGAGCATTAAAACCCTGCCCCAAGTTTAATTAACAGTGGAAGCTAAAACCATGATTGTGGTGACTATTATAAAATGTATGCAGCTCTATTCCATCCCTGCCTTACAGGAACATTGAACACAATACAAGAGGGACATCCATGCAAACCCACAAGCAACTATTGTGCAAGTATCAGAAGAAAAAAGACAGGGATTCCCACCAAAACAGTTCAATATTGTTATGAAAACCTGTTCCACTGTTAGCCAACACACCATTTAACGTGAACCTTTTTCCATCCCTTTCATTTCATGTTTTATACTTTAGTGCAACAAGCTGCTATGTATCAACCTGGCGGCAGCTACACGCAGCCCGATTGATCAGAAGCATAAAAATAGAAGGCCTACATGAAAAAGTTCTGCAGTTGCAGGGATGGGATTGGCGGAGTCTCAGTGTTCCTGTTTGTGTGAAATGAGATGTGAAAGAGCTTTGATAATGAACAGAGCAGAAAGCGAGACACGCACAGCTTACATAATTGAAGAACATATTGTAACGGAGGAAGTAGCGCTAAAACATGAGATAACCCTCGGCCTTAACTACCCACAGCCTGAGGAAAGCATCAGCTGATTCAGGGAGAAACAAACCTGCAGCCTACAAACATAAACCATTAGCAAGGGATACAATGTCTGTTCTTTGCATACAGTGGGTATAACAAAGACAAGGACATGTTTATTTGTGTACAGCCTGTCTTCAAATACCTGGTATTCTTGCATTTAATGAGCAAGAAATATTTTGTGCAACACCTCATGTAAAAAGAAAAAAATACTGATATGCCCACACTAAATAAGCATAGCTACGGGGCGATAAAGACCTTTAGTCCTCAACGTTTGGCATTTACTGTTGCTGACATTCTTATCCAGAGTGGCATTGGGATACATATACATTTTTCTAAATCACAAATCACATTACACTAAAGATATATACAAATATTTTTTATAATAAAGAAAAGAAAAGGCAGTAACAGCTGTGAACTAGCTTTTTGTTTTGGTTAGAGTATTCTCTGGCTCTGCTTTCAAACAACAATGCAGGCTCCAACCCAACACAATGCTGCTATTCTTGAGACGCACAGCAATAAAGGCTGGTCGCTTTCTGGTCATTTCCTGTGGCCTGGGAACAGAGAGAGGGAGGCAGGCTGGGAAAGGAGCAAAACTAAAAGGCTGGATCTGTGATAAGAAAGGGATTCACACTAGCAAGGATCAAAAGGAGGAAATGAACTGTATGCTACGGTATCAAGACAACTTTCCCCATCACTACTGCAATGGAAAACAAATCTGGGGTTTACCTTAAAAGAAAAAAAGTATTATGAATATGTGTCCAGTTAGTACAACAAGCATCCTTCCAGCTATCTGGAATCCTACCAATAACTAAGACAAAATGTCTCTGCACAGTCTACAGCCTGTCATTAGACTGCAAAGACAGACCCTGGCATGTCAAGGAAACACTAAAATATAGGGCTCCCAGAGACATAATGACAGGCAAAAAAAAGGAAAAGAGAGAAGTAAAGTTCTGGCTTTGGCTGCAACGATAGATGTGATGTGTGAGGGGAGACTAAGGAAATGAGGTCAATAGTGACCATCAGGCATCACAAGCAACCTGCCATTTAATGTCCTTTTCCATCCTGGGTTTTGTCCATTCACTACGCGCTGCGACCATTTCTAAAAACTGATGTTTAGTGCTGAGCAAAATTCATGATTAATGATTACATTCATTGTAGATTAGTCTGCGGATTACTTTCTCCATTCATCGATTCATTCTTTGCTCTGTCGTCAAATATCCATCACAATTTTCCAGAGAGCAAGGGGATTTCTTCAAATGTGTCACTTTGAACAATAGTCCAAAACCCAAAGCTTACCGTACAATTTTAAAGACACTGAGCAAACAGGGATGAGGAACAACTGGATATAATCTCATCTCATTCTTCTGAAATGCATGTTTGATGCGTTCATATGTCAATACTTTCCCTAACATTAGGTTGGAGACCTAATTTACCGACTGAAGAAAATGACAACACCCAAACTAGCAGTTAGCCCGACCGGTGGGGAGATTTTGCTAGATTTGGATTATCAAAGACACTAGCAAAGCACCGTTTAGCTTTAAACATTTTAACCCTGTTTAAGCCAGCTACTAGCTAGCAGTAGGCTAACGTTACCTGAAGTGAAATGTGAACTAGCGCCACATGCAGTGATGCTTTGGTTGCCTGTTACGTCAATTCTGGAGCACCAGAGGGCAGTGCAGTCATTTAAGTAGTAATGAAATGAGGCACCGGAATCTGCTTGCCATTCGGACCAGTAGATACAGGTTGTACACAACATTCCTGGATAGGAGAAAAATGTGCTCTGGTTTAAGGACAGACCGACTGGACGATTATCGATACCGTCGTCGATATAGACTAGGTTGTACCCAGCCCTACTTCTGCTGTGTAATTACACAAAACTGAATCTGAATATTGTTTGAAATAACCATGCTTCCTTATGATCCTGCAGGGGAGTGCACTGCACAAATCTTATTGTTCAATATATTGTGCACCCTGTTCAAATAAAATAAAAATTGGATAGATGAACAGAAACCTTTTCCTGCACACTAACTTTGAGCCCTGGCAAAATAAACACAGACAGACTGCGCATATTACAGAACATTAAATACTCATACTCTGTATAACTAAACAGTTTAAGTGTGTTTCTCAGCTACAAAGCCACCAAAAGCTGACCGAAACTTCTTACTGGATCTCTTAAAACACAGGCTTAGTTTCGGAAAAGCTGAAAACAACAATCCATTATTCATAACTCAGTTGAGACGAATCAACTCAATACAGCCAATCCAAGCATTTGAGACTCAAATGCTCCAGCCGGAGAGAGAACGAAAGAAATCTCTGGTTGAAATCCACAAGCACTTTATGAATGAGTCATCCATACTCGAGACGATTTCTGATTCATTGTGAGTTATGAAGATGCATGATAGTAGTTAAGATGTAAGCTACTATATATGATGTAGGTGTGTATGTTGGGGGAGGTTGTTTGGGGGGTTGGGTGTGAGGTAACTGATGATCGGCTGTGAATCATCTGCCAGCATCTGACTTCCTGGAAGGCTAATTCAGGCATTATTAACTTTTTCCACATTGGGACTCATGAATCAAGTTTCATTGTTCCCACTTTCTAACACACAAAACATCACCCAACAATCCTGTTTTGGGATTTATCTCTGCAGTGATAGCAAACGTTGTGCTTGTGTTTGAAATAAAACTTGCAAATGATGCAAATTGTGCATTTTGCGTGACAATGTGCTGCTACTTTCACTTCAACTTAGACATGACACACAAAGAGGAACAAACATACAAAGGGTTATTTGATATGTGCCTGTATTTAGGGCTGCAACTAACGATTATTATCGATCAATCTGCTTTGATTGTTTTCTCAATTAACTGATAATTGCGGTCTATGAAATAATTTTTTTTTTTTTAATGTGAAAAAATAGTTTCTCAGAGGCCACAGGGCTGTCTTCAGTTAGCTCATGTCTTGTTATGTTACTTTTGACAACAAAAAAAAAATATCTGGCATTTTTCTTTGAAAAATTACTGAAATGACTAATCTATTATCAATATAGTTGCAATCAGCTAATCAATTAATCGACTAATTGTTGCCGCTCTAAATGTATGCACTCGTGAAATTTCTCATGATAAAAAGCAAACATTCCGGGTGGGTTTCTTTTCTTAAGTTTGACAAAAGCCAAACGCTTGACTCCATCCTATGTCCTAACTGTGTACACACACACACACACACACACACACACACACACACACACACACACACACACACACACACACACACACACACACACATATTAATGTACTGCAACTGCAGAGCCTTAAAGTACACGTTTTTAAACAATATCCTCATTCTGCTGCAGCAAATCGGGCCTATAATCAACATTCTCAACAAGCACAGGGGCGCATTGGGGTAAACACATGCAAATACACACACACAGTCTCTAATTATTGCTGCTTTGGAAAAAACACACAGGCACACATGTGCCTCCCCGCCCCCTCCCCCCCCCACCCCAAACGCTTGCACAAACGTGTGCACACACACATGCAACAACTTAACCCTAATACCGCATGACTTGTGTGTGTGTTTGTGGTCCACATTTAAATCTGAGATTTTTTAGCTTAGCTGTTTGGGTGGCCAAGGGCTGTGTGAGTCAAATTACACATAAACTGCTAGAAAACCTGTGTGTCACGTTTCGGAAGGTCCTTATTGACACCAGAAAAGTGCTTTTCTTTTTCTTCCATTTTCTGCCCTAACCCGCCTCTTCCGTCTTTCTCCGTCATACTTCTTTAGCAGATTCCTACTTCTGTCTGTCTGCCAATTTATCTCCCACGATTTCCCTCTTCCTCCTTTCCCTCCTCTCCTCTCCCCACAGGGCCGCTGTGGGTCAGACCTTTCTCGTGATCTCATCAGTGGACTTCTTAGAACCCCTGAGGGAAGCAGAAGAGCTGGCATCCAATATCATCTCAGTTAAAGACATTGAACCATGACATGTCAGGTCCACGGCTGATAGCCGACTGCAGAGTCCACTAGTTTTTTGCATTCCTTCTACGTCTGTAACAACACATACTGTATATAAAAGCATGTACATCAAATGTGCACAACGTTTCAAAAATGTCCAGTTTCCATAAAGCCACAGTCTTTTCTTTCAAGGAAAGATGTCTCAGACAGCAACTGAAACAATTTTGTTGTGGTGCATAAAATCCCCAACTAAGTACCGGTAATCATGTCATGTTGCAGAAAATCTCATTATAATCATGCTGAACAATCGTCATCCCCCTCTTTAGGGAGAGTCCGAGATTATTCGGTGCTGAAAATGTAAAGCGGGAATTTCTATTCACATGGTCATCAAGCTGTCAATATTGTGTGGTTGTAGGCATTACATTTTTAAGTTTCACTGCATTTGTGTTGAGTTGAGGTTGTGCATGGGGCCAGAACAGAACTTCTCTTGTCCATACCACACTGAGCAAAAAAAAAAAGAAAAAAAAACAAAAACCCCCACCTCCCAAAAACCAAAAAAGGCCGGGTTTTACCACACGAGCAAAAAAGAAGGGAGAACACCACCCCAAACCCCCCCCCCCCAAAAACCCAAGGGGGGCGGGGAAGTAAACACTTTTCTAAAATTCATCAGAAACAATTTGTGACTGTAGACAACAATTACAGTAGAGATCTGGAACTGCACGGAACCTTTAAATTATAGTCCACTTTTTGTCTGGGGTTGACAGAGTTAAACTGTCTGCCATGGAAAATATTGTGTACAGTTCAGCCGGCGTTACTTCCCCACCCTAGAGGCATGTTTTTCTGCCTTTTGTGCTTCAGTGACTCAAGGTTTGATAACTGTCACAGTCTGTTGACTGAATCAAGAAAGAATGCAGACGTCCGTAGGTTGCTGGGATAACTGCAGAAAGGTAAACATGTACCCTGCAAATGTGTTTGCATATGTATTAGATGATATACATTTTTAAAGAGGACCTGGCAATATAACATAGCTGGTAAACTGATGATAATAATATATATTTGTCATACCGTTATACCATGGTAGCTATCCCTTTAATATCTCCCGGTGTATTTAGGCCATTTTAATTTAGGTAATATTGGACCTTGATTTAACAGGTACTTAAATTGCTGGATTAGCCATAACAAAGACATTCCTGATTAGTTTATCAATAATCAGTTTGTCAATTGACTTTCCAATTTTCTTTTTTTTTAACAATTGAACAATGTGTATGGCCCAACAAAGTCTAGTACTGGCTGCCAAGTATATTTTTAATATTTTTAACAATAGAAGTGGTTCAGGAATTTAATTTTGGCCTCATTCAGTTTGCTCGAAATTCCCAAAACCTATCCCAAGGAACAGCATATGTATACTGTACAATAACACCACTCATTCAAAGAAGGCAGCCAGATGTGACAGTCAAATAAACAGTAAAACATTATGTGAACGCCAGCACAACTGCCTGTGTTACAAAACCAGAGCTCATCCAGCGGTTAGCCATGTTAGTCAGCTACTATTGAATTTATTTAATATGAATTCATAACTATTCAATGCTCTGGTTCTCTGAGTTCAACTACAGAAATGTACTTGTAGAGTGAAAAGTACAATATTTCTCTCTGAAATGTTGTGGAGTGGCGTAAACTGGAAATACTATAAGTAAGTATATAAGTAAATAAGTATCCATTTCCTGACGCTCCGACTAACTGTAATTACAGTATAATAACTATTTTGGTCAGAACATTTTGGGAACCACCCCAACTTCACACCTGTTGCCTCAGAATGTACACAAACCTGTATTTAACCACACACACACACACACACTGAATAGGAGTGAATTCCCTCTAAAACACACATCAAAATTACTGTTTTGATTTACTGCTATACAACACTGCATTGTGAAACCAAGTGGCTGTTCCCCACTTGTTCCTCTTCTCCATCCTGCAGTCATGAGGGGTGACCACTGACCTGAGCACGCGCACACCCACGCTGAACACACGCACACTCACGGTGAACTTCATTGTTGTATGTATTGTGTAATACATACAAAAATGAAGTTCACATGTATTGTGTTGGCTATTAATGGGGAAACTGTGGACAGCAATGTGACTTTTTTTTAAAGGTTTTTGCCTAT
Source organism: Perca fluviatilis (assembly GCF_010015445.1). Lineage (NCBI taxonomy): Eukaryota > Metazoa > Chordata > Actinopteri > Perciformes > Percidae > Perca > Perca fluviatilis. The sequence continues at coordinate 25,206,918 of NC_053117.1, forward strand.
TAACATGTAACACAAATAAGTCACAATAGGTTGCATATTTTGACATCACCATGGAGACGACGGCTGACAGACTTGCGCTAAATATTAATATCGAAATGTCTTACTAATAACTTAGGAACACTTCGAATACCAAGTTACTAAAATCACCGTGTACTCGTTGTAGCGAGCTAGCTACGTGGAAAAAGTCAGAGAATCACAGAACTATTGAAATTCAAGGTAGTTAATTAACGTTCTACACAGCCTCGATACACAGACGTCATCAACCTCCCCCAGTGTCTCAGTCACGGTAACCCAGCAAATGTAAATAAACACGAACACTAAATCAAGACTAAAACCCAGGTAACATAAATGCAAAACGAAAACACTAACAGAACATCATTTACACACTTAGACTAGGACAGGAACCGTTAATAACATAGTCCCATGATCCTTTGCACTGCAGTGCAGACACATCGGCATCCTGCCGGCCGTTACTATATATTTCGTGCCAACTATCCCTGTTGATGTGAGTGACGCCAAGCAGCTCAAAGACAGAAAATCCTGCTCGGCGGTTAGCAGGACTCTACTTTTAATAGAAAACTTTACTTTTTTGGCTAAAAAAAAAAGAAGTCTGCGCCAGCACCACCAGCCCAGAGCCGAAGAGAGGCAGAGCCCTTTAAATTTCACACTAGCACATTTTTCCGAAAATTATTAGTGAAGAAAAAAATGGAAATTTGGACGGAAGCTATAAAGTTCCACATTACTAGTGAGGTTCGCCATTTTTGGGATTATCCACCATGCGGTTAATAAAGACTTTAGCGATGGTAAAAAGCACTTTAAGAAGAGAAGGTAATACAGCCTGACAGTTCCCACAACATACTCACGTTCTCCGTTATCTCGGATGGGCACCCACCGCAGCACGACGACTAACCAGCAAGTTGGACTTCGCATAACGGAAATGTGTTGAGAAGCATCTAAAGTATCACAAAACGACTTCGGTGAGGAGCAACAGGAAACTGGACATCAGAGGAAAAGCTGCATGTTGAAAAGTCTGTCGCTTTCTCTATCATTGTGAGTGCACGCGACGGTTCCTCCGAAACAAACAAAAAAAAAAGAGGAAAAAAAAAACTTTCAGCCACGAACTTGACGCGGAAAAAAGTGGCGACTTCTCATTTCCGCTGTCAAAAAAATGCGCCGCAGTCCAGCTGTGTCAAGTCGTAGGAAACTCATGACAACGCTTCCGACTCTTTCTTTTCAAAATAAGAGAAGCATTCCTGCTCGCACTAAGACGCAACAAGCACCGTAACCAACCGGGGGGCTGGCTGTGCACAAACGACCTCTAGACCTTAATTTACACTCTGAAGGAGGAACAATTTAGATCTTTTACTTAATTAAAGGTAGCAATACCACAATTTAAAAAGAATCCGTTAAAAGTAAAAATCCTGCATTTAATTACAAGTACATAAGTATTAGCATCAACGTATACTATAAACCAAATAGGCTCCTCATTATGCAGAATGGCCCAATTCGGAATAATATGCTATCATGTCACTTGATTATACTGATGCATTGGTAAGCATCACTAATGTTACAGCTGGTAAAGTGGACCTTATTTTTTTTATTTATTTTGTATATACTACCCATAATAAGACATAATGTATTAGTTGATTAATATATTTTTTATTAAGTATCTGAATTTGCAAAGTAACTAGTAACTAAAGTTGTCAAATATAAGAAGTACAATATTGGCTTCCAAAATTTAGTGGAGTAAAAGTATAAAATAGTACAGACCATTTATAAATGTTGCATTTTACTTGGAAAAGTAAAAGTAACAGAAAGTAGTTTCTATTGTTTTGTCCAACCCATTTGCGTAGGGTCGATTAGATAATAACCTCTCTTTATAATGCAATACATTACAACAGCAACACATCTACATCCTCCAAAATGATTGTGAGACACTTTTCATCTCTTTTTGAGTGCTTGGTCGGTATTTGAACATGAACTTTTATGTTGAAATGACCAGACAGGAAATGGCTTCCCTGTGAAGTTTCGTGCTGTCTGCAGACGGTAGGCTACTCTCTGGTCAACAGTACATTATGTGCATAAAACTGGCCAGGCTATCAATAGTTTAGATGTACATTTGGTTTGTTAACTGTAATGTATGTCTCTGCTTTAACACGGTATCATATCCTACTTAATACTTTTTACAATACTCCTTAAACTGATGGAGCCTAACAGAGCTAACGTGGATTGGAAGAGCATTTGTATCGACTTAAACTGAGGTAGTGCGACACTTTTTGCTGCTAGTGCAACTAAATACACCACACGAGCCTGCAAGGAAAAGGAACGAGTCACCTTTATCTTCTGTATTTATGCCTTTAAATTGCTTACGTCAGAGAAAATTAAAACACGTATAGTCTATCTATTAGAACATGTATATTTTTTCTTCTCTGGAGACTCCGAGTCCGCTGGTTTCTGTCACCAGACGGTTATTTTCACTTGTTCCCCAGGTGCAAAGCAGTCTGAAATTGTTGCGCAGCGCCACTCGGTGAGCTTTAGGCTGAATAGCACCAAGAATGTGTGTGGTGAGCATGAGGCCAGCAGGCATACATTCAGGGGACCCATCATCAGTGGTGGAATGTTAAGTACATTTCCTTAAGTACTGTACTTAAATACACTTTTGAGGTACTTTACTCGAGTATTTTATGCTACTTTGAACTTATAATACTTAACTACATTTAAGAGGCAAATATTGTACTTTTTACTCCACTACATTTATTTGACAACTTTGGTTACTAGTATTATTCATCCAAAATATAGATCAACTACATTATGATTTATGTATAGATTAGGATACAGTACTCAGTATATAAAGTAGTTTATATTAGCCCCACCTTTACCGGCTGCAACGTTAGTGTCACTTACACATAATGTATAAATCATTATAATCCCGTACTCAAATGGGCCATTCTACATAAGGAGTACTTTTACTTTTGTTACTTTAAGTATATTTTGATACTCATACTTATTTTACTTTTACTTAAAGCTTTAGTGCGTAATTTTTTTATATTAATGAACGTCCGTTACGTTCAAGCCATTGCCAAATGAGTTGCTACAAAGCTAATTAGACTTTCAGCTCCACACAACTCTCTCTCTGTATTTCTCAGTATGGCTATGTTCAGAAGATTGTGTCGTCTGGTGACTTTCCCGCGCAGAAACTCGAGTGAAGATAATTACCTCTTCTGAAGAGTCCATCATGTTTTTTTAATCCTCCGTGTCCTCCTTGGCTATTTGCAACTGCGTGGGGGGGCGGGGGCGCGAGCGATCACAGAAGGCTCGTATCATGTGGATGCGTTGATAGTGTTGTTGTCACTACTTAGAATTCCTCATGGGGGCAACAGAAAAATACGCACTATAGCTTTAAGTAAGATATTGAATGCATAACTTTTACTTGCAACAGAGTATTCTACTGTGTAGCATTGCTCCTTTTACTTGAGTAAAATATTTGAACACTTCTACTACTACCAACCATACTGCAAGGACTGTAATGCCTAAAGCGGCCATACTATAGACTAAAAATGTCTTGCTAATACTTTATTATAAAGAAAACAGATCAGCAGATATGATCACAGAAAACTGTTCACAACAACATATTAATGACACCGTTTATTGAATGGTTTACAACAAATGCTTTTTAACAATCATCTTTTTAGGGTACCATGTCAGGACAATATGTTTAATATTATTGGTCATTTTAAATAATACTCATATTGTGTACTATAACATTGAAAATGTGTACTACAATCGTGGAAGTCAATTGAAAAAGAAAAACGTGACAATTTAATAATTGTGCATTTATGTTGCATTCCTCATTTGGCACTCTTGAATAAAGATGATCATTTATATGGTTGATTTGACACAATCACATTTTCCTTTAAATATTATTGTTAGAAAAAAAAAAAGACTTGTCATCTGTAATTACAGTAATGCTCTTCTGGAGTTAATAAAATTGGTACAACAACAATAATTTTAGTTAATGCTTATCAAAAGCATACCGCCCTGATGCAGCCGTTTGAAAAAAAACAATCCACACTGTACAAGCCAAGTGTATGACAGGAATGATGGTGCTGCGCAATGATGCAGACTGAAAGCCATTGTCAAAAAGTGACTGCAACAACATGAGCCTTAGCAAAGAAAGAAAGAAAGTATGGTAGTGATTGCAAGTGCAATAACAGTTAATAAATATAACATAAGGCACATATAAAACAAAAACGTAAGCGGCTATGTGATTGGATATAGAATTATAAAAGTAAATGTTTTAAAATGCCTGTTTTTTCAGACTGCTGGTATTAATTTCCAACATGGAAGAGTAAAATATTAATATACAAACCAAGAGGTTAGATGTTTAAATAAAGTATAGGCCTCTAACAGTTACACTCATAACATAACATTCACGTTAATCAGCTGTAACAAACAAACAATATGATGAAATTAAGTTGACTTGATTGTATGATATGAAATTGTCACAGAATTACAATGACAAGTGTTAAAGTCCTGTAAGTTCAAGAAGAGTCAAAAGAAAACTAAGTGACAAGCACCCTTGTGACACAGCATCATCTGGCCGCTGGCTAGCAAGGGCTAAAAATACCAGCGTGTTGCTCTGAGCGAGACATCCAGCTCCCACCGTGGTCCCCAGACACTGGCAACAGGATGTTCTGACCTTGGCAACCACAAGGGTCTCTGGGGTGGAATATATCCCGCTGGGAATAGGGAGGAGAAACTGGACTAGTTTTGCCCAAACACTTCTTATCCAGAGTTTACAGGAATTTCTTTTTAAACATGCTGTTAATTATCCTGGTACCCTTGACATTAGATTATTAAAAACATCCTTAACTGTACTTAAACAGCTTTTTTTTATCATTTTTTCATCAATCACACAGCTGCAGGACTTCCTGTTACATTCACCTTTGTACGCCGTGGATAACGTGTCACTATACAATAGCAACCTGATCCATGTGGATTTGTTTTGTGCAATGACTTCAGATCGTTATTTACAGTATGTGGCCTTCTTTATGTCATTGGCATATAACAAAAACACCCTTGCCAGGCTGGGATTGGAAAAAAAGGTGGTGATTTTAGCAGTTATTTATTTAATTTTATCCCATTTTTCAAATGCTTAACACCGTAGTTTCCATGTATACCTGAAGAAAAACATGGTTTAGATCAAGGTTGCTACAATTTTAAAGAAAACTGACCCCAATTGCACAAGTACATTGGGAAGCTAGAAGGGCAGAAATAATCTTGAATATTGGCAATATAATAATAGCACATACTTTTCTAAATTGTATCTACTAATTTTAATTGTCCATGGCAAATTACATTAAAAAAACTGTGGAAAAGAGCATATTTTGTATTGGATTGTACAATGGATAGTGTTGATGCAGAAGATTGATTCCCCTGTGCCAGACAGGATCTGGAATCATTCTTAAATCAGTATTTGTCTTTTTTGATAGGTGATAAGACTGAAATTTGCAAATAAGTTTTGTGCCCTGTTAAGTTGAGTTCAAAAGGGTTTAACATTGCAGAATGATCAGGAAGGAAGGAATGATAAAAATGTGGAAAAAAAGAGATAATCCATTACTTCACTGGCTCTGCAGCCACTGCACTCTCAGTTCCTCCACCTCTCTGCCGTACCAGTCATGGAGTTTGGAGAAGCAGCCAGTGCCAGGGGAGACTGGGCTTTCCAGAGAGGCTCCTCTTCTCCTGGGTGGCACTGGTGGAGCCCTCATCCCATCAGCCCCATAACCAATCACAGTGTTATTCCCAGAGTCTGTGCACGCTTCCCAGGCCACACAGGAAGACGCTCCCTCAACAAAGCCGTTAGCAAAGGCAGCTGGCGGTTTACTCCATGCAACTCCGTTCTCCTTGGAACAATCAGAGAAGAGCTGCACCTCATCCTGGAGGCTCTTTTGGGCAGGGAAGGGGCCTGCCATGGGAGAGGCACTTGATGATGACGATATGGAAGATGAAGATGATGTAGAAGAGGATGCTCCAGACCTAGAGCGTGCCACCACCTGGTTTCGCCTGGAGGACGACTTAGGCCTGCCCTGCAGGCCTCCAACTCCAGCCCCGACACAGCCACCTCCTGCAGCCTCCTGGATCTCCTCCAGCTGCCTCTCCAGCTCCTTCACCACCAGCCTCATGTAGTCAAAGCTGGCCCTCGACAACGCTTTCACCCATGACTCCATGGCTGCTTGGTTCTCAGCAGCCATCTTGTACACCCGCGCTTTGGCGCAGTCAAACTTGATGGCGAAGGCAAACTCCTCGGCTGACTCGCAAAGCTCTACGGTGCATCCTTCAAGGACGATGACGCCGATGGGCTCTCGGCTGTCGCGCTCCTCAAAGTAGAAGAGCATGTTACCCTTCAGCACAAACCAGCGGCGGTGATACGCTGTGTTGCGCTCACCCTTCTTGAACAGGAAGCCTGTCTTGTCTGGCGGGGAGTCACAGGTGGCGTAGTGCGCCACGCTGCGTTCGTTCAGCTTCATCCTTCTTTTCCTTAGTAGATTCTTTATTTATCTAAAAGGACATTATAAAGACAGAGGGTCATCCCCAAAGTTAAAATGATTAGTCCATATTGAAGGATGTCACAAGAGTCAGTCTGCAGCAGATGAAAGACAAACCTGCTCTTTTTGCTGACTCTTGTCTTGACTGTAGCTCTCAGTGCTACATGACTGCTGGTTTATTGACATGATATAATAATAATAATAATAATAATAATAATAATAATAATAATAATAAGGATGAGAGATGTTTTATGTTCACAAGACAACTAGTCTAGTCTATTTGCTCTTCTCTTGTTAAAAGGAAGTCAAAGTCAAAAAGTGTTTTACTGCTGGGAACTTTAGAGTGGCTGATGTTTGTTAATCAGACTTCAACCTACATTTTTCTGGTCTCCACCCCACTGAGGCATTCTGCTAGCCCTCATCACAGCGCAAACATTGTTCTTTCACTTTCACTGTCACACGTCAGGTGCACAACATAGACTAAAGGTGCGCAGATATAGGCTCAGACATAGTGCTGCCCCAGGAAACCTATTGTGTAGTGTAGGAGAAATACAGCTTTGACCTGACCCACTGCAAATGTAGGCCAACTTATTACAACAGGGAGAAAGCGTTGTATTATATGCTTTAATCACATGTTCAATTGTGAACTAGGGCTCAGACCTTCCCTTTGTGTAAACAACAACTGATCCAATTCTAATCTGTTAAGAAGTTAAAGTAAGGCTGGACACTGATGTAACTTCATTTATCACCTTATTTAGAATACCTACTTTGTTTGTCTTGTAGCTTTGACATTTGGTGTTGTTGTTATTGCTGGAGACCTTGAATCTGACTGGACCAAAAGTAAAGTAAGGTATGTTTTTACTTACGTGTTTAAACTCTTAACCTGCTGAAATCCACCACTGTCCTCCTATCACACCTGGAGCTAATCACTTGACATGTCTCCATCTTGTTTTGTCTTTTTCGGTCTCTCCAAATTAAGGCTGTAAAAGACAAAAGGCGTTACACACTTATATATTTGCACTCCACAACTGCAAGTTACATTACTCCGCAGCGCTGTGGAGATACGCTAGGTCTGGCAATGTGAGACCACATTTAGACAAGATCGTAGTCTTGCTGGTTTTGTCCGAGTGGAAAAGACAGCCAAGTGACTGTCCGTCGTCCAGTTTGTTTCAGACATGAGAGGCTAACATTATTTTAGTACACCGTTGTTTTTTCCCCACCTCTGCTTGCATAATCGTGCTTGGACGAATGATTCAGTCTCAATCGGTGCTGGTTGGCTAGTGGGGTTGGTCACAAGCTTTTGACACATCAGCACTTTGCGGGAATTCAGATCACAGGGACACAACTATAAATGAACACTGTCTGAAAAGTATCTGTTCTTGTCAACTAGCTAACGCATAGCCTATTGAGTGAATACAAATGAGCATCTAGCTGGCACTTATACACTGTCAGTTAGATAAACTCACAGTGTATGGCAGTATTATCTATATAAGTTAGCTTTTTATTACCTGCAGATGAAGACGCCTCCTCAGGCAGACAATCTCCCCCGTTGTTTATTTTCCCCTTTATCGCTCTTTCTTCTTTCCGTTTTCTTCCCGAGCACGTCACCGACAGGGAGGGGGCACGTGTTGTGTGGTGCGCGGACAGCTCGACTGGGTATGGCGAATGGATAGTGCCACGGATAACCTACGGAAGGAGACGGTGGTGACGACGGGGAGGTTAGCCTGCTCCTTCTCCTTCTCCTGGGTATGATTTGAATGACACTATCCACTCGCAATAGGCTGGGCGGGATCGTCATTACAACTTTCCTGCTGTGAATCTCTCGTCATCCGGATGAGCGGTGACTTAAAACATGCGCACCTCGTCTTTGCCCTTGGAAAGTTGGCATTTAGACAGCTGCTACCGGATGCGGCTTTACCTGCATTATGGTATGGACCCCGACCATGGGGGCTTCGTCTGGCAAAGCCTACATATATTATTTTTTAATATATTATTATATTATATTTTTAAACACTTTAATAGAATATTATAAATATTGTGAAAATGATTCCGTCTCAATTAAATGTCTGATTGTGACATTTTTGACATCTATTCAACATTATATACCTTGATTGTTTTCTTTGTCCATCATACATTTGACTTGATTTCCAACTGATTAAAACTCCCGATAATTAGATATTGATTAATATTGATATTCATTCATTGATGATCAAGGACTGGAATATAACAGAGACACCTTACAGCAAAATATGCATTGGCTTAAACGATTAATTGATTGACATACAGGAAATTCATGATATATTAATCATTTTTTAAGCCCAAATAGCCAATTTGTTGCAATTTCTCAAATGTGCTTTTCTTTGTCTTGTGATTGTAAACTGAATATTTTCGGAATTGTGAGGATCTTTCACTATTTTCTGATGATTTATCAATTAATCAAAGCAATAATAGATCATTGAAAAATAACTATTAGCTGCAGCCCTTACAAGAACAAATACCATGCAAAAATACTCAACTTAAACTTTATTGTCCCCAAGTGGAAATGTGTTTTCCAGCCAGGTGAAACACAGTACACACTCAGACATGAACACAAAACATAATTAAATACATAAAACAAGTGTGGTTGACTACCACTGGAGTAACATTACTGATGCAACATGTAAGCAACATTTAAATGTTGTAGCTGGCTGGCTGAAGAAAAGTTGATTCAAACAATGTATATACTGTTTAATCTATATGCATCATATTTGTTGTATGCAAAATGTTGATCTTCAAAGTAACTAGCAACTATAGCTGTTAAAGGATTAACATCTGCAGAAAATAGATAGTCAAGTAAAGTATAATTACTTCAAAACTGTACTTACTTGTATTACATTTCACCACTGAAACCAAATAAGGCCTTCAACAGATATAGAACGACACAAATGTGTTTTCTGGAGTCTCCTTTATATTTCATCATGGATGGATTATTGAATAAGCCTACTCGGCACATGCTCATGCCCCCAAAGAGTATGTTGTGATATTGATTTTGATTATATTTTGATGAATTCTCCCCTAAGACTGCTGCACAGTGCATACTTATAGTATAGTGCTTACTAAAGCAAATTAGAATTAGTTTGATAGCTCCAAAATAGTTCCAACCAACAACAGCACTTTAGAGTTAAGGTTAAACCTGCAAAATACCATCGTAATATCAGATCACGCAGCAACCTCCCTTGATCTCTACTTTCGCGCTCAATCCAACCCCTTTAAGCACTGGAGGTTAAACTCCTCTCTACTAGCGGAGGATCACTATAAGCAATTCCTACACTCCCAAATCACTCTATTCTTTGAGCTGAATGACCTGCTGGACACAAACAGAGGCGTACTATGGGAGGCTTCGAAAGCTTATATCAGAGGCCAGTTTATCTCCTTTGTCTCCAATTTAAAAAGAGTTGAAATGTCCCGAACGGCGGACTAACTACGGAAAATTAAGGACATCGATGACAAATATGCGGCCTGCCCAGACCCTATACCCTTTACAGAGAACGTCTTAGGTTGCAAGCAGACTTTGACCTCTTATCTACAAACAGATCCAAGCTTTGTCTGCTCAAATCTAGACAGCACTTTTTTGAGTCGGGGATAAAGCTGGGAAGCTTCTGGCTCATCAGGCCAGAGCCGAAGCAACCTCACGGCTAATTCCTGCCATTAGAGTCAACTCAGGCGAGATCCACACTGATCCCGTCAACATTAATGAAATATTTGCCAAATTCTATGCTGAACTGTATATCTTTGACTGCCCTCCCATTGCAGACGACACGCTTAATGATTATAACCTTCCCTCAAATAGACGTTGATTCCACGAATGACTTGGTTGGTCTTATAACCACTGCCAAGGTTCAAGGAGCCATTAACTCGCTACCGAGCGGTAAATCCCCGGGGCAGGATGGCTTCACTGTAGAGTATTACAAAACATTTTCCACTCTCCTCGCGCCAGTTCTAAGAGATATGTATAAAAAGGCTGGCACTCCCTAACTTCAGACGATATTACTGGACTGCTAACTTGCAAAAACTCTTATACTGGATGAGCGACGACTGCGCCTCACTACCTGTCTCGGTACATTTGGAGAGGGCGAGCTCACACCATCCACTGCAGTCGGTCCTCTGCTCCCAACTCCCTTTGCCCTCAATATTTGTGGGCGCATGCCCGATTGTATCCATCTCGCTTAAGATCTGGAGTCAGGTTAGGCTTTGGCTTACAGGGCCCTTCTGTCTTGACCGCACTGCTTAAAAAACATGTCTTTACATCCTCAAGTTCAGACCTGGGATTTAGGGCCTGGCACAGTAATGGCATCGTCAGTGTCAAGGACCTATAGCCTACAAGGATGGCATATTTGGGTCCATATGCGTGGCATATTTTGAGCTCTCTTCACTTTATGGTTTGCCGAAGTCACACTATTAGGGACTTTGTCAAGAAGACATTCCCCCACTTTCCAAACTGCCCCCCCGAAACCCTGACTGACTCCCTCCTGGCGATAGACCCCAACCGTAAGAAATGCGTTTCTGTATTGTACAATTCTCTATGCTCGTCCTCAGTGGCGCAAAAAGTGGGTATGAGCTATTTGCGGCACAAAGGGGCACGGTAAAAGCGATGGTAAAAAAATAATGTTGTGGGTATTTTCTATATGTAGCTGCTGTTGTGCGTTTCAAAATCATTTCTGCATTTCCTCAATGTTATATAATATTTTAGAAGACTAACAGGCTAAGATTCCATCATAGAATTTTGGGGCACCGTGAGTGCCGTGGAGTGCGCACGGTAGGAAAGGTAGTGAGTTGTCGTCTATGGAAAATGATGGATAAAGCAATAAAGCTGTTGGGGGCTAAAATAGAAAAAGAAAGAGGGAAAAGGAGATGGCATGTCAAGGGATGCAACAGCAGCTAAATTAGTGGATGGTGAAAGGCAACAGGTAGGATTTAAAGTGTGACATCTGTGCTTGGAGGCTCCCAAATATTCATGTTAACAGACCAGCTAGCGTTTGTTAACACTGGGAATGTAGCAGCCAAATGGGGGTTTACAGCTAGCTTAGAATATGCAAAACCGAGGTTGCTGAGCTGAAAACTGGAAAATATAAGGTAGATGTATAATAAATGACAAGAATCTGGAAAACACAACTAATGCAATAACTCTGGTTTACCATGGAATCATGCATAGATTTGCTACCAAATGTGGAGGCTTGCAAATATTTATGTTAACAGACTAGTCAGATTAGCTAGTGTTTGCTAACAACTAGTTGCTAGTGTCTGTGCCCAGTGGTCCACTGGCTCATAATTTGTCAATTTAGTTCATTTATAATATGACTATATCACTAATACATTCATTAAATTACAAATATAAGCTTCAGTGAGTAAGTACTGTAAGTTTATACTGCTTACATTGACAATATTGTCAATGATAATGCCTGTCCTCCAGGGGCCACCGCTGTCCTGTTCCTGTGACCCTGCCCTTCATATTTTAGGTATTGAACTGCTGGCTTTGCCCCGCATTATACTGCATATGACCATGACAAGCCACTATGAATTCATTAAAATATCTGGAGACAGCCTGCTTGCTATCTCATCACACTAATCTTCAAGTAACTGATGCAGCTGCTGGTGCTATTTAATGTATTTCTGTTTCTGAAACGTTTGCTCATACTGCTTTTTGATAACTTTGATTAAGGGTGATGCTCTTGCAGCCGGTTTAATTTCCTCTATTTGACTCCCAGTTCACAGAGCCTTGACACTCTACAAGATTAATTTGCAACAACACAACTTATACATGTAATAAAGAATACAGAGATAAAATCAACCCTTTCTGCACTTGAGGTTATTGTTCAGTCCATAAAATACACACAGACACACCAACATTATGTGTAAAGTGTTTACTTCTCACAAGTTTTTTTTCCAACAGTTTGTGGACACGCAACAAAATATCACCGACAGCTTTTTGAGACGTTCCAATCATCTTTAAAACTGATTCTTGATTGATCCAGAGTTTGATCATGAATTCAGTCTTTGTGTCCAGTGAGAACAAAGAGGTGGAGTTCATTTGTGGTGCCTCCAATCTGAATATGGAGAGAGGCTGTGTTGTTGCTCTCCATTGTATGTTTCCCACAATTGTATTATTCAAAAATGGCCTATGAAAATGTGTTTCCTATTCTTCCCTTTTATTCTCTTTATTTTTCAGTTTGTACTTCATAATCTTCTGGCTATATGAATACACTTTTATTATTATTTAATTACTAAGTATGTCATTGGCCTAAACAATGTGATAAACAGGACATTTGTCAGGTTTATAGTGGCTGCAGAAATAACCTGATGGACATCATATGAGTAAATGTGAGAGACTACTTCTTAACTCTGTGTTATGGAGAGCAGAGCACCCTGCATGTTGGACCCACCAACAGACAGCCTCTCCACAGAAATGCATAGAAAAACACAGTGATGGCAGGACAAAGTGAAGAGTCAGTCATGCTTTCATTCATTCAGCCCCATGCCTCCTGTCTGATAAAGCACAACTAGGTATTTGGTTAACGCCATTAATCTTCTCCACCTTTCTCACAATACAGCCCCTTCTGTAAAGTTTCTTGAAGTGATATTAATGAAGCACTTGTTTTTTCATCTATACAAACACCATCCCGTTGCTATATATAAATAACTCCTCCTGCTATGCCCTGCTGAAAAACACGTACTTCGGGGGAATGTCAGCTTTCGTCAAAGTACCTTCAGTCATCCAACACAATATCAAAAATATTATCTCTTTAAATGTTAAAGTCTCAGTAGAAAAATGCCTGAAATATATAGATATCAAATATGTACATATATTTTTGTATACAAAGAAAATTTGATGCAAATTATTACTTCTTCAAGGTTCCTTTAAAGCTGTAACTATGGCACTATACTGTATCTCTGCATGTTATTTTGTCATGGCACGAGTTGAGCACATAGATTCTGATGTACAATGGACAATAGATAATGTCTGGACACAGAGCAGTGACCACATCTTCATTCATTTCCGCCCTTTCCAAACCTGTCTATGATTGAGCATATGTCACATGCTGACAAAATAATATGTTGTCCTTATCTGCAGTCCAGCAGTGTTTTGCTCACAGGCAGACTTGTCGGGCTCTCCAGACACAAACAATTACAATTCTTAAAAAGCAAATTCCATCGGTTGAGTGGAGCTATTGATTTCCATCTGAGTATGCACACAGCAAAAGTCTGTATAGACATCAATCAAATACTGGCATCATTTCACCCCATGTTGTACCTCTTCATCTAAACTTGCCTCTTTACTTTTGATGATAGGGTTTCAGCAGCATTCTAATCTTTAATTCAACTATTTCTATGTACGGAAAATATCACCTCCACAACTATAAATCCATTGATCTGTATACACTTACATGTACATAAAGTGACTGCCCTCCCTATTTCCCCAGTTTCACAGCAGCATTTTGCCCTGGAACAACTGTGCCTAGAGGTTGTTCAATGCTCAAAGGTAAAAGTATGAATTTGTCTAGATGATCTCCTGGTGATTGAGAGCCATTAGTGACATATGTAAAAAAGAAAAAAAGGTTGATGCTTGGCCTCAGCTCTGGCTCCTCCCGACCTGATCAACCAGGGTCGATCAGTGTATGAAACAAGCATCCCTTCCACTCTTATGGCCCTGCAGAGGAAAAAGAGGAAACACATTAGTGTGAATATCTGACTGCACAGAGGAGAGCCACTTGACAGTCACAGCACCAACAGCCGCTTCTTGCAGAGCAAAATAAAAATATACCAAGGTATCATTGCCCACACACAAGCCCCCAGACACAGACACAAGTCATCAAAGTTAATAGGACTGAAGCGTCTGGCACATTGTCCTCCATGGATTAAAAAGCCTTCCCTCTTGTGAAAAGACAATCACCTAACCTCTTGTTTCTCCTTAAATAGTTTCGGCCATTTTTCCCCAGCGTTTCTTAGTCAAGTGTGGAGTGGTTCATTGAGCAGAGGACCCCATCTGGATCATTGTGGCTCTTACGAATCTTATCCTGTTGTTGAGATATTGTGTACCTCCCCTGAGTAAGGTGCAGCTGATGCCTCTAACTTTTAACAATCTTCAAAGCAGCGTGAAATCCTCACATTAAGTTTGCTTCAACCCCAAAGCTTTCTGTGTTGCACTGAACCATCTCAAGTCCTTTGACACTTTCTCACACACATGGCTGCATGTTCTCATGCATGCCTTTTTTGCACTCTCATACACATTTAAACACATGCGCAAGTATCTATTTACCATTAAAATGTATTAATGTGAGTGTGCACACACATTTTGACAAGGACACATACACAAGCCCACTCACTTTCCACGGATAAAGAAGCACCAAGACGAGCCAGAATCCATGCCCCATGTGCACCAGATTTACTTCTGAATGCTCTGATATTTGGCAATGTAGGTCATGTCTATTTTGTATTCTAATGAACTTTGCTTATAGTAGCTCCATTACAGACGAAATGCCTCTGGCACGCAACATTACACGTTATTCAGCTTTCATTTTGTTTAATGTTTTCCTCATAACATTTTCATTTTCAATGATCATAATGAAATGCAGTCTATTGAGGGAAACAAAAATCTAAGTAAATGATGCATGCAGATTGGGGATGAGCAAATAGATAACTGTCTCTCTTGGCAGACTATCACCACTAACAATCAGACAGAGAAACAACAGCTAATTAATATTCACAGGCAAAATGTGTGTCTCACTCTGACACATTTATTGAGTTGTATGCACTGTGCACTTGCCAGGTTGGAAAACGAGATGAAGACAACGCAGTTAGAAGAAATATAAGCACTCATTAGACTATTGTGTTAGAAGACAACAAATCACAGTAACAGGTTTACATTTACAAATGTGACTATAAGAATGCAACCATTCAGCTCTATTAGATTTTTTATTTATTATGGAAACAGTGGGTGACGTCAGCAGGACGTGGGGAAAACACACAACCTTTAAACTGAGAATCTTCTGTACACAATAATTTATTAGCAGAGGCATAACAACCAGGAGAAGATGCTTTCATCTCTAGAGGGTCGTTTGTAATTCAAGGTAAGAAGTGAAGGATGCAGAGGCTGCTGCAGCTCTGAAAAAGAAAAAGTCTGTGAACTTTTTGATTAAAAATGGAAATGTTGCCAAAGGTGTTTGCTGTACAAAGTGTCAGATATATTTTTTTCATAATAGATGCCCCACCCACATATATATATAGAGATACATGTGTTCAGGGAAATTATGCATACAGCTGCTGCTGAGTGGGAGTGAAGCATCATCCAAGGGGAGAAAAGAGTGAGAGAGAGAGTGAGTCAAGGAGAGAGAAAGAAAGAGAGAGAGAGAGAGAGAGGTGGGCTTTGAACTAGAGCTATGAGCTGTAGGGAGTAGGTCAGTGCAGTTGAGTCAGTCCTGACTCATGATGGAGGCGGTGAAGATCCACCTCCTCCCTGCCCATTACAACTTCATCCTCAAGCCTGGAGCACTGGAGCTCAGATGGCCATTACATTACAAAAACAGTGAAAAACTCCTACATCCATGGTCAGCGGAGCACTGGTTTCTGTGTTACAGGAACAATCTCATAACAAGTCATGAATGTATTAATGTAATGTAACAATGAATGAGGAATCCAAACATGAGGGCCCCATTTTTTGCAGCAAGAGCTGGTCAGCCAGTGCAAATGTAAAATAGTTTCTCCCACTTCCCATTGTGGATGCCATTAATGCATGCACATGTACAGTATTCTTTCTGCCCTCTCCATAAATATGAGGCTGGTAAATGTTTAAAATGAATCATGTAAAATAATGACATCAATATGTAATTTAAAATACATGTTGACAGCATGTTAGTAAAAATATAGGGGAGATTAAAAGTGAGCTATGACAGGATATGACTTGTCATTATATATTGTTAAAGAAAGAAAGAGTACTTTGATTGGTACTGGAACTGAAGTTCAGGAATTGTATACATATCTGAAAAAACGATACCCAGGCCTAGTAACACTGCATCAATATCCACCAATGTCAATAGTCTAAACTAATAAAACGCACTCCTGTGAGTTGGAAAGGGAAATTTGAACAGTCACTGTAATAGTTTAGAAAGTGCAAAAGTACATCAACATTTGTTGCCAAGGCTTTTCAAACAACTTTGCTTCTTATCCCTGAGTTGTAGCCTGTGCAATGTGTTTTTTGCTTTAGTGTTTGGGTGACTGGTCAACAAAATGCAATACATTTAATCTCACAGACAGCAGATTTAATTTAGTGGAAAAACTCAGTCAGGAGTAAATTCTTTTGATTGAAAACTTAAATAAAAACTGAGAAACATATTACAGTAGTTGGGAGGACAGTGATGTTTAAACATAAAAAATAGGATTATTATGTTCAACTCTATTTCCCCAAACACTGGAAAGTGAATCTAATGGTGAAAAAAGACAAAATAAACTCTCACAGGGAAAAAGAAAAAAGGCAGATGCATATACTTTTCTGTACAGTGTGTTACTTTAATCATACATGCCAAGGCCACTGTGTCAATTGAACAGTGCATTAGCTAGTAAGGCAGTGCAACAGTAGCAAAAGCCCTTATGAGCTGCATCTATTGATAATACTGGCCCACTGCTCTGTTCAACCTGAATGAGTGTGTGTGTGTGTGTGTGTGTGTGTGTGTGTGTGTGTGTGTGTGTGTGTGTGTGTGTGTGTGTGTGTGTGTGTGTGTGTGTGTGTGTGTGTGTGTGTGTGTGTGTGTGTGTGTGTGTGCGCGCGCTGCTGCCGGACTCATTAACATCCATTATTCCAAGGTAAATACAGTGAAAAGCAATCATCTTGAGGACAAACATGCATCCACATCAATCTTAAATAGTAGCAAACACAATACAGCCCAAACAGTCAGCCTCCGCCGCATTACTGTTTCTCTTTTACAGTCTCCCATTCTGCCTCTCTCTTTCACACATGCTGTCTTTTCTTTTTCTCTCTGTCACACTCTCTCTATCCCTCTGTGCCCCCCCCCCACCCACTCCTACTCTTTCTGTTTTTTCTAATGGCTGAATATCATCCACAGATCTCTAATCCAGATGCCGATTTTAGATTTGTAAGGCCAGCGAGGTCGTGCATTGGATTTCCTCATTAGTGTGCGCTATTTCATACCCTTCTTTTCTCAGTCTTAACCTCCAGGCTTCCTACCCTCACAACCCAAAACACAGATACACACACATACACACACACACACACACACACACACACACACACACACACACACATACAGTATATATGATATATCTATAATAAATGTACTGTTTTAACTGTGTTAACATCCTGCCCCATAACACACACAACTTCCCCCACAACCCTTTTACATTTCAGTCCCTTTTCTTACTTACTTTTGTTAGCACGCTCTCTCTCTCTCTGTGTCTTTCTCTCTCTCTCTCTTCCTTTCTCTCTCTCTCTCTCTCTTTCTCTGTTTATCATTACCAATATGTGCAGCAGCAGTTTAGAGCTGTGCTGGGGCTAATGTTGGTCCAAGGGTTGTCTGAGGCAGTACTGTTATCTCTTGGGGTCTAATCCTGCTAATTAAGGGCATTGCTGGGAGCAAGGTGCTCCTTTTCTCATTCAACTCCAGGCTATGCTGTCTACCCAAGTTTGCCAAAGTGACATGTGCTTTTACACACACCTGCGTGTGCACCGACATAGTAAAATATTTATTGATTTATTGATTGGAAAATGATTCCAGATGTATTTGTGATTTCAGCTGAATGTACACTTAGTTTTCACACACACAGGGTACACAGGCTTCATTAAATATGCTTAATATTAATATGCTTAATAAAAGCTAATAAAGTGGAGAATACTGAATGTTCATATAGACGATGATGGTGATATTACTGCTGATTTATATTCCCTTAAGGAAATAAAGACCAGCATTTTCCTGGCTGATTCTTTCTACTCAGGAACAGAATTGATTAGCTTCCTGTCCACTCAGTCTCAGACTGATATCACAGTGAGTGATAGTGGGGGTCTACACAAATGGGAGTTGAGTTATTTATATTAGACAACGATATACAAGATTTTTCAATTAGAAATTGCTATAAGGCTATCAGTAGACACAAATCAAAATGGCAGTTTTGTCATCTAACACTTCTCTCTCGTCACCAGCCCACCATGTCACTCTCTTGTCATGTACTCCTACAGTCTGACACGTCAGCATAATGGGACTTGGAGACACAAGAGGTGATGAAGGAAACAAACGCAGTATTTCTCAGCCCTAACTGTTCATCTTGGCAGGCTTGTGTGGAGGTATAGATGCCAGTACCTGTCTGCAACAACTTTAATGTAATGGTGCATCCTATAACAGCCTTCATTTATGTATATGTGTGTGTTGTGGAACGTTACTTGTGGAAGTGTCACTTTTTGGGAAGATCTTTAGGGCTTTGGATGAAATATGACGGAAGCGGGTTTTCTTGTTTCATCCAGAAGGACATGAATTAATTAGAGCCCTTCTCTGAAAGAACTTTCTGAGTTTGAGACTCGTTAGTACCAAGAGCTTCCACATAGACACAGAAACAATTTAGTTTTAGTGTTGTCAGCAATCTTTTGTGAAATGTTCAAAGTCACTGTACATTTTTCAGTCAATGCAAGCTGCCAACAAAAATCACGCTCTGCACACATACTGTATGCCTAACCATGCACCCACAAATATATACACACACATGAATATACTGTACAGGACATAAACAAATAAAAAACATTTGCATGCAGACTCACAGATATGCATCAGTGCACACATGCAATTGCACTTTTTCTTCCTCCCTTTCTCTTCCTGACAAACACACTCATACATGCACAAACACTCACCGCTTCTTCCTGATCTCTCTGTGTACGTCTCAGCGGCCATGGCGATGCCTTCCTTTCTGTTCCACTTACTTGATCCATCCTTTTCCCAACTCTTCCTTTTTCTGTTTGGATAATCCAAAGTTTAACTGGAGTAGAAAGCGCTCATAAAGTAGAAAACACTATGAATGATTCAAGAACGTTTAAGTTAAACAGAACAAGGGGGTTCAGCGTCAAACCGTGGTAGTGGTTGATTTGCGTAGGATTGTTTTTTGGGGCTTATGGGAAGGGGGGTGAGGAGGCACACAAGGTGGAGGTGTGTTTGCTTTCGGCTGGAAACTGTGGCTGACCGAGAGGCTGCCATTTTCCAACATTAGTTCATGTGGAAGACCATGAGGAGGAGGAGGAGGGGAGATGGAAGAGCAGCAATGCACTGGGCTGAGCCGCAGGTCGTTCAGCTCAGCCTGTAGGTGTAGTTCTGTGTCGTCCACATCATATTGGAGGTCACAGTCTGGGCAGTAGCCGTGGTACTGGACCTTCTCACTGAAACGCACACGCTCCCTCTCACGAGACTCCCTCCCAGTGGCTTTGGGGCATTTGTTCTTTTCATGGTGGAGAAGGGGCATGGGCCTGGGTAATGTGGGAACAAGACCCGACTCAGGGACTCCACTGTCATTAGAAATGAAACACGGCGTGGAGGAGAATAAATCCCTGTTTGGTTTCAATGGAAAACCCCCGCCATTCCTCATTAGAGACGGGGTAGCCTTGGATATATTCCCTGATAACACTAATGTCGGATGAGGCAGATTCTTAATGTTGTGATCCTCGGCTCTCAGAGGGGTAAGTCTGGGTGGCGGTAGGGGAGGACGGGGTTTCTTGAGTACAGTCAGGAGTGCAAGAGGGTTGACAGGGACTGGGTCGATGAGCGCAGGTGGTCTGAACATGCAGTCATCAGGAAAGAGCTTCATCTTCTCCAGGCTGGAAGCTGTGGTAGTGGTGGTGGTGGAACTTGAGCTGGAGTTGAGCGTGTCTGTCTTCGAGCTGTCTGTCAGTCCATCTTCCTCCAGCTGCAGGTCACAAGTCAGGGTGTCAATGTCATGAACAACCTGGTGACAAGAGGAGGAAATGTCACTGAGACAGCTGAGGTCAGGAGTGATAACAATGCTCATGTCTTGATCTTATCAAGTTCTTAATTAATTAATTAATTGAAAACCTCATTAAAAATGTAAAGGAGACATTGACTAATGAGATTGAAGTTTGCTTTAGATAGCTCTATAACAACCACGCCAGGGAGAAAAATAAATATCATTACAATTTATGGGAACAGCCACGAGCCTGCCAGACTCTGATTTAAGCGATAAACTACAACAATCCCATGCTTCATCAGAACTGAGAGAAGTAACAACACCAACCATATCCTGTAAGCCAAGACACAAAAACTGTCATTTATAATACAAAACTAATTTAAGGAATGAATGAAAACAGACATCCTCTGTGTATAGCAAAAAAAAGTGGAGGACCCAGACAAACACATGGATATAACAAATAGAAGACAGAAGGAGACAGATATGGAAAATCAATAGACAGTCAGTCTCCTGTTGGGAAAAATCAGCACACACGCTTGTAATACTCTGCTGCAAGTGAGCAAGTCAGAGATTGATAAGAATCTTTACATTACTGCAAAAAACAAGTACAACTCAACCAGAAAGAGAGTAAACAAATATCACACTGAATCAAATGCTCTTAAGAGGTAACATCCATTTCTACTAAGAAAAGTGCCATATTTCGTAACAACAGCACGGGAAACAATTCATCATGGCATAAATGAATTACAAGAAACCAACATGACAGGAATAAGAAGAAATAAATATATACTTTTCAAAAAGTATACAGTATACAGTATTCTCACCAGAAATCCACTCTGCAAGCAACACAGTAAGAAGAGCAAACTCTCTATCAGCTGTGATGCAATTATGTACACAGTGTGCCAGGGTGGAAAAGGATAAATAAGAAATGCACTGTGGCATAGCCCAGTAAATATTTTTTGGGAAGAAATAGGGCCAAACAGAGAACTATTTAAATATTTAAATGAATTTGCAAACTTGAACTGTACAATGCAGACCATGGCTGTACAGGATGGACAATAAAAAAAATTGTAATAAAGAAATGCTCTGGCAGAAATGCTCTGCTCAGAGCACTAGAAATTAATATAAGATTTTCCGGACCCTGCGTATACAGTAGATATTTAGATCCAAAGATGCTTTCTTTGTCCTCCAAGAGGAAATGTGTTTCCATAGCCTGAATATGGAAATATTTAAGAACTGTTGGAGCAGAAATTTGGTTTGATAGCACTCTAAAGGCAACAAGCAATAGAATGGAAATAGTTGTAAGGATGCAGCAGCACAAGTTTTTTCTGAGTTAAAGCAAACATTTGCAGTATGGGCACATCCATGGATATAGTTATTCTCCCATACATTCATGTCTGTAGTGCTAAGGCAATGCCTGGAAGGATTGAAATTGCATTGACACTTAATAAACATTGCCCAAGGAGCCATTGGTATAGGGCGTACGTTTTAAAAAGGCAGTTTAACAAACAGAATATACATGGTGCTAAACTCTTCTGGGAACTAACAACTGATATTCAATAATAAAAATGTCCATGTTCTTCACATTTTGTCCACATTTTGACAAGTCTTTCCAAAAACATTCCCTCTGGAGACGTGTTTTGTCCTGATTCTCTTCCCTTGGTGGAGTTAATATTGCTTCGATGCCCAGGAATGAAGTGCATTGTGACATTTTATGACTGATTGCCTCAATATTGAGGATTCAGCACTCAGTGATTCCACATAAATAAGTTGAACTGAACATGTTTAAGATAACTGTATCATAGCTGAAACACAACTGAAATTAAATAACCTGCAGAAAGGATTTACCAGAAAGGAAAGTTATTTTCCTTTACAGCATTCAGAAAATAATTACAATAATGGCAGTGTGCTTATGTTCATTTTCTAAATAAGCAATGCTCATCTCAGAGTACCCAGTACATTATCCCACTGTAAAACACCAGTGCTATCATCTAAGGGTTTGAAATGCATGTCCAAACAGTGCTTAAGAAGAGGCTGAGAGGGAAATGAAGAGAGTGGTGAGGAGATAAACACAGAGCGAGAAAGAGTGACTGAGATGGAGAGATAAAGAGAAAGATAGAGAGCTGGGGCAGAGAGGGCAATGGAGCTAAACTCTCCATGCAGTCTTTAAATGGATAATTTGTTGGGACACGCACAAGAGGTAATACCAGTATCCTAGTGTGCAGCCCCTGCTGTAGGCCAGGCAGCTTCTGTGGCGGTGCCAAGCATCTGGGCAGGGTCCCTCCTCAGAACCAGGCTCGGCTCCAGCCCTGTCTGTGAGTTATAACGGATAACTGCATTTCAAATGGATTATACCCCAAACACTGGCTTTGATAGTAACACCCCCTTGAGGTATGTGTTTAGTGTGTGCGATGTCAGAATAACTGATCCTTTACACAATTTCCTGCAAGCAAAGATAAAACCAACGAAAGAAAAATAAAGAGGGTGCATCACACACAAAAATCACAATAGGCTGATCACAATGCCTTCTTGTTCTCATTTATTTATCTCTGGCACCTACTGTGAAACACTATAAATTGCTGAAAAACACAAAAGAAGTCCAATTCAGCTCAAGTTGTAAAAACAGAGTAAGGGGAGCAGAGAGGCAGAAGGAGACAGATGCTGTGTCGACTACCCATCCATAATGTAGGAACCAGAGGCTGTATGCAATAGGGTTTTATTAAAATGACAGCCTGTCATGTTAGGGTGAGAGGTTCAGCACAGCAGGCTGGATGCCTGGTGTGTGGCCGGTAGAAGAATGTAAACTTGAAAGCAGGTAAGTCTGCAGGTTATTACAACTGGAACACTGATTTTAATGCAAGCCACACATGAATACAAAATGAGAAAATCATATCTCTGCTATGAGAACAACTTGCTGTACATCTTCATATAATCCTTGAATCCTTCAAAGACCCCTCCCGTCTCTGCTTTACTGATATTTAAATGGCCAATCAGACAGCTCTGACAATTTTGATCTTTAACAACAATAATTATGTGTTGAGAGAAGAAGAGAGAGTGCAGACAACAAGAGATGGAGAAAGAATTGAGTGGCTGCGATAAAAACGATGCGATGAAAGATAACAAAAGACAACGAAAGATGAAGATAAAAAAAAGAGAGAGCCACCACGAGAGATAGAGAGATGAAAAGTGAAAAGATAAGACAACTGCTCTATTATTTGGGAGGAGATAATTCACAGCAAACAACAGTCAGCATTAAGATGATGAAATGCAATGCAAAAGCGCCTCCCTGATTAAACCAACTTGTCCATTAAATATTAATGACATTTTTCTCACTGACTGTGAGTCAGGGCGAAGAAGCTGTCCTGTCATTTCACACCACACACCCTCCTGGGCCAAATGTCTTTCATATTGGAGATAATGATCACATACATTAGTGGGCAGGGGGAGGAGCATGTCTGTATATGTGTGTGTGTGTGTGTGTGTGTGTGTGTGTGTGTGTGTGTGTGTGTGTGTGTGTGTCTACCATAGCCTTTTTTCAGGCCCCAGTGAGGTGGACGTCAATCTCCCATCTCCTCTCAGACAGGGATGCCTAAAAAGAGCATCCTCAAACCAAGCCTAGATATAACACAACACATGGTGGGCTGCTTATAAGAAAGGCGTTGTATGCTGTTTCCTGTTGATTTACCTCTTTCAGCTCTTTGGCCACATCCTTGAGGTCTCCCAGGATGGTTTCCAAATTCTCCACGATTGTCTTGATCTCCTTTTTCACTTTTACTTTGGAGACTACTCCTTCAGCCTCTGCATTAGGTGACCCTGACATTCTTCAGTTTATGGCACAATTTATTTCGTGAAGGATCTAAAGTAAAATCCTTTGGTCGCCACGCTGCCACTTTGCCAACGCATTTTTATTTAGTCCTCCGCTGTTCCCTTCACTTTTGCTCCTACATCACGGCCAGGACAGAGCGAAGTGGTGTCGGGCAGCGTTCTGTATATAGCCTACCGCTAGGCATGCGCAATAGAGCGTAACACAAAAAAATAAAGGTTATGTCAAAATATTGTATCATACTGTCTGCGAAACGGCGCCCGTCCACAGGTTACTGCACCTCACACCTTCATGTCCAACACACAAAAAACGGCGTGCCACGAATATCCTTCACGTCGAGAGAGCGCTAAATTCAACATTTTGTGAGAAAACGTCCAACACGAATGCACTGAAAATGTGTTGGCTTTCGCCTAGTTGATAAAGAGAAGGACACGAAGAGGAAGAAAGAGTACACAGGCAGTTATCCAAACCGTTACACAGCCGGTCGTTACTGTAATGGTCCATAATCCTCAGGCATCGACAAAATGGTAATACACTCATTCTTTTTCCTCAAATATACGTTTCTGGTACCGAGACACCCTGGAAAGCCGCCAGGTAACGACACCCCAGAGGCACTTTCCTCCGAAAAACACCCCGTCAGTTTCATCCTGTCTCCATCGCAGCATCCTTGGAGAGTCTAAGCAACCAACGTCCGGGCGCAGAGGATGCTCTCTCTCTCTCTCTCTCTCTCTCTCTCTCTCTCTCTGCACGGCTGCTGTTAGGTTGAAGAGGTCTCAGTTATTAGATTCAAGACCTGAACGGTTGTGTTTTTTTGTGTTGAAATAACTTAATTCCATCCCCACTAATTGTAATAATATCCGTACCAATGAATGAGAATTGCCACTGCTCCTCCAACAGCCTGGATGATGCTTAAACAAAGTTTACTTAAAAAAATGTCAATAACAAAAACCTGAACACCCTGTCAGTAATAACAAGAACGTGCTAACACACACACACAATATTAAAACACAATATTCAACACAATATTATCCTGAAGAATGAACGAATACTTTTAAAATAAGTGTCATTCACCAAAAGGGTAGTCCAAAGAAATGTACTGTAATAAACTATTCATTCACTTTTCCAAACAAAGGCTACAAAGTGATTGATAATATAAATATATAAATGCAAAAGGTCAATGACAATATTATAACACAATACAGACTTAAAGCATGGGTGTTTCAAACATCTGGGTAAAATAAATAAAAAAGGGAGTTATACGTAGGCCTACACAAGCAAGAAAAAAACAGGAAACAATCGAACATAGTACTAAAGCCATAATGTATAAAACATAGTATATAAGATAAGGTAAAACTTTGTTTATGCCGAGGGAAATTGCTGTGCAGCAGTTGCAATAAAGTGGGAAGAGGGCACATATAAAGAGTGAAAATATTAAAAGTCTAAGATAACAAATACAAATATAAGTTTAGTCAAACACTTTTGTAGACATGTACTGATGTCTACATGTAGGTAGGTCTATCTATCATGTTGAACAGACACATTAAAGCACTTAAAATAAATATCAAGTTAACTTTAATATTTTAATATAACATAATTAGTTTATTACTGTATGTTACGGGCAGAGTGGAAACTACACTTGCAATCATCATCACCACCACTTCCACCTCCATCATCATCATCGTCATCATGGTCACCGTCACCATTTATGTAATTATTTCCTAATCTTGTTGCAAGATGGTAAAAAGTGCTATAATAAGGTCAAATTCAGTTTTCTTTTGTATTTTTTACATTTGTTTTTACATTTGTTGTTCGTTGATAATGAAAGCTCAAAAAACAGTTGATGGGATTTTTTCCCAGTTAACATAAATAAACTTATTTCTTAAGTACTAAACTATAATATCAAAGTATACCGCATGTGTAAAATCAACAGTGGTGAGAACAAGATAATCCTGGTTTCTGATTGGTCACCTGTGAGACTGCCCCCTCGTAATTGCGGAAGTGGAAGTTGTCGAAGTTCACCCTCATCCTGCTGTCTCTGACATTTGTGTTGCTCTTGTAGCCACTGTGCTGTGAATGTTCAGAAAGAGATATTAATTAACTCACAGGGATGTCTTTGTCATTCGAGGGAAGAGTCGTGCTTGTCACCGGCGCTGGAGGAGGTAACTAAATCGCCGTTCAAACATAACTGAACGTTAACTAGACTGCCATTGCTGTTAACTGTAACTGTGCTGTTTTGTAACGTTAGCCACGAACGCAAACCTGTCATTTGCGGAGATTTAGTTTTAAGTATGTGAGCCAGATTATTAACAGCTTGTGCATGAGTTTTTATTTCTGTTGTATTCGCTGCCCGGCAGTTAAAATCGACATCTTGCTAACCGCTAACACTGGCGAAAAAGGTAAAGATAAACAAACCATTGATTTTAGACCAGTGTGTCCCTACCTTTAACACATGTATTTGTACTCATTTACAACTTGTACTGCATGTATTTGACTAGCAACATAGGCTGCTTATTTAATCTTTTTGTCAGGAACACAGGGAGCAAAGTACATGCACCGCAATGCCAATGCAAGTGTGTGAAAGGGCACATGCAGTAACAACAGCGCAGCAGTGATTGTTGATGGGGGTGTTTTATTCTGTAAAAATATGCTTTGGCATTTTACTCTGTCTTTCTTTCCGCAGGCCTTGGCAGAGAATATGCACTAGCTTTTGCTGAAAGAGGAGCCTCAGTTGTAGGTAAATAAAGGATCTTCATTTAAAGCCTAATACCTTCTTTTAGAACAGGTGTGTAATGTGTGTGTATGTATGTATGTGTATTGTGTGTAATATAATGTGGAAGCGCGCATTGATCCTATGTACTTGCCTGCTAAAAGTGATAATGTTTTCTTTTTTGGCCATTTAGAGGCACTCTTGTCCTTGTGCTTGTTGGCATTTGGTCCAGCAAGATATTTTCCTTGAGTTTTTAGGGACTGGACATCACTTTCATGTGTCATTAATCAAATATCCTTTTATTTTTTATTTTAGCAATCTCATTAATTTCTTTAACCATAAGTTGCTATAGCACTTGCCACTGACTTCATACAGTATACAGAAAAGCAGCAGCAGCAGTGATCTTACTGACATAAAAGCATGAGTAAAAACCATTGCACCTGCATGGCTCAATGCCAGAGATTACTGTATGTGTAGAGGCGTCCTGGTTTTGATTGCAGTTGGGGTGCAACACCCCGATACACCAGACTTATCAGCCTTGACATGACCGATCCACGTGTAAATAAAGTAAAGTGTCTCAAAGTAAATACAATGTCATTATGACGATACACTGTTTCTGTTGCCAGTTGCCTTCATTCAGTCAGGGTGGGAAGCATACTTAGTTTTATAGTGTCACAGCAATCCCTGTTCTCATGTTCATTGACCCAGCGAATGGTATTAAATTGGTAGGTATCAGCAGAGATACCCTGAGTTAAAAACATTATCAAGAGAGAACATGTTGAATTGGTG
Source organism: Perca fluviatilis (assembly GCF_010015445.1). Taxonomy (NCBI): domain Eukaryota; kingdom Metazoa; phylum Chordata; class Actinopteri; order Perciformes; family Percidae; genus Perca; species Perca fluviatilis. The sequence goes on from NC_053117.1 coordinate 25,234,726, forward strand.
CATTGTTAGATGTAAGTGATTTAGACATGAGTCATTTAATAAAAAAATGTGCATTGCATGACTGTCACAGTAGTTATGTTACTTTTTAGACTACACAGTGGCATATGTTGGCATAAACATTTGCCCTCTCCAAAATAATAGCTTTCCTTGCTGCCTGTACTGAACTTGCCCCAGAACTCTGACAAGGAATCAGCTTAGCTACACTCTTCTCCTAACCTAATCACTCCTGGAGAATTGCAGAACTCACCCCATTATTGATAATCTTTTTCTTCTTGTTGCAATAAAGTGAATGACCTTGGGGCTGACACTAAAGGGGGTGGAAAGAGTTCTGCAGCTGCTGATAACGTGGTGGAGGAGATAAGAGCGAAGGGAGGCAAGGCCGTGGCAAACTATGGTGAGAAGTTTGGACTTGTCTTAAATCTTCTTTTCTCTTCTCTCACACTTCATTATATGTTTTTGTCTCTTGCTTACCTTGGAGTATTAGCTTATGTAATGGTAGACTCAAAAACAACATTGATTTATGTCAGTCCAACTAGCTCACTCAGGGTTTTCCTTAGATGTTTTGAGACAAAGATGCAAAGGCTGGACATTTTGTGCGGGATGCATGGCGTACACAGAGTTTTTATAAAGATAATATTTTGGGCATTTTAGCCTTTTTAATAGACCGGAGAGTTGCACACAGGAAAGGGGAGAGAGAGATAGAGGGGGAAGACATGCAGCATATGGCCGCAGGTCAGACCCTAACCCTGAGCCGCTGCATCGAGGACCGAGCCCCTGCACATGAGAGCCCGCTCCACCAGGTGAACCACCCGGGCGCCCAAGCTCTACGAAATTAACATGATGTGAGGGACTGTGTTTTTTTGCAAAGAACACTCGACATCCCATCAGGCTTGTTCATGAGCCAGCTATGGCTGTTTCCATTCACATAGGGGATGTGAAGTGAAACACATTGAACATGCAAATGCACATTTAACGGCATCACCCAGATGTGCCGATCACCGAGACGAGGAAAAAACAAACCGAAGCCCGACTCCTTATCACCCACATTTGGCTTGTGGCGGGTGCTAATCTCCTAATTGGTACTAGCGCATCAAAGCAGTTGCTGATAAAAGTCAAAATAGTTTTGGCGGAAAAAAATGAATTTTTAACCAGGGCGGCGGGAAATAAGACAAAGGCGTCCCACCTTTGAGTTCGATAGGCAGGGAAAACCCTACTCACTGATTCAGCTGTTAGCCAGTGTTGAAGACAACTTTCTCTAGTACATAATAAAACTTTCTTATAAGCCTCTCTCTCGTCAGTTATATTATTGTGACACAATGATACATCATTTTAATCGATAAACCTAAATGCAACCAGTAACAATGCAGCCTACAATAAGATCTATAACTTAAGCCAAACAAACAATAACAACACATAGATACATTCTCCAGAGATGCAAAATAATTTAAGATTCATCACTTGTCTAATCAAACATGTCATCAAACATGTCAAACATTTTTAATGACGTTTTCTGTCGTACAGATTCTGTAGAAGATGGAGAAAAGTTGATCCAATCAGCACTGGATGCATTTGGAAGAATAGGTGAGTATTGTCTTTGTATGGCATCAGAGTTGATACTTAAGTATTACATCATTATTTTATCTCAATTAAATGATTGTTTGTAATGTTGTTTCTGCTATTTTAACCTAAATCTGGTGAATTACCTTTTCGTCCAGATGTTGTTGTAAACAATGCTGGGTAAGTCATTTCATGTCTAATCCCATAACTTGTTTTTAGAGTGACGATGGGCCTTTTTCACAGCAGACATTTTGACTTGTCATAGCAGGAAAAGCACAGCTGGAATTGATAACCTTAACAATGGCTCATTTCCATCAAGTGTCCCAGTAAGCTATTTCAGTGAGTCAGCATGCACAATACCAGGACCTCTCCTAAGTGGAATGCAGCAATCATTAATGGTTTTGCATACACCTGTGATTTTCCTACAATGACATGTCTGCCGTGAAAAAGGTCTATTTGATTGTAGTTACAATATTAATGTGGGCCACTATAATCATGTTAAAGAGAACCTTATGTTTTCTTCTCAAAGACCGAAAAGGCTTAAACCCATTCCTGCTATTCTTTTTCAAGGATCCTTCGTGACCGATCATTTGCGAGGACGAGTGATTTGGACTGGGGTAATTACATTATTTCGGATCATTACATCCACTTTACTCCCATTAACTCATACTGATATGGTGTAATCCCATATCATCACATTATTTTCTTTTGTGTGGCCGACTCATAATCGATCCGTGCCACTATGCTATAGGTAGAAGAATGCATTTGCTTTAACTTGAGTTTGTTGTCTATGTACCGTATGTTAATAAAAACAGATTATCTGTGTGGGAGTTTAGAAATTGACTGTATCTGGATCTGATCCACAATGTTTTAATGTGAAATAACAGAAGTGTGTAATGAGTGTTTTGTATTGATATTTAGTGCGTCATTCCTCTTACTCTCCATTTCAGACCTGATTCAAAGAGTTCACTTGAGGGGCTCTTTCTTGGTGACTCGAGCTGCTTGGAACCACATGAAAAACCAAAAGTTTGGCAGGTAAGGAGCCCCGCTACTAACAGCTATTGAGGTGGATAAAGGCTGTGCTCCTATTACGTGGGTGGGCTTTTTTATTTTAGATCCAACAAAGTTACATTATCCTCAGCAGACAGTCCACTGCTGGACTGTAATCAAGAGGATGTCAGCATGGCACAAACTGCTGTTTGGGAAGACCTGATTCAGATGTCAGCTAAAGTACCGAAGATACTCAAAATGTTTTTCACGTGCCCCACTTTAAGAGGGCTCTTGAGGATATGCACTTGAGGCAATGAGTAATATAAGGCATGTCTGCCATCACATTATTGCACATTTTGACTCACTTGATACCCCTTAATGTATCTCCATTGGTTTCATGGTGTGCAATGAAAAAATCTGCATATTAATAAAAACCCAAGACAGCAAATTTGATTTGAATATGTAAATCACCAAAGAATGAAGGAAATTACTTAACTTAGTTATGCAGCACTGCAGGTTAATCTCTGAACAATTTGAGTACTATTTAAATCAATGACTCCTCAACAAACCGCAAAGATCTCTGTGCAGGCTCATCTTATTCTAAGTAGTACAGCGTAAAAATTCCAATATCCACCAGTCTGAAGATGTAGAGTAGAAGGTGTTTTGACACTCAGCCTAAATTCTTCACCTCTGGAGAAGCCTTTTGAATACAGTGAAGCATTCAGTGGATAATTAATACTGACTTGAAGGAGTGAGGATGTATGCAGATATGTACTGATCATGTTTTTAAGGTAGATCAGTTGCTTATGGAAGACACTTTGACCTGCCAAACACAGGTGCAACTAATAACATTAACAATGGACACTAACATTCTGGATCTGAACTGAAAACCTTTTGTTTTTCCTGCTATGACATGTGTGCTCTGAAAAAGGTCTATTGAGGCTTGCATGTTTTGAATAATAATTTGCAGAAGAAGGTCACACAACCAGCTTTGTTTCAATGTTACTCCAGGTAACAGATGCCCTTGACAAGTGCTTGTTATTGAGTAGAGTAGAAAACAGTTGCAAATAATGCAGTTGGTTTTATATCAAGTTTTTGATGTAAACATATTCTCAAATATTCATGATAATTTCAGAATTATGTTTATTTTTTTCTAATGTCCTATGGCTTTGGAATTCAATCTTTGTGTGCAGTGAACCTAAGCAAACGGTAATTGTGTATTTAAAGGTAATACCACAACAGAAAGAAATGGAAAGTAGAAAGGTTCATAGCAAGACTCTCAGACAGAATAGAAGGCATGTTATGAATAAGCATGGAGCAACACACAGACATAATTATACTTTGTATCAGGTGCATAAAAGATATGTTGATAGATATGTTTGTGGTTGCTCTTCTACATTTTATCATATGTGTTTTTGTAATAACACTTGATAGTCTGAAAGTTTCCCCCAGTAATTGACTCATGGACTTGAGCGCATAAGAGTTATTATTTGAGAAATATTCTATATTTGCCAATCCTCTGGTTATTCCATTGTAGTACACAGTGTACGAGTGTGCTGTTATATACAGTATATCACTGCTTTCTTGTGACCAGTGAGACAGCGTGTTTCAGATGTCTCCTACAGTTATTGTGGCATTGGTGCTTAACCATATTAATTTTGCTTGACTGAAGTGAACTCTCTAGAACGAGATTACTACAAAATTGTATGTACAAGACTGTGTCTGCTGTACATACTGTATATGCATTTATTTCTGCATGTAGCCTGCACTCACAGTTGTTCAAGTAATATCTTCAAGTAAATTAACTGTGTGCAGTTCTGTATGTGCAATAAAGCAGTTTAGCATTACATGTGTGTGAATGAGCTAGCATTACATGACTAGATGCCTACATATGCATACTCCTGTGTGTTTATGATGCATGAAAAGTGTGTACCACTTTGTGAGATTATGTGTGTGAGACGTCTTCGTCTCCCATTACTTGTTTCCTCTGGGTTGTCTGTGGATAGAATCATCATGACGGCTTCAGCCGCAGGCATCTATGGTAACTTCGGCCAGGCCAACTACAGTGCTGCCAAGCTGGGCATGCTGGGGCTGGCAAACACTTTGGCCATCGAAGGACGCAAGTACAACATCCACTGCAACACTATTGCTCCTGTTGCTGGATCACGCCTCACAGAGACTGTCATGCCCCCAGGTAAGCAGAGAAATTAAACAACATACATGATTGCATGCAGTTGGTCTGTATAATGCATACTGTGGTGTTCTGATAGTTTCACACTCACATATGCAACCCTATTTTTGGACAGGGCAAAATAGACAAATGGCTTTTAACCACAGCTTTTTCTTTTTTTAGAGCAGCTGCATAATGTAATGCCCATGTAATGTTGATTTACAAAATTTGAGGCAACAGCACTCCCGTTTGACATGCAAATTTGTCATCTAATATTCAAGAACTGTGGTTTTTCACTGTGGTTTTTCCAACAGCCATGATGAAATCATGCACCCTGTAAGTGCTTTAAAAGTTTTAATTTGTCAGCCCTGGATTTAAACAGGCAGCTCTGGCCTTCTTATTTTACTGGAGGTGTTAGCTGTGCTTCCAAATACTACATACAAAGTATAAGTAAGTATGCTAATGAAACATTTATATTTTAATGAAAAAAAAGACCTATATAAGACAGAAGGTAATGCAGCATTGGATACCCACAGTGAACACAATGAAATATAGCTCCGAATAGCTCATGACATGAGATACTTCTTGTCGATATGAACATTATGTCAAACAAAAACTAAAATAACAACCTTCAAAATGACAATTAGGTAGAGACTTAAAAAAAACAATGATTTTTAGCACCCTGCTGTGTTTTTAAAAGAATCTCATGAGCCCATAAAGATGGGGAATGTTTTTCTACCCCATCAAACCCAGTGTCTGTAAATGTCTACACATCACAAGCATGTTGTGCATGCTCTGTGACTGCAGCTCTGTTGACAGGGGTATTAAGTGACAAACTAGGAAATGGCTTTGCTGCCCTGCTGTGCTGGTCTACAGTAGCATCTGTCACACTGTGTTGTGCCAACTGTCGCAGGATGGTCTCACCTTAGTAAATGACTTGGTCCATATGGTGGCTTTCACTGACTCAGGCTTTTCTTAAAAAACAAAAACAAACCTAATCTTGCTAAACATTGCAGAGTGCAGTAAAACAGAATGCCTGTTCTTTTACCACCATGTTTTGTTGATTGAAGGGTGCAGATATTTTCAGCACACATATGGTGTCTGGTGTTAAATCTTTAATGGTTCATACAGGGAATGTAAAGCCTGTGCTATATTTGCTTGACTTGGTTGTGACATGTTTAGGAATCTGTTTCATAACTTAATAAAATACCCAGTCCTTTTTAGACATCACTTTAAACAGATTTCCACGTGGCCCTGAAGTTCGGTTTCCTGCTCCAGTATCAGTGCATATGTTGTGCTATTTGTCCAGGACAAATGCTTGATGCTTGTTTTAATAACTCCGTTCATATACTTTGTGGTATTTTAACAATACACTAACTACCAAACTGAGACACTGAAGCAGAAGCACCCCTTTGCTGTTTAGGACAATTTATAACAGATGTGCAATAAAAAGAAGCTCTGCTTTATTGTTTTTGTATATGTTTTGTTTTATTCAGACCTTGTGGCATCTCTGAAGCCTGAGTATGTTGCTCCCATGGTCCTCTGGCTCTGTCATGAACAATGCCAAGAAAGTGGAGCACTGTTTGAGGTATACAAAAAAACACAATTCTCTTCAATAAGATGAGTATGATATCACTCCCACTGTACTGTCTGTAGCTTTGTATCTGTTTTTGTATTTTGCCATTGAGACCAGTAATGTACCATTGACACATTTAATCTTCATAAATAGACAATATATTTTATATCTGTGCATTTGCTCATCTGCTCATGTTTTCATCTCCTTTCAGGTCGGTGCAGGCTGGATTGGTAAATGTGAGTACTGTGTGTATTTTTTCCTGAGGAAATGTCTGTATGCATCTATGATATTCATTAGCCCTTGGTTCACCACTACTCTATGTGTGTGATTTTCAATAAGCAGCGACCTCTTTATTTGTGTGTCCATGTGTGCAGTGCGCTGGGAGCGCTCCCAGGGCTGCATTGTGAGACAGAAGAACCAACCCATGACTCCTGAGGCTGTCCGGGACCAGTGGGACAAAATCTGTGATTTCACAGATGCCACCAAGCCTACTAGCGTACAAGGTCAGTAATGAACCTACAAAAACACATGTATTGGTGCATGTGCGTACAAAGTGTCCATACTGTATGTGCACCCTTACACTGGCATGTGCATTCACACACACTTACATAAGAGCCATACAGTAGATGCCAAGGTTTTCATGTGGTCTAGTGTTCTACATGAGAATGTAAACCACACCATTTAATAACGCCTGTAATTCCTTTTGTTTTGGTTTTTAATTGTCATTGAGATGTTACTAAGGCCTTTTTCACACAGCTTTTTATTCAAGTCCAAATCTGAGTTGGATCATGCCCTCCCTCATCACCCTGCTGGTCTGCTTTCACACTTGTTTGACTCATTCTGTGTTTAGTCAGAATGATTCAGTTTGCAGATCGCTGCATAGCTACAATGAATCTAATCAAAGCCATCAGATAGTTACCAATGAAGTAAGCACGCTCATTGTACAGTTTGCTCTTTGGCCTTGTGTGGGTTAACTCTGTTAAATCAGGTCGGCTTAGTCACTGATCTCCTTAAAGTCCCTTCTTAAAACATACTTTTATTGGAGAGCCTTTCCTGATTTTACTTGAGTTTTCATTTCCTGGAACTGCCTTTTATTTTATTTCCTTTCCTTTTTTTTTATGTAATTTTCTTTGACTCAATTGGTTTTATACACCCAATTCTTGTTTATCTGTTTTCTTCTAAAACCTGGCGCTTTTATGACTTGAAAAGTGCTCTATAAATAAAGATAAATATTATAAATACATTGAAAAATAAAGATTATTATTATTATTATTATTAATATTATTAATAGACAACATGAACTCAGCTTTCAGCCAAGTGAGCCCTTTTTACTATCGGCTCATCTGTATTTTCTGAGAGTTTGGCAACATAGAGTGAGGACAAGATGGTGTTAGAGATCAAGTGAATGAGGCGGAGGAAAGAAGTGAAGGTGAACACATTGTTGAGTATGAACAAGACTAGTGCTGTTCCCAAAAAGGTCTCATGCAAACAAGAGGGTGGCAAGTGTTGATTATTATTTCTCTCCGCCTCCTCCATCCATCTCCATTCTCTGAGAGGTACATTGGAAGAAAGGGCAGCGGTGTTAACATTAACTGAACGAGGGTGGCAGTCCCACAGGGCGCTAGCTGGCCTCATTAGCATGACTTTGTAGTGCCTCCTCATTTGTAGCTTATTACAGAGACTTGTTGCTGCCTCTGTTCTGTAACTGCCTGCCACTGAGTAAAGGTAATTAGTTGCTGTGGTCTTCCCAGTCTCACTCTGTTTCTGTTCCTCGATTGTCTCAGCTGTCTTCCTTTTTTTGTGTTGACTGATTCTGAATAGGTTATAATAGCTTGTGTTACCTGGGTAGATATGTTGATATTCTATTCTTAGGCAAACGGAGAACACACAGTGTGGACTCAAAGTCTTAAGTACGTAAATGACTAATGTTAGAATATAGAACTCGTCATGTTTATTCTTAACGTGCGTGGATCTCACATCCATCCATTTTAAAGCTGCTCCTGGATCCGTATGCGTTAGATTGAAATTCCTGTCGTGTGTTAACATCTCCCTGGAAGTCTATTTAACTTTACTTCGATCAATTTAACTTGAGATTTAAAAGATTCTGGAGCTGTTGAAGCAAAGAACATAACCCTTAAGCTCATTCTTGCAAAAGTGCATTAATGATAGTTATCTGTGTGATAAGCTTTAAAGATAAACTGCATATATGAAAAATTGTCAGATATGAGGGATTCTAAACTCCATTAGAGACACAAAATAGAAATATTGATATAATCATGATTTTACTTGAAAGTATCAACGTTCTTGATAAATCATCAATGTCTCTTTGGGCCCTATCTTGCACTCAGCGCAATTGCATTTGTAAACCGACGCATGTATCATTCCTATTTTGCACCCGACGCACAGCTGACTTTTCCCTCCACAGACGCACGTCGGTAAATTAGGGAATGTATTTGCGCTCCCGGGGGCGGTTCAGCGAAAAGAGGGGTTACCTGGTGCTATTTTGCAGTTTCAGAAAACCGTTTCGCCACTGACCAGGAAAAACCTGGTTTAAAGTCAGTGGCGCGTTATTCAGATGCTATTTTAGGGGGGCATGCTTGGCCATAAGCCACAACGCGCATACACTTCTCTCATCTACACGGACGCAGCAGTTCCCATTTTTGCAAACCATACATAATTACAAAGAAAAATATTACTGAAAATGCGCTTCAGGTGTTCGGATAGATCAGGAGGCACTTTACAGTACTTCCTCAAAAAGTCGCAGCATTCTTTGTGGCTTGTTGTGTTTTACACATTTCCATGAATCATGGATGTGTTGATGACATAAATGAGGAAATATTAGAGGACTTAAGGAGACGTGATGTTGAACTACGGTGGGATTGGACACTCCGGCGGAATCTGGTCCGGGAGTAATGCGCGATGCGCTCCTGGTGGAGCGGGTGGACGGAGATGGAGTGGGGGGGAGGAGGAAGGGGCACAACAGGAGCAGGTGGTGCGTTTGGAGGCCCACGCCCCATTGCTGCAGCAATCCTCTCCAGACTTGAGGAGATGCGCCCGAGAGGCCGCAGCAACATCGCCACCCGGCCAAGACGGGCATTTATTACTTTGCCGCATCTCGGACAGCTCTCGCTGGCGTGCGCCAGGCAAATCCGCCGTTATAATGGCAATCCGCCATGGAACAAGCGCGCCTGCTCTTAAAGGGAATGTGAGATGACGCTCTGATTGGTTATTTTCACGTTACGCCCAAACCACACCTAGCTACTTCAGACCAACCTATTTTAGATTTGCGTCGGGCGCAAGACTCCTTTATCCCGCCGGTATAATAGCAACAGCGCCTGAGATCCGCCCACAAAGCTACTTGTGTTTTGTGTTTCATACTTGCGTTTCAGATCGTTAAAATAGGGCCCTTAGTGTGATTGCAATTTAATATTGACAATATAGAGTTGTAACATACTAAAGTATAAATAATAGAAACATTGGTAGCCTATCCAAATTTAGTTAACATAAAAGTGTGAGTTTATTTAGCTCTAGATAAACTAATCTGCAGCTGCAGTAGAAAAAGGGCTGTATGTCAATTATAAGAGCTAATGATGATTTCAATTCTCTATCCATACTGCCTGTATTTTAAAATGAGTGCCCTGTAACTTATCACATAAATCCTCCAACAGTTGTTGAGGAACGAAGATAGATAGATGAGAATTATCGGGATACTGTTAGCCTGGATATGAAGAATGGTTGCTGAGGTAAAGTCAGCTGATGGGTGGATTGTCAACAGGCTTGTTTACAGAGGTAAAAGTTATTTGCAATAATATACAAGTATCTATATCAGAGATTCACATCCCAAAGCTGCAATGTTGCACTGAGGACAAATTATTTTATTTATCACTCCATCTTCCTGTGTTTCGGTGTCTCGTTCTGGTGTACTTCTACTCATCTGTCGCCTCTCACCTTTGTGTAGAGTCTCTGCAGTCGGTTGTGGATGTGCTGTCTCGAGTGGAGTTGGAGGAAGAAGTCAGTGCCAATCCAACAGCTGCTGCTGCCTCTGCTTCAGGGATCAATCCTGTAAGTAGAGCCACTGCTTTTATTTCTTTGAAAGGGTATCTGCAGGTCTTACAAAATAATTTAATGAATTATTTTTATGTAGTTAAAGCGTCCATTCATTCTACTTATTATCCATTCAGTTAATTATATATATATATAATTCTATCATTAGGAATTGTTATGTACTGCCAGGAAGTACTGAAAAAATATCGTCATATCGTCCCTACTGGTTTTCCATCATGTTTCCATACTTTGGCCGGTATAATTGTGAAAGAGTTATTAGATTTCATTCCATGGGAAAACGTCTTTAGTTTAACAGAATGGGTATCGACTGTGTATCAGACTGGGATAGGCAAAGAAAGGAATTCCTATAGTAAACAATATTTTGACCTGAGTACAATTTGCCTACACCTGCACCTTTACACCTGCACCTTTTATACTACACTGTTTTTCTGTCTCACTTAGTGCATCTTACTTATCCCTTCACCTGTCCTCCTCCTTTTGCCATTTGCCTTTATTCCTTCAATATTTTCTGGTCTCTGAAGTTCTTTTCACCCATGTTTCTCTCCACTTCATTTGCTTATACTGCATTATTCCTCCTACGAGAATAACGGCTGGTTGATGATGACTTTTGAAAGCGCGGAGCTGTATAATCTCAGACCGTTTCAAACATGGCAAATCATGATTTTTTTAATACCACCACACCGTACTTAGTCAGGGACGATATTAACCTTCTCTGCTAAGCTCCTACAACATATATAAGTACTTTGATGTCTAGTGCATCACCGTTTCATATTTACAGCAGACAAGTGTCAACTCAGATTAGCTTTTAAAAGGCGATGTACAAAAGACGTCGGAGGACAATATTGCAGCGACAGCTCCCTGGATGGGTGCTCCTTCATGTCACTGTCTTCCCTATCATTGAATCACAGAATATGAACTGGTAACAGCTCACACATGGCTGAGTTGCTTGAATAAAACATTGAGCCACAGGTATAATTGTATCACATGAAATAATTATCCACAGAAAAATGCTTAAGATTAAACTGTTTGTAGCATGAAATCATGAGACTATGTCAACATCTGTTATTCTGAAGCGTGTTGTCACAACATTATAAAAGCCACGGTGGATTAATCCTCAGAATCAGCACAATTTAATGAATGAAAGTTTATTCAGGATAAATGCTTTGATTGGTGCAGTATGGAGGCTGCTGGTGCAACATGTATCGGTTAGCTTATCAGCATCAGGCAACCATGGCGTAAAAATGTTACTGGACTGTTATCAAAATTATGCACAGTGGGGGCCTAGTGGTTATGATGCACACCATATAACAATAATGTCAACGGTTTGCTTCCAGCTGGGCAACTTCTCTCTACCCATCTTTCCTGTCTATTTCAACTTAGTCAAACTGTCAGTAAAAAGGCAAAAATGCCATCCAAAGGAATTCTTAAAAGAAAGAATAAGTATGTGTCTGGTAATATGATCATGTAATCCTATGTATTTCTGAACATGATCTGTTGGTTTTGTTGGGGGTTTATTCTGTCGTACAACAACCTACACGTAACACACGTCCAAAATATTCACAAAGCAAAAAAAAAGACTCAAATTCATTCCAACTTAGGAACCTGCAAAAACATAAAGTATAAAATGAGGTAAAATAAAACAAAGTATAAATGGCATCTAACAAAAACAAGGTTGTGCATAGAATTGAAGCATAATGAAGGTTAAAAATGTGTTGAAATGTGAACAATATATGTATTATACTTTAAGTTATTATACTTCACGGTTAAAACTAGATATTAACTTTTTTAAATGAGATGTTACTCACTTTTGATGAACTCTCTTACATTCTGTGAGGCCTGTTTAATAATAATATCATGACTCAGTACCTACACTGTTAAAGGATGTACACTCTGTCTCGTGTGTGTCTGTGTGTGTCTGTGTGGGTGGGTGGGTGTGTGTGGGTGTCTGTCTGGACTGGAGATTTAGAACACAGTCACCATGTTGTGTGTGTTTTTACTGTATCGAACACTGTTTGAGTTGTCCTGCTGCAGTAAACAGGTCTCCTTTCTAACAGAGGATCATTCAAAGCGGTGTAGGTAAACTTTGTGAACACATATGATACATAACGATTCTGATGTGTGTGTGTGTGTGTGTGTGTGTTTTTGTTGTGTGTGTTGTTTTTTGTTGTGTTGTGTTGTTGTGTGTGTGTGTGTGTGTGTGTGTGTGTGTGTGTGTGTGTGTGTGGTGTGGTGTGTGTGTGTGTGGATGCGCGTGCGTGCGTGTGCGTGTGCTGTTCTACTCACATCCGGTGTGCATGTGTGTCTTTGTCCTTGTCATTGTATTATGCACGTATTGCTTAAATTATGCCACACTGTGCTACTGCTGTGCTTATATTTATTTCATGTCGTGCAAAGTATCACATTAGCTCTACCAACGTTGGCATTGCTCTGTACACTCACACATGCTCGTGTGTCATGCAGTGTATTCTCTTTGTGGAATGTTTATAAGCAAGTCAATTTTTAAATTAGTTGATTAATAGTCATGTCAATAATTTATGTTTGCCCACCTTACATAAGATTACTAGACATTGCTGTTCGTCAAATAAAAATTAAAAAAATATATCTTCCGGTAACAAAAATACAAAGTAGAGTGAAACAATTAGTCAATTAATTGATAAGTCAATTGACATAAAATTTATCAATGACAATTTTGATAATTGATCAATTATTTCTGTCATATTTTAAGCAATACATACCTAAAATGCCTTACACTGCAAAAAGAGATGTGTTAAAAATGACACAACATGTGTAGTCCCTGAACACACTCACCACATGTTAAAATTCTACACATGTTGTGCCATAGGATTTATCCCACTAATGATTTCTTAAAACAGAGATTTAAAATGGATGTAGGAAACTGTACACTGCAAAAGGAGATGTGTTAAAAATGTGTAGAATTTTAACACATGTGGTGAGTGTGTTCAGGGACTACACATGTTGTGTCATTTTTAACACATCTCTTTTTGCAGACATCTCTTTTGAAAATGGAACTATAGTTCCATTTTCTGAATTGTGAAGATGTGTCGCTTTTCTGTTTTATGTGATAAAATGAATATCTTTTGGGTTTTGGACTATTGGTTGGACAAAACAAGCAATGGGAAGATGTGACCTTTAGCTTTAGGAAATTGTGTTTTCACCATTCTGACATTGCATAGACCAGTTGTGTAGTCCAGTTACCTGGAAGGAACTATGTAACCCTGTGCTTATGTAGGGAAAACGGAGAGATGTTTTAAGATAGTTACTTTTAGTTGCAGTTTAGTTAGGGGTGCTTCATTTATGAGGAGATGTTTATTACCAGCAGCCTGGTTGACACCAGACCCTTCTCAGTTGTAACTGAGAGTGGGTCTGGGCAAACTTCATTCGCAGCCCATTTCCAAAGGGGTGTCACCAACGGACGCCGCTCATATGCCTCTGGGCGCAATTGGATAGTCCTTCAACCAATCAGACCAACGATCCGGGTGACGTAGCAGGGATAGCAGCATCAACTGGTTGCTGTGCTTCGGTGGCAGTCATGTTGAATGTAAACAAAAAGCTGCTTGCCGTTGCTGCGCTATCGTCATCATCATCGTGTAAAGCCTGCCACAACGGTTGTGATTAGTGCCTCGATTTGGAAAAATTGGAAATGGGCTTGAATGGCCTCTTGGTCAGACTGACTTGCAGAGCAAAGCTCAAATTTGCCGGAAGTTTGTCAGGGTTTTCCCGGGCTATATTTCCAGAGGAAACTTGCAGAAAATACGTATAATTGAAGAGCTAACTGAATTCCTGTAAATAACATATAAAAAATCAATACATGACTGTTTAGTATTTTTAATCTCATGGCTATGACCCTGCAAATAATGCTTCAACACATCTTATGAAAAAAAAAATAATATAAAAAAAGACCACCACAAATAAGGAAGACATCATAGAACATCCTTATTCAATTGATTTGTAGAAATGAGTGTTAAGAATTAAAAAGATGGTATTTATTTCGTAATGAGTTTGGTATGTGCGAGTTTCTCCAGATCCCAAATGAGCTGTGGTGGAAAAGCTCTGCCAGAGGATCTCAGGCTGGAATTAATAAGGGTTTTAAAACATTTACAATACAACTAAAGGCTCCACCTTCCTGAGCTTTAAAAGGCATTTGTGACTTTATGTCATTAACACTTGATTACAGCGACGCTCTGTTCAGCCCATCTTCAGGCTGCTCGTTAACAGAAGTGCAAGCCCAAATCGAACATTGCTCCATTTCTGGCCTCCCTGCCCTGGCCACCAATCAAGTTCAGGGTCCGTTTTAAAATTGTGCTGATCACTTACAAAGCTCTGCCGGGTCCGGCTCAGGGGTACCTTTTTGAACTGCTGATTCCTCTTAACTATGAAATCCCACAGGCACTCATACTAACTACTGCTGGTGATCCCAGATTAAATCAAGCAATTGTGCCAACTCTTTTTGCTGCTTTTTAGATTTTTGCTTTTATTTGTTTTCCTTATATCGGTCTATTCTATCTTATTCTTTTCTGTGAACCTCACAATATATTCAGTTGTAAAACACTTAAAAATGCAGAATTGTTTTAGAAATATTTATTATTATATTATTCCTATTGCTCTGTTTTTGTTTTTTTTTCTTATTGCTTTTACGGTTTTTGTTGTCTCCTAACAAGTTATATTCTACATGCTATTTAGGCACTGCTGTGCTTTGAGCTAAATGCTGAAGTTTGCATGCAGACATCTTAGTTTAGCATGTCCAGGGATAAACACAGTCATGAGAATTCATCATCTGGGAACCACGAATGTATGTAAAACGTATGGTACCAATCCATTCAGCAGATATTGAGATATATAAGTGAAAACCTTAACCCACTGGTGGCGCTAGAGGAAAAATTAGGGGATCGCCAAAGTCAGCAAGCATCATCCAACCATCCAGATGATAATGAATGAAACAACATTTCATGACAACCCATCTTAATAGTTGCTGAGATATTTTAGTCTGGACCAAACTGGTGGACCAACTGACAGACCGACTGGCATTGCCATCCCTAGAGCACTTTATAACGGTTATAAAAGGTGCCCTATAAACATGAATTAATATGTTCCACCTCTATGGTATAGTAAGATTGATTCATTTGCTCTGACTGTATGTGCAGTGTTTATTGAAGCATTTGTATTCAGGGATTGAGCTGGGGGAGCTAATCTACCATGGTGTGAACTTTATTACTTTTCTGCAAACCCTGCAAATTGCATAATCATTTTCCTCGGTCTAAATTACAGGATACCTTTTTATTTTCTGCCCTAAATATCTTGTTATGTCGAAAAGCTGACAAAGTCAACTCTCTTCCCTCCTCTCAGACTGAAGCAGTGGGACAAAAACTACCACCGAGCACGTTCACCTTCACCCACACCCAGTGTATTCTCTATGCATTGGGGGTCGGCATGTCCACCAAGGACCCAGACCATCTGAGGTGTGTATCTGTGTATGTTTATGCTAATGACTGTAAGTGCCCCATGGAATCTGAAAAAGTCAACCTGTGTGAAATTGAGCTGAAAGAAATGATAACTGTCAGTAACTATTAACATTTTTATATAGGTTCCTGTATGAAGGCCATGAAGACTTCAGCTGTCTCCCCACCTTTGGGGTCATTACCTCCCAGGCAGCCATGATGGATGGTGGGCTGAGCTCAATCCCTGGACTCAACATAGATTTTACACAGGTCAAACGACATCTATGTCTGTATGTCTGTATGTCTGTATGTCTGTATGTCTGTATGTATGTATGTATGTATGTATGTATGTATGTATGTACACGTCTGTTTTTTTGTGAGTGAATGTGTTTGATGTTGTGTGCTCATTTGCATATTTGTATCCATATGGTATATTTCACACAGTCTTGCACACATTACTCATGCTAATGAGGCTTTTAGGTATGATTATATATCACAGCTCTTCTAATGTTGTGTGTTAGGTATTGCATGGAGAGCAGTATCTGGAGCTTTACAAACCTTTACCAACCTCAGGTATTTCCTTCTTTGCTATTAAAAATACACCCAATGTATTGTCAATTAGCAAGATAGATTTTTGTATTATAATAAGTGCAATAAATGCCATTTTAGAGCCTCTACCTGGATTCATGTTACTGTACGTAACATGTCGTATAACTGGGAGCAACTGAGTGCAATAGATGATTCTCTGGGT
The DNA here is from genome assembly GCF_010015445.1 of Perca fluviatilis. Classification (NCBI taxonomy): domain Eukaryota; kingdom Metazoa; phylum Chordata; class Actinopteri; order Perciformes; family Percidae; genus Perca; species Perca fluviatilis. The sequence continues at coordinate 25,251,291 of NC_053117.1, forward strand.
CTTTGCAAAGCCATTTCTATGATGCCACCGTATAGGATCTCAAATTTGGGCCTGTTGTCCTCTGAAGCCATGATGGATTTTTATTATACATCCTATAATAGCATATCCAAACTAAGAAAAAGACTACACTGTATGTAACAACGTGGCCCCAGTTTGTACCTCACATGAATTATCATTACAGTGAAGTTACAGAGCTAAGCTTTTGTTTTTCTAAAAGATAAATCCTTGAAGATTAATCAAACCAGAAGGTCGTTTAACAACACATGACTGCTTTTTTTGTTTTTTAAACAGATGTAACCATCTATACTGTACATTGTCTGCAAATTGTGACTGTTTTTTTAATTTCAAACAAAGATGGTAGCCAGAAATGACATATCTCCTTGTTTGATTTGTACAAATTGAACCACATTTAAAACTGGTATGTTACTTTCCATTGTTTTATATTTTCACACACAATGGCACCTTTATATTTTTCTTGTGTTATACTGATAAGGACTGCAGCTAACATTTGATTGAAATAATGAATCTGAAGATTGTTATAGTTGTTTGGTCTTTAAGACATCAAATAATGTCTTATTTCCCCACATCATAAGGTTATGTCTTGAAATAACTATTCTTTTATTTGACCAACAGTGCAAAACCCAAAAATGTTCAGTTAACTATAATGTAAGATGAAGAGAAATGGCAAAACCTCACATTAGAGAAGATGGAAGCACCAAATGTTTGGCATTTTTGGTTGAAAATTGACTTAAGCTATTATCAAAATAGTCAATGCATTGAATTGACTAATTGTTTCAGCTCTAGAACAAATCAATCAAGGAAATGAGTCAATACCTTCAAAACGGCACCAAGTGCTGTTAAATAATGTTAGATGGGCTTTTCAAACAGTCCATCAACTGTGGGACTCGAACATAAAGATAATGCATGTGCACAGTCACGTCATGAAGTACAGAGCTAGTTTAGTAATATTAAATACTTACAGGACTAAAGAACGATTTAAAAAGTTTTTATTCTTATATGTTAAGTGAGTGTTGAGAGAGAAAGATTAACTGGAGTCAAATTCCTTGTTTGTTTGCGCAAACCTGGCCAATAAAGCTGGTTCTGATTCTGAAATGACTTCATAACGATACTAAAGTGGAATGTAAATGTGTAAAATACCTTTTCAGGTACACTTACCTCTGAGTGCACCATAGCAGACGTGTTGGACAAAGGATCTGGAGCTGTCATCCTCTTGGACGGTGAGTTTCTTTTCCCTCCAGGGTGCACAACTTTTATCATATAGTATAGAGCTGGGCAATATGGAGAAAATCAAATATCAAGATATTTATGACCAAATACATCAATATTGTGGCGATATTGTAGGATTGACTGTTGCTTTCATAAAATGAAATATAGTGTATTTATTCCACATTCATTTGTTTTCATCACTTTAAAGTGTCTTTTCCTGAAAGTTGCCTCTCAGAATGAATGAAAGTTAATTTCTAGTCTGTGTCTGCAGGGATTGAAATAATGGACTTAGAATGGCTCATATGTTTCTGTTTGACAATTCCATAGAGATGGATGATATTAGAACCACTCTGATCTATAATTAATCCGCCTTAAAACAAATAACATGGGACCAGAGGTTCCCTGAGGATTCACATAGGGATGTAATTTCTTTATACACACTAAACCAGTCAGCTCCTGTTATCCTCCTAGAGTTATTTCTGGGTGAGACAACACATCACAGTAACGTCCTGCAGGAGCAGCTTTGTTTGTCTTCGTGCCTTCGTGGTTGTATTTTGAATTGACCTAATGAAATTAAGCAGCCAGTGCGTTGACAGGAGTCTGGATTTGATTCCTTCTGACAGCTGCTAATTGTCCCTTCACAGTCAGCTTCCCTGCTCTAATTTTACTATAAATGTAATTTGGAAATGTGGCTGAAGCAGGCGTTCTCCTCTCTGTGTTTATTGTTATATGTAATGTATCGTGATATGTGGAATCGTGTTGAGTGCCGTTCAAAGTGATTGCCAGGCAATGGTGAGTTTGACATTCTGAAACATGACGAGACATTAGCTTAAAGCTCATTAATAACAAATAGTAAAGGAGACTCTCCTGTATTTAAAACTGTAACATGAACTGTAGTAGTTTCTCCTTCTCTGTACTGACGCTAGCACAGTACAGTTATAATTACAGGTACTGTATCATTTGAACTCTTGTGTTGTCTTCCCGTCAACCATGAACTTGTTGTCCTTCTGGGTCAAAATTGAAAATGTTTTCCACCCTGATGTTTTTGTCGCTTTTTTTTCGATGTGTTTGACTCTTTAAAAAAACAAAACAAAAAAAAAGTTTTTGTCACTTTTTTTTAACACTTTTTTTCTTTATTCATGGTCAATAAACCTAATTTATATGACATTGTAGCGTAACTATTTTTTTTTTTTTTAATTATGAATTATTTTGGCTAATAGTTAAGATCAGAGGATGTTGAGCGGATCACAGACGGGTATGTGTCAAAGTTTAGTCAGGATGCTGTTTTGAAACCATTTAACATTTATTTATTTATTTATTTTTTTAAATTCAATGAAAGTAATCATTAATTTTACCTGTGAATAACGTACAGCCATGAATTCATGTTATTTTTGGGCAATTTGCTTGAAAGAAACCCATATTTCTGATATAGAAAAAACTTAGATAACGGGTCAGATTTGACCCGAGGACAACACAAGGGTTAAGTATTTCCTTTTTTACTACTCAATACTTCTACTCAACTACATTTCAGAGACATTATGTAGTGTGCTGCATGAGTACTTTTACTTCTGAATTGTCAGGTGTTTCTTCTCCTAATAATACCCTTGTACTGAAGTAGAAGTTTGTACGCAGGACTTTAACTTGTGATGTACTATTATTTTACTGTGATATTGCTACTTTAACATAAATAAGGAATACTTCTTTCACCATGAATATAGTTTGAATGCCACATTCGTGCTGCTTTACAGTGAACACCTACAGCGGCGACGAGCTGATCTGCTACAACCAGTTTTCAGTGTTTGTGGTCGGAGCCGGAGGGTTTGGAGGGAAAAGAACTTCGGAGAAAGCCAAAGTACGTATTCCATGTTTGAGTTACAAAATAAGACATCGGGAGTTATATGCTGCCTCGTATTTGATTTGTTTTTTTTTTCTTCAGGCTCCCCTGCCTCCACCTAAACGGGCACCAGATGCGGTGGTGATTGATTCCACCACAAGAGACCAAGTGAGTGTGTCTGTGTGGGTTTAGCTGCAGAATAAATCAGCTGCATTGATGATATGTGGGAAAATAGGACATATTGTTTTGTGCCTCTGAAATAACCTTTTAATAACGTTTTAGACAAAATGTGAAGAAGTGTTGGGGGAAGAAAAAAAAGAACAGACTGTATGATGCAGCAGAAAATTAAAAAAAAGGAAGGCGGAATAAAAAAAGAAATCCCTTGAGCAATTTAATATGACTGCAACTGTATCACTTCAAAGACCTTCTTATTTTAGGTATCTCTTATGTTGCCTTCATGATAATTTAATTTCATCCCACATCTGTGTATGAAAAGTTCAGGGGTTTATGAATTAGATATAGACCTAAACAATATCCGTTTCCCCTACGGTTGCAGGCGGCCTTGTACAGGTTGAGTGGAGACTGGAACCCTCTCCATATAGACCCCAGCTTTGCTGCCATGGGAGGTGAGAGTCTATAGCTCCAATGTGGCTTAATGGCTGCCGTTTTCTTTTCTTCTTTTTGTCCTTTAAGATTATTTTTTGGGCATTTTAGGCCTTTACAGGACAGGACAGCTGAAGACATGAAAGGGGAGAGAGAGGGGGTAACGACATGCAGCAAAGGGCCGCAGGTCGGAGTCGAACCCGCAGCCGCTGCGTCGAGGAGTAAACCTCTATATATGGGCGCGCGCTCTACCAGCTGAGCTACCCGAGCGCCCAATGGGTGTCGTTTTCCATCAAAAATGCCTTTTAATTTATTTAGGTGAAGACTGAGTCTTTCCTTGGGATTTTAGGTCAAGTGATGTGTTTTGATCTCATTTATACTTAAACATGCTATACTTATAAATGCTCTTTGACCAGGCTTCAAGGCTCCCATCCTCCATGGCTTGTGCTCATTTGGCTTTGCGGCGAGACACGTGCTCAAGCAGTATGCTGACAACGATCCCTCCAGATTCAAGGCCATCAAGGTAAGCATTACCTGTGATTTAAACCCGGTCATATATTGTATGGGTCATTGGGCCTCAGGTAAGAACCAGTAGAACGGGTTTGTTCTTCAGTGGCACGTTCAAGATCATTTGTTGATTGATATGGGGATTTTTTTTTCAGCTGAAACAATTAGGCTTAAAGCTATAGTGTGTAGTTTCTGTCGCCCCCCCCCATGAGGAATTCTAAGTAATATAATAATAATAATTGATAACAACACTGTCGCCGCATCCACATGATACAAGCCTTCCGTGATCGTGTATTAATATCCAAAAGTTAGGCACTAAAGCTTTAAATGCTTGATAAATAATTGAGCATTTATGAAGTCTGGTTAAATGGTATAAACCGATCCATCGACTCCACCGCCATCTCTTAATCCTGTCTCTCTTTCTCAGGTTCGCTTTGCAAAGCCGGTGATGCCGGGTCAGTCACTTCAGACTGAGATGTGGAAGGAAGGCAACAGAATTCACCTCCAGTGCAAAGTCAGTATTTTGTGTGGCTTATAATCCTCATAACAGATTAGTGGATCAGTGAGTCTGACCTCATCATTTCAGTGCTGTTCTTTTGTGAATGTTCTGCATGCGTCGTTCTGATCCGCGCTCTGCTCTTGTGTCCAGGTGAAGGAGACTGATGCTGTTGTGCTAAGTGGGGCCTATGTGGATTTACATGGCACATCAGAGGCTTCTCCAGAAAATCTCACTCAAGTACGTCAGTCTGAACATTTTCAATTCAAACAACATTCTTTCTTTTCCTTTTTATTAAACATTGAGCCCTGTATCTCCATTTCTTGTAGTTCTGTCGATAATTGATCCAAAGTTAATTTGTACTTTTGTCAAATCCGTGACATGAACATAGATCTCCAAATATGTTTCTTTTCTTTCTACCTTTGTGCAGGGAGGGGGCCTTCAGAGTGAGCTGGTATTTGCAGAGATTGGGCGTCGTATTAAAGACACGGGCTCAGAGTTGGTGAAGAAGGTGAATGCTGTGTTCGGCTGGGAGATCACCAAAGCGGGCAAGAACCCGGCTGCACAGTGGAGTAAGCGTACTGAATGCTATACAAACGCATTAAACCCACCGCTAGTTGATTGTGCATTGTGGGAAAAAAAAATTCTGTTTAGATCATTCTTGTCTAACAAAAGGGAATTATTTTTTGCATTAGGGCAGCATAAAAAATATCCAAAGAGTAAAATTATAAAGACAATTAAAGACATTAAAAGTGCTGGTACTATGCATGTTATACAGAATATAATACAAGGTTTATGTGATAAAAGCAAGAAACACTGCAGTAGTAAGAAAATGGATAAGATGAAGTGCTCAGATGTGTGGGGAGGCAAGAGGGGGGAGCAGTTTATGGTACGTCAGAGCTGAGAGAATATATTATATATATTTAAAATGTGTGGGATAAATTTAAAACCTGAACCTGTTGCAACTAACATTTGGAAACCTGTATCTCTGGCAGGAGGGAAAGATGTTAAATTCTGGCCCAGATTTGCTAGTCTGTCTAAACCTATCTGTGTGAGCTGTAAAGTTGACAAGTTAATATAACCCAGACTGACATTTTGCTAGCAAGCTATCAGATAAACAATTCAGACTTGGACAACATCGGCGTAAAAGACAGAAGCAAAGCCAACCAGCGAAAGATTGTCAAGTGTTTGTGATTTATCTCACCCCCCCCAGCCATTGATTTGAAGAACGGCAGCGGCTCCTTGCACAGAGGCCCTTACAGTGGGAAGGCGGATGTGACCTTCACCGTGTCAGATGAAGACTTCATGGAGGTGGTGCAGGGGAAACTCAACCCTCAGAAGGTAAACAGTACAGTAGTCCGACCTATTCAGTCAGAATTAATCAAATTTAACAAAAGGGTTATTTACATTCTGTGAATGGCCTTGTTTTGTTTTTTTCTCCTTCATGTGAAAGCCCAATTTATACAGTCAGTGTATCGCAGTACCGCCTGCTTTACATTGATGCTCACAAAGGGAGCATTTAATTAAAGTTTAGCAGAACAGATGCTAAAATGTTTTTTTTGGGGGGGCGAAAATGTAGCCATCCTCATATTTTAAATCCCATCTTTTTCCCGATGTTAAAATCCCATTTTGTACAGTTTAATTAAAGCAAAAGTGCCTTTGAAGAGCCCTTCCATCTGTAATGACTTCTCTTTTAATCTCATGTCAGAAAAGAAGGAAATAAAATGATCCATCAAACCAAGTTCAGAAAGCACTCAGCGCGGGTAATCAATCGACGCTACTTGTTATGTCTGTAGCATCTCATCTGTACAGAATGTATATGCTTCCTGGGGCGCTTGATATTGATCTGAGGCTAGTGTGTGCTCTCTTTACAAAGAGCGTCAACAGGCTGCGGTGCTGAAGCTCCCTCAGGCAGGGTGTTCTCGCAGCCTCGCCTACGATCAAAGGAGCAGCTGGTGAAAGATAAGTTGGTAGAGTTAAAAAAGGACGCAGCAAACTGTCACCCAGGGTCGTCCTAACCGCTCGATGGTGTTTTGAGCCCCCAACGTCTCCTTCCAGGCAGCGCTGCGACCGTTGACTTCAAGGCACCTAACCCTAACCATAACCTGAACCATAACCGTAACCATTACCTAATCCTAGTGCCTTCCAGGCAGCGCTACCTGGAAGGAGACATTGGGGGCTTAAAACACCGATAAATGTCCTAACTGCCGTCCACCGACTGATTCTTACCGAGAAAAGCGGCACACATCAACAGTTGAGCTCAGCCAATAAAGAGACTTTTCTGCTGCACCTCTCAGCTCTGAACCTTATGAAAATGAATATTATTTCAATTTTCTGCTGCCAGAGCACCAATGGTAACATATTCCCTTTTGCCCTGGCTTGTTGCTTTTTCATTTGTATTAAGTGTTAGCTGCAGGCGTCTTGGCCAACAGCCAAACCAGCTAGAAATCAGAGAACTAGTGCTTTCTTGAAGAAATTACTCCACCATGTCTTTGTCTTTTTTTTCTAGGCGTTCTTCTCTGGCAAGCTGAAGGTTCGAGGGAACATCATGCTGAGTCAGAAGCTGGAGGTCATCCTGAAAGACTACGCCAAGCTGTGAGCTCCTCAGCCAACCAATCAGATGACTCTAGGAACTAACCAACCTACCTGCTCTCTCCGGCTGTGTACTTACATGCTTTGCCTCTCCAGGGTAAAGCTTAAAAAAATCACCCAGTAAGATGAATACTGCTTCAGAATGACTTCTGTACATTAACTTTCAAATACTTGATCAAATACGAGGGTTTTCTTCATTGTATCGCATGGATCCAGATATACTTTGATGACTGGAGAGAGGAAACAAGATTTAAAAAAAAAAAAGAAGTTTTCGTTAGAAGCAATAATTTCGTGTCATTTCAGCTGGTTAGAATGTATTTGGTTGGGTCCTTATGGTCCGTCCCTGCTACATGTGCACTTAACACACCTGCCTTTGAATATCCAAATAAGAAATCAAGCATTAGTTTATTTCATTCACACAATCTATTAACTCAAACTGCTAACTATAACTTACTGTATGTACCTGATACTGCGATCTCAACAGAACCCTAGTGAGATGTGTAAAAATGTAGTTTGCTAGTTATGAAAAATAATGATTTTCACTTAATTTTAATGTCAACTGTAAAGAAATTCAATGATTACTCTTCTATGAAAATAAAGTACTTAAGACTAAAAGCTCATTTCTGTACTGTTTGTTTAATACTGCTGAACTATGGACGGTAATTAAAGTGGCTACAATCAATATTTTTATAATGTATCAAATGAAAGGAGTCGCTCATTGTGATGAACCTACAGAGAATGATCAGCTCTGAAGCTGCAGCTCTCCTCGACTTCACCGAGCTGTACAGTGAGTTTCAGCTTGTTTATCTGTGTTTGGGTCACTCTCATAGCGTCATGTTCTGTTAAAAACTTCTAAAATCACACTGGCCACTACCTGCTCAGCACCAAATGGCAGAACCAGTAAGCGACTAGCTTTTGAACAGTGTGAAGCAAAATGCTCAGGTAGACTGTGGCATTTAAACAATGCCCAATTGGTACTAAGAGGCCTAAAATGTGCCAAGAAAACATTCCCCACACCATTACACCACCAGCAGCCTGCACAGTGGTAACAAGGCATGACTGATCCATGTTCTCATTCTGTTTACGTTAAATTCTGACTCTACCATCGGAATGTCTCAACAGAAATCGAGACTCATCAGTCCAGGCAACATTTTTAGTTTTCAACCGTCCAATTTTGGTGAGCTCGTGCAAATTGTGGCCTCATTTTCCTATTTTTAGTGGAGATGACCGGTGGGGTCTTCTGCTGGTGTAGTTCATCTGCCTCAATTTTTGAATCAGTCCAACTTTGATAAACATCAATGATTTAGTTTGCTCGAATGGAAACAATTGAAATGTTACTTTAATGCTTACTACTATGGACCATAATTGTTGCAATCAAATGATTCGCCTGCTCATGTTCCATAATTTCTTTATTACATAGGTACATTTTCTGTAAACAATACATTGATTTACACATCATCTTCATTATAAAATTAGAATTATCTGATCAAATTCACATTTGCAAGATTGAGGAGGAAAAAAAAGAATGTGATATTTGATTTAGCCGAGTAAGTTTGTTTAATGTTCTCCTGCAACACTGATGGAGTAAAACTCATCTGTTGGTGATGCAAGTCTTCAAAATAAAATAAGCAGTATTTTGGGGAAAAAAAGCACTCTTTGTTAAAATTGATTTTATTCTCCAGTTTCTGTAGGAGTACACAGTTTGGCTTTGATAAAACATTTCATCTCCAGTTGCTGCAGGAGTACACATTCATTTCCAACCATTTTGATTTGTGGGGGAAACAAATCGCAGGCATTCAAGCCCACATCAGGAATAAGAGAAAAAAGCAGAAAATAACATCTCCCTTCATCACTCAGTCTATAATCCTAAATATGAACATATTTCATAAATATACCTGTGTACAGAATGATATTCTTCATAAAGTGGCTTCTGTCATATCTATGATTAGTTCTTATGATTATGCAGTCCTAATGAGAAGCCTAGTTTATGGATCTATGTATATACATAACTGCAATAAATCAGCTTCATCTAAAAGGTTTTCTTCAGTTTATCCTCCCTGAAATCAAAGTTAATGTACATTTGTTTCCCTACAGCAGCCCAACAAGGTTCTATGGCTAGATAGCTTAATGGATTAAACTCCTTCAGACTAAACAGCTATAGGACAGTTTGCATGAACCCCTTCCTTATTTATGTTGAAGAAGCATCATATTACACACCAACCTAACCTACATTTTCCAAGCATGTACTGAAGGCAATTTGCTGCATTTGGATGATATATAAAGCAACCGAATAACAAAAAAGTGAAATTAAGGTCATTCCTAGACAAAGGAACTGAATAGCAAGCCAGAGAAAGCAGGACCGCTAATAAAATGATGATTACTACAAGGCAAACAATATTGTTTCCAAGGCGGTTTTAACTCAGGGTCCTTATTGGAAAATGAAAGTTTGAAAGTCGATAAAAGGGAAGTGCATTGTTATTGGAATAAAACATTTCCACAACAAAATTCTATATTCACTAAAACTTAACTGCCCCACCCAAACCCCTTTCCATAGTCAATGGCAACGTTTCTGGCTACATGTTCTTAAGCTTAATATTTGAACATTTAAAAGAAAACGGCCAGAAATGGTATTATTCATGGTGTCCCATACCAACGAGGGCCTTGTTAAATGAAAGCTACATAATATCAATAATAATCAATATTATCAGTCCTGTGCCAGCATGGTAGAAGTAGTTTTCAGAGAGATTAAGGACACTTAATAATAATAATAATACCACTGGTTTAATCTAGGCCCGGATAAACAAACATCATACTATATATTAACCTTATTACCAAAGGCTTGGACTGCTTTACTGACACCCAGCCTCGTATAGTTATATGCATTACACTACATATAATTTAGCTTCATGTTTATGTGCAAATAGAGTAAAAGCAATGGCGCATTCAGGTAGTCCATGAAAATTAAGAAAATGTAGCTCCATACATGTAAACTCACACACATTTCTACCAGTTTGATTAAAGGAATATTTTTACGTTTTGGGAAATATGCTTATTCGTTTTCTTGCGGAGAGTCAACGCTAGATGAGAGGATTTACACCGCTTTCATATCTGCCTGATAAATATGAAGCTTTAGCAAGTAACTTGTCAGCTTAGCTTAGCATGGAAACAAGGAAACGCTAACGTTAGCTTGGCTCTGACCAACGGTAGCAAAATCTTCTAAAACTTATATACTTATATATTGCTTGTTTAATCGGGAAAAAAACCCTCTGTATTTGTACGACTTAAACAAGATATAACGAGCTCAGTCTTTGAGCTAAGCTAACCATCTGCTGGTTGTAGCTGTACATTTAAGAGACTAACATGAGAGGTATCAATCATCTCATCATTTCTGCCAGAGAGTGCATGTGCATAGTTAGGGTCTTACGAGACGTGTTATAAAATTAGTTTCCTGTGCTCATTTAAAGTCAGGCTGGGAAAGTGCGCCGGCCGGAAAAAAAAAAAAAAATCGAAAGTGAAAGGATAATAGTAATATGAAACATCCTGCGATGAAGTGTGGATTGATCGTGAACAAACACCTGGTCCACTGCTTTTTCCAACCAAGCTGGCTCATCTGCGTTTAAAAATGTATATGGAGCACCAGAATGCGCCGGGAATTCTTGTGACTGTATATGTGCTTTGTATGATGTCCACTGGCCTTACTGCATTGTGCGAAGGGGTCTTGCGAGGACGTATAAACCCCTGAAGGGATCACTTACCGTCCCTGTACGATAGCACTTCATACACAGTCTACCTGAACACTGCTTCCACTGATTTACTAATATAAACTAATAGATATGGTAATACTGTATAAGAAGAACAATGCTGTAGCTTTAGACTCTTCACAGTCGGAGTCTCAGTCCCTCTTGCTCCTTCTACAGCTTCACCTTCTGTGCAAAAAAAGGCTCTCCATGTGCTGTTCAGTCCTCCTGAGATGGAATTGTTTTGGAGAATCTGCAGCTGGGTTTTTGTCTCCTGTTCAGTTTATTCTGATTAACTGTGCCCTCGGTTGTTACCCTCTGTCCATTTAAACTGCCACTACAGTTTAAAACACTTGTAGAGGCTCCTGCGGTTGGTCGGCTTGGGTTCATGTACCACACAAAAGAGACCGATGTGATTGTTTCACTCTTTGGCCCCTGGATCAGACGACTCACTGGATCTCACTATGTGAAAGTCTGTAAATCCTACGATTGTTCCACCTTGTTTTGTCATGAAAGCCATTCTTCATTTACACTGGTTAATAACACTTGACATCATTGTTCTGTCACGGCATGACGCCCACTGTTCCAGGTCCATTAAGGTATTTCCACAGCAGTAGTGCTGGCAACTTCACATTACTCAGTTAAATCGCTTTAACACCTTATTTGTCTATACGATGAACTTGACATCGTTCTTGAGGTTGCCGTGGTTGTTGTTGTTATTGGCGACACTGAAGCGGTTGGGGAGGCACCTCATCTTCATGGTTCCGTCTGCGCCGCAGGAGAAGATGTGATTGGACGGTCCCACCTCGATCTGCATGACGCCCGTGCCGAGGTTCCTGAACATGGACTGGCGAGCGTGTTCGTTGGGAAAGGTGTAGAGCAGACACTGTGTGGCCAGGCTCCAGATCTGGGGAGTGCAGGGAAGAAGGGGCGTTTATGAACTGAAGAGACAGCATAGAGATTATTTTTAAACAATGCAGCGTATTAAAGATTACTTCTGTATTTTTGTCAACCAATACCAAGAAAAGACCAAAACCAACAATGAATCCTACTAACAAGTATTGTCTGCGAAGCCTGGTATAGCTCATTCCTCTAGGATTACAATGGATGTGGGCACTGTAGTTTATTTTAAGTTCTACCATGGCCACTGAAAATAATGGATTAGGATTGGCTGGAAGGTGTGGATTAACGTTTAGTTACCGGACAGTATAATCGGACACCAATTACGCAGGTGTTTGCATTTATAAATGAATGCCCCAGTTGTTAATAGTTGGTTAAAGCAGCAACAGTGAGGCTTAGCCAACAAGCTTTGCACTAGGGTTTTTTGTGTAACCAATAAAATAAGTAAAGATAGGAGGAAGAAAGAGAGGACATCAGGAATTCATGTTAGCTGTGGTGAAGCTTGTAGCCTGCAGGTCTCAGGGACAGCTGCAGTGAAAGGAGAGGACCGCCGGAAAGATAAAGGTCAACAAAACTGAACAGAAAGTAGAGTGATGAGAGAGTGGGCGACAGAGCAGCGCTATGTAACGTTATCTCATTTAAACATAACAGTTTGAATTATACATCAGGATGAAGCAGTGTTCTCTAGTCTTAAAAGTTAAGTATGTTCAAGACTAATGTTAAAGAAACACTTCTTATGGACCCCTTCCTGTTTAGCTAGATGTTGCCTAGCCAACAGTATACATTCAGAGTCTCAGGAAGTAGTTTTTATTATTTATCTCATGATGCTAAAAACAGAAAAAAAAATTGATTAAAAAGGTGCCCTGCCACACGTATTTCATTACTTTGTGGTAATGTCTGAAGGTTAACCATGGACTTTAACATTTTTTGTGGAAAAAATGCCTTGGTTACCTTGTTTCAAGCCATTCTAGCATGGTATAGAAAGCCTACAGGAAGACTCAGCTCGATTTCTGCCAGTTCTCATTAATATTCAACAAGCTTAGCTGTTTGAATCTGATTGGCTAACAGCTAGCCAATGAGAGCCTGGCTGTCAGAATCCTTTACCCAGGGCAACTGGGTGAGCTAATGAATAGTAATAAGCTCAGGCAATATGATGTCAGACTGACCAGCTTTTGTAATTGGCCTGATTTCTCTGCTTATTTCTTTTCAGTGGCTAGAGCTGACAAAGGAGGTAGCAGTTCATTTTCACATTCACAACATAACACAAACACATATGGACCTAACATATTTCAAAAAATGCAAGTAAAAATGGTTTTGTATGGCAGGGCACCTTTAAAAGTTTGTCATAGAAGTAAATTAACTTTTTTTAAATTATTTGATTACATGTGGCTTTTTGTTGGCAAGTGGCTATTGTATAAGCAGGATAATTCCTTATGTTCCATGATTATTATGGATTTCATGAACAGGTGGAACGTACATCGTGTCAGTAGTATCTTGATATTTGAACCAATATGCAAATATAGTCATAAAGTATACACAAACTCTAGTACCACCGTGGAAAATAGTTCCAAACAAATACACCATTTACTCCTGTTTAGCCTTTAAAGAATGAACCTATACATTAGTGACCTGTTTTCAAAGATTTACATCTTCAGTAGGAACCACTGTGAACCATGATTAGCTCGGAGCAACTTGCATTGTTTGATTTGTATTCCCAGCCTGGGAGCTTTATTATTTGATAAGGTGTTTCATAGACTGTACAAATTAGTTAATCTTCCACTTCCATGGACTCTCATCAAACACTTTAAAAGCTTATAAAATTGCAGCTCACACATGTTCAATTTTCAATCAGCCAATATAGATGATATCAGCCAATATACAATTAATGGCTTAAGATGAGTAACATCACACGCAGCTTTGGAGGTTTTTGTGAGCAATTATCCAGAAGGAAAGTCAGTTGAATTTCAAGCAGATATGCACCGCACCGTTTCTTGTACATCTGCATGACGCAGCGGCTTCATCCTTGGAGTGACAGCTGCGTGGTCCTCACCAAAGATGAAAAACCAGCTGTCTCGGGAAATATATTAGCGGAAGACGATCACATCTCCGGTCTGTTCAGTCAAAAACGCTTTCCTTTGCCTTTTCCCATGCCACCTTGCTTTGGCCTCCAGACATTTTCACTCTCCATCATTTACTCCGTTTTCCTGAGCAGGTGGTTAATCATAAGTGTGACATTGGTTTCGAATGACTTTGATAGGGCCCCCTGTCTCCATGGATAAATGCAACAGTCTTGTGATGATGTGGAGGAGAGGCCGAGACATTCACACCTGGGGGCCAAACGCCCTGCAGGACGGTTCTGTCAGGTACAGGTTCACTTTCATACTCCACATTTTTAGAATCACTGTTTCCAGTGAAGATCTCATGTAAAATGAATGACTGTGAAAAAAATTCTGGCTTCAAATTCGATCCATTCTGGGAGAGTCTCGAACAGAGAAAACTGTCTGGCTTCCACCTGCACCTGAGCTTGAAAGCCATCAACAAATGCAATAAATATTCTTATATTAAAAAGAAAAATGGAATATCCCCCCACCCCAAAAGGTCATATTTATTCAACAGAAATGTTTTTAATTGCATCAATTAACCAGTCAAAATACCTTGATGTTGCCCTCAGCTGATCCACTGATAAAGCAGTCCTCAGTCGGATCGACAGCCAGCGCTTTGACCGGCGAGTCGTGGGCCTGGAAGCTCTGACGCTGATGCCTGTGGGCGAGCTCCAGGACACTGATCCAGCCCTTCCTTCCACCGGTGATAAGCAGCTGCTGCCTGGAGGCCATCAAGAGCACCGTAGCTCCGGATTCATGGCAGCAGAAAGCTGAGGAGAGAGAGAGAAAGGGGAAGGATGGGATACATCGAGGAGAAGAAGATGGATGAATCAGAGGGAATGGGATAGAATTGAGAGAAGCATTAGGGATGGAAATAAAAACAGAGAGGGAAAAAATATAGCATATATATACATATATATATATACACATATAGCATGTAACTTATATGGCTTCAGTCTACAATTATTTTCACTAACGAATTAAACGATGTTCTCAAATGATCAAGTAATCATGCACAGATCATGCTGGGGTCGTTATCCACCACACCGCCACAACAATTTGTATTACAAAAGAAGTTTTCTTTCTTTCTTCATCTGCTATTTGATGTACATTTTTATTTATTTTTTTAATTTTGTGCATAAACATGTTACATTAGGGCTATTATGCTTATTTTAATGATCATTTAATCTGCCATGTATTTACTTGATTAATTGACTGTCTGGTCAATAAAATGTCCGAAACAGAAAATAAAATGCCCATCAGTCCATGCAGACCTCTTTAAATTGTTTGTTTTGTTCCACCAACAGTCCAATTCACATTCACATTTAAGAGGCTGGAAATAGAGATTTGGGGGAATTTCTGCTTGGAAAAAATAACGATCAAATGATTATCAAAACGTTTGCTGATTGCTCAGCTGATTCCTAAAAGAGGCCGTGCTCTTTTTGTGCTGCATCTTACCATGTACAAGGCTGTTTGCAGGAGTCACCAGAGTGTCCCATAGACACACATTCCTGTGGAATCAAAAAATTACCAAATTACTATCCACTCCCACATTTCACTGTTGGCCACAGAACAGTGGAGCTGAACGGAAAAGATTCAGCCTTTAAAAAAGCAGTTCATGAAATAGAATTAAATTGGGAGGACAATTTTTCAAGATGACTGGAGACAAAATTCTCCTTCCAACTCTCATACCTGTTGTCTGTTGAAAGACCTGCAGTGGCAATGAGGGAGGAGGAGCCCACAAAGACAAAGTCGTTAGCTGTCTTGTTGTGGCACTGCAATGTCTGGCAGAGAGAAACAAATAAGACGGTTAGTAATAGTGACAGTAATATAGAAGCAGGAGAAGAATAAACAAAAATGAGAATGACAGGAAGAAAGCAGGAGGACACTAAGAACGTCTAGACCGACACAAATAAAAACAAACATGTCAGAAAAATATAAGGTAGCACATTGATCAGATCAGTGAGTTTCTTACTAGGTATGGTTTAGGTGCATTCCCACTTGTGTTGGTCTGCCAGAGACTCAAACCTCCATCAGCATCGACGATACCGAACTACACAAAACATTCAGAGAGCAGATATTAGACTTTGCTGAAGTATAGTTTCCTGCTGTGTTTGCATACCCATTGAGAACCTTCTGAGATTGTTCTCAAATTATCTTCCAAAACACGTCAACAGCCTCATAAGTTCAAGCACCACTTACATAACTAAAATCAAGTGCTCTGCTTGTCCTCTATTTGCACATTTTTTTCAAAGCATATTTCACTCTTTTGGCCGGAACAGGCAGATAAGATGGTACTGGCACAGAAGAGGCACCATCTGAGAAAGTTATTAGCTTGAGGCGAGTGCCTGAGTTCAGAGCAGTTGAATCACTCAGCTGGAGAACAAAATGTGCTTAAGCCAAACTCCCCACTGTGGTTCATGCCTGAATGGTAAAGTGTGAAAATGTAGCGGAATCTGACAGGCTCACATCATAATGGATCGTGGTAGTTAACTACTCAATGTGTTTAATATTACAGTTGATATTACGAGTTGGTGTTTGTAACCTTGTTTCCCTGGTGGTTGAACCGTATCCTGGTGACTCTGGAGTTGCCTGGACTTCTGAAGCAGATGATCTGCTGGGAGTGACCCCACTCAAACATCCTGACGCTACCATCCTGAGCTCCTGTCAGGTCTGAAAAACAAGAACAAAAGTGCCTTCAGCTCCTTTTCTAGTACATCTCCATGAGCATTCTGGTCAACATGAGGTTTGGGCATTTCTATGCTCCCAAAATCATCTACTTTATAATTGACGGAGTAAACAGTTTATAACACCTCACAGTGAATCCCCACTCTGCAGTGGAAAATACAAGTAGGGCTCACTCAGCCTTTTCTAAATCAACTGGGACCAGAAAAAAAAAAATACTTTGACACTTGCTAAATATCTACATATGAGGAACTTTTGGGGTGATGTAATCATCCCCCTTTTTTCACACGAGAAATATGATATCTTTATGGCACATTTAAGAGGCGGATACTCTTCTATTCTACTGACAGACACATCAAGAGTCGTACTTACAGTAAGGCAGTGTGGGATGGGAGGTCATTCTTCTCACATTGTTGATATTTCTCTTGATCATCTGGGAGAAGAAAAGTGAAGAGGAGGAGAAGAAGATAATTAGCAGAAAACAATGCAGAGCTTCATTATGGTAAATTCTTTACATCAGGGAACTATGTGACAGTAAACTGTTAAACAATATAACACTATTCTAAAGCCTTTTTCACACATACAATACATTAATTGCTGGCTTTTTTCTATCTGTTAATGGCTTGTTACTAATAAATTGCCATTCACTTTTATGTAAATGTGAAAAGCACCATAACATTTACGTAACAAGGTGCAAGTCTGAAAGGGCCTCATCTGTAGTTAAAATCCACTTAAAAGGTCAGAAAAAAATGCAATTCTTAATCATTATGCCAAAGTACATATTCGATGCTGCATTTAAGTTAGAGCATATAGAATAAATTGTCTTAATATAATGTAGCTCAATTACTATTTCCTGTCCTGTATTATGACTGGTGGCCCAGAGAAGCAGACATTAACAGCAATGTCTGGCAAAGATTTTATTTATTATTGTCTCTTAATGTATTCTGCTCCAACCCTGAGCACACTGCCTGACTGGTTAGTAAAAATAATTACGATGCAGATTGGCTCTTACCGTCCATGATTCACAACTGAATCGATTCAAAGACACTGCTACCACCAGAATAAAGTAAATCTCCCTCCGCACTGCTAACACCAACATAATCTGTTCAGTAAAACAGCTTCTATAGACTTTCCATAAAAAAAAAAATAATACATAAAAAGTATAAAGGTTTGGGCCTGGTGTCTCACAAGCTCTAGCAGTCAGCAACCTCTTCGTTCCTTTGTAAGTCAATGAGGGAAGCTAATGTTAGCAGCCACTGCTGCTTTTGGCAAACTGAGCCTGAACAAAGATAAATTATTAATTAAAGTAATTTAAACTGCTTTGAGGATTTTGCTTTGAGTACAAAGAAGGGCAGATCCAGAGCAACAGACAACATCAATTAATTCCAGAGAAGCAGTGAAGAGTATGTTAAACCCGTGGCAATCATCACTGTATATACTGCTGGTTCTTTGAGGTTCAGTGGAACGACAAACTGTGTTAACTTGATATTACAGCTGACTATGACGGACCAAAGCATATTAAAGTATAATAAAAATTAAAACAGCAATAACGGTGACAAAATGTTCACTGTGATAGATGAACTATCCCATGCAAATGTTAAGACTTTAAGTGTTTTTTCATACTGTACACAGATTAAGGTAGGAAACCAAAACATTAGGGCTGCAAGTAACAACTATCGTTATGTAAATGGCTGTCAGCTACGTGTATGAAGTATAAACAATTTGCAGTTAATGGCCGAAAAAACAATGCAAAACAGCTCGCATGGCCCTTTAAACTAAGACAGATCAGAAACAAAAAAGAAACAATAAAGCAGTTAAAGAGGTGTGGGGCAGACGAATGGCTCGGGTAATATAATCACATACAACTTCAGGTTTAGATCTCACCACAGCTGCACCCCGGCCTGTCTGCACTCCTCCCAGCCACGGCATGTTGATGGGTGTGCCGGGGCTACTGTGAGTGTATGGTGTGGTGCCGTGGAGGGCGGTAAAGTCATCACGCGCATGAACCACCAGGAAGTCATCACTACAAGCACTACAGAGACAGAATGATAATTAGGTAGGTTATGTAATTGCATTACAGTAACCGTTAAATCTTAAAAAGGGAATACTCCAGAAGTTTGGGAAAATACCGTAGTTAAAAAAGATTCATATCAATGTCATCTCTGTGTGATCAGTTCATAGAAATTATACCAGCATTAGTGTTTTTGTTAGAACTGTGTGCATTTATAGAGAAACTACAACAGATATGCAGGATAATGATAACAACGCATGCTGACAAAAAGCGACCCTGCTCTGAATTATAATAATATCTCATAAAGGAGCGGCCATTCACAAATACATATAGACTATGCTGCACATCCAAACATAGACACACAATGCAGATGCATATACACCACCTACACAATCATTACTGAACCAATCACATTGTCCCACACCCACACTCAATTGAGCTCTCTTGGTATGAAGGTGAAAAGGGAGTTGATGTTACTCTGGATGAACTCTTACAGCCGTTGGCCTAAACAAGAACATTACGCACGCACACAAACACGCATGCACACACTCCTCCCCCTGACCACTTTTTTATATGTGATAATTCTCTCCAATATGAAAGACATTTAGCACACATAGACACACAGCTCTCCTACCCTTTGGCTTCTGCGTCATCATCGATCCATGTCAAGATCTGTGTGGCCAAGATGGATGACACATCCAACTCCTGAATGTCATGGGTGGAGGCCATCACTAAACAATTACGATTTGCCTGGGAGACAGACAGAGACAGGAATTGGGGAAATGAAGAGAGGATAAGTGTGAGGAAAATAGGGTGAGGCTTACCGTGTGTGCAAAATTGGACAAGAAAGTCCACTAGAGTGAGACCAAGACTTTCTCCAACTCTATTCTGCCTGAGGTCCCAAAAACATTCAACTTTTTGCTTTTAATGATGACCTGGGGTGCACCTTCCTTTGATCGCCAGCACCACTGCTTCCCTTTAAATAAAAAGCTACATTCAAGAGTATCACAGTGTGAACCTCTTCCTAACAAAGAAAACACAGGCTCAACTAAATCAAAGGGGCTAGGATATGGTGTAAGAGTTGTGCCACTGGGCAAAATAATTTAATATTCGTTTTGAATTTAAATTGTGTGCTCTGAATCGGTTGGTCAAAGTGAAGCTAATGACATTGAGTTCATTAAAATTCTGTTTCTGAATCCACCACAGTTTAAAACTTGAAATTCAGACTACTACACATTTTATTTGGCTAGTAACACATCTGTTTAACCATACTAGAAAGCATTGTTACCATGCACTGCTGGCTTAAAACTAGGCTACTTAAAGCAGTATTACCTGATTTTTGTTTTGCTACTAGGGGACACAACCCTGACATATTATCACCTTATGAAATTAAAATGGAAAACGCTGCCAATTTACACATCAAGCAGCACAGAGCAACAATAACATTTATTTTATTTTCAGGCAGGTGTTTAGTCCAATATTCACTCTCCTTTTAGCTCAGTTTTTGGTCTCTACAGACTCCTAAGGGAAATATCTGGCCCTTTAGCTGCTAAATGCTCCACTATGTACAAAAGCTAGTCGCTAACTTTGTCCGTCAGCTGTTCGGTGCAGGGCAGATAATGTACAGCAGGTTTATAATGAGATTTTTTGCTAAAAACAGCTCCAGCTGGCAAAGAGGTTGATGAGTGTGGTTAACTTGAACCAAAACAGTAAAGGGATCCAAAAAACCAAAACAATGAACTGAAAGACACTAAATTGTTCCTTAGAGCTTTTCTCTGTGGTTTGTCACAACAAGCGACCCATTCTATAAGTGATAGACCTTTGACCCACTGTAAGTATACAAATATTGATTAGAGAAGCTTTGAAATGTTTTAAAAGAAAATCTCTGAAGTTGAGTTTCATAGCTACTATATGTGTGTGCTTCACAATAAATGGTTAATTAATCAACTCCCACAGAAGGTTAAATGACACTTTCTGTAGATTAAACAGTTTATTTTTGCTGCTCAGTTTTTCTTGTTTGCAGTTTTTAAACAGATAAAAGTAAGGTTGGAATGTTTCTGGAAAATAAAGAAACCTATGTGATATGTCTATGCATTTAATTTCTCAGTAACAGAGGAAAAACTAAAATAACTTCAATACAGAGATTACCTCACTGGCTTCCATAGTACTTATTAATTATAATACACTACCAAACAAATTAAATCCTATACATTATACTGGAGGTGGACATATGGAGGTTTAAATAAAAAGAGCAGTATTGGCCAGATAAATTGACAAACCAATGAAGTCCTTGGTTGTAAACATACTATGCTTTTTTTTTCAGATGATTTTGTGTTGTTTGGTGACATCCGTGTAAAAGAGTTGTACCTTGTTGATGGCAAAGGCTGTGATGATGTCAGATTCCTTGTGGATGATGCGTGCCTTTCCTCCGGGGGAGCCCAGATCCGTCTCAGTCTGCACAGAGGAACGAACACACAAATCACCACCATAGAGATTCAATCACTATAGTTGAAACGTTGGAAAAACCTTTCCTGCAGACAAATAACAGCCAATATTTAAGACACAGTACATTTCCCTACATGCTACAGAACCAAAGTCAAATTATTTGCTGTAGAAGACAACAGAGCTGATGCTATAAGAGAGCCATGGCTCATTCTCGTTTTTATACTGTGTAATATGTGAACTCTATGTTTATGTGTTTGTTTGTCTTGCCTTTAGAGGTTAGGAGAGGGCATGTTAGATGCATCAGGCCACCCTGTTAACCACATAACTGGGTTAGTGCCATTAGATAGCATGAGCACAACAACCCTAGAGCAATGAGACCAAGCATGTACCGTAGAGGTCCTACGAGGCGTATGCAGTAGCAGAGTAGGCTATACTGTAGCTATGCATATTGTATAGAGATGTAACATTTTTATGTTACTCAAAATGAGAGGCATCCCTTGAGCATGAGATTGAATTAAAGTCTTTACTGCATTTATTCAAGGGGAAAAGACCACGTATTTTTCTGTCAGATGGAATAACGTAAAACTTGACTTGCAAAAATCTAAATATGGTGGTTTGCCATTTTCGCCAAGCACATAATGCCTGTGGGGCGCAGATTCACTGCGACAGTGTTGGGCCCATTAATCAGAAGCTATTCAGCTCCATACTGTAGCTTGTCCTCAGAGACACTACGTTAATTAAGAGAGCCAAATGAAGTAGCTATAGTAAAACGTGGCGGCTTTCACAGCGAGAGCCAGAAGATTAGAAACCTCTATGAAGCATCAGTGTACAGTGCAATTTGAGATTTATGGTTCACATTCACATAGATGAACTAAATGTAAGAATAATATCAAACACTGACAGGGACATTCAGAGTTCATGGCCCAGAAAATATGCGTACTGTAATTCTGTCAAGATCACGTGTTTCAGATGTTTCTGAACCATGTAAAATATTTCTGTTCAAATCCTATGTCTTCATATTTTCAGCCCTTGATATGACAGGCCACATTTACTATTCTACTGTAGGAGGCAAATAGAAGGCACAAGATGTGCATGTTCTCATATCTTATCAACTGTAGAGATTGTACCGCCCACACTACAGTATGGTGATGTGAAGTATGAACACAGAGTACAATATTGCATACTCATGGATCTTGACGAATCAGAAGTACTTGTTGTTATTAATAAACACATCACACATTTTTGTTTAGAGTTACCAGAGGGATGAATGATTCATTATATAAGAATTTCAATTACAGGTTTAGCTTCCACAATAAACCACACTTAATGTTGGTGTGATATTGACTTTAGAGTGATGCTCTGGTCTGTCACATGCTGTAAAGCATGCTGGTAAACTTTGTTTCCAATCATACCATTTAAAATTTTTCTTTCATCAATTGAGACCACACGAATTTGAAAGTATGTTCTGCATTTTTGTCTGCATGTCATAATAATGCAACCCTACATGAGCGATTAAAGTTATTTATAGTTCTTTATAAAATATTCAATTTGCAGGATTATAATCCCCAGGACTCTACCACAAAAATGTTTGTCCCACCTCTAGGGCTGGGTATTGTTTGATTTTTTTTCAAATATCAGTGCCAATACCTTACTTACTGAATATAAACACACACTTCTAAAAACAATACCTGATTGAAGATTAAGGTATTGTAAGGATTAAGAGTAATTAAGAGTAAGGATCTAATCAAATCACTTGGAGCCAATTTTGATTTTTGACAGTTTTCAGCAATTGGTCCTACAGACACAATATGTTGGTACTGAAATTTGGTTCCCATCCCATCCCAATACCATAAGTCACATTGAAGCAGCAGTACCTGATAGTTTCCTGTCTCCTCCATCCCTGAACATTTCATATTGTCAGTCTGGTCCTCACCCGACTTTAATAATTGGGGAAGCAGTACAGGGTAGTCACACACACGCACAAAACACAAACAGACAACAACAACCAGTGATGAACCATGCAGTCAAACTGAATTATTGTGCTGTTAATCAAACAAGGTGCAATAATTGTACTAAAGCATTAACATGCAACTCGAGGCAGTAATAATACATGAGGTTGGCATGCAGAACAAAAAAAGCACAAATGCGCCAACAGGTATGTAAAAGCAATAATTATGCCGTTTGCCTGGGGGTAAATAAAGAGATGTGGATTTTATCATATTTCAGCGGCTATGCTAGCTGTGCAAGTTCATGCAGTGAGTTGGCAGTGTGTAAACATGGTGTACCTCATTTGTGTCCCGTTTCTTGGTAAAGATGTTTCTAATGAAAGTCTCCTGAACTTCTTCCCGCTTGACCAAAAACTGCCACAGACGCTTCTCTGGCAGTGCTGAATGGTGGCTAGTCCTGAAAATAACACAACACCTCTCTCATATTAACACTAATACTCATTAAATCAGTTGCATTAGTTCACTGGAGCACAACAACAAAATGTTTTAGAAGACATCATTTCTGATTTTGTGCCAAAATTTTAAATCTTCTCATCATTTTTATTTTTCCTCGTTTTACTGATCCCCAGCTCATGGTGGTACCTGAACGGGGTGTTGGATGGTTCAAACAGGGCCTTGTGTCTGAGCAGGGCGGGGCCCGGTGTGGCTGTTTCATCCTGGAGGGAGTTGGAGATGTACTTGGAAGGGGGGCCCCCGAAGAGCTCCAGCCTTTTCTGCAGCAGCTGCTCCCAACGCTGCAGTGTCTTCAGCACAGCGTGACACAGAGGAGAGCCCACAGGCAGATCTGTGTTAAGTAGAAGCAAGAAGGCAATAAGATTAGCTGCGACAGGCACTGAGAAATGGAGCGGCCTTTATATACATCCTGGACGTTGGTACAGAACAGTGTGTGGGGTGTATTTTAGTGTTTACCTAATAGATCATATCCTGCCATTGGGTAAAAGGACTTGAGGTTGACCAACACCAGCTGAACCATTGCCAGACGCATCAAACACCAACTGAGGGGGAAAAAGGCCATTACAAATCAGATTACAATTTTGAACATAAATACTCTAAATGGGTCCAAAGCTCCGTTAAGAAACTGGGGGAATAAAAGTGTGTTCAGACTTAAAGCCGGAAATGTTGAAGTAGTACGACTGAATAAAAAGTAAATGGAAAGACACAAACAGCTGTAAACACATGCAGGTCTCAGGGAAGCTTGAATTGAGGTGAAGATGAGTCACTCTTAGCAGTAATGTCCACTCAGTGCTGTGTCATTACCTGTATGAATTGTGGTTTGAATGCTCTCTTTGCGGAGAGCTGGGGTCAAACACATCTTCATATTGATCATCATCTTCCTCTTCATCTTGACTGCCCTGGCTCTCCTCTGAGTCATATTCAATTGTGTTTTCTGATGGTGGCAGTGAAGGCTAAAATACACAGGAACACAACAACAATGAATAAGACAGAGGCCCACACTGTTTTAGCTAAACAATAACACCTGAAGAAAAAAAGAAATATATTTTTCTTTTGTTGTTGCTTTCATTCACTACCAGTGAGCTTTAGGACATATTATAGCAGGTTCACGTAGTTAGATGATCATACATTTCCAGTTTATG
Organism: Perca fluviatilis; assembly: GCF_010015445.1. NCBI lineage: Eukaryota > Metazoa > Chordata > Actinopteri > Perciformes > Percidae > Perca > Perca fluviatilis. The sequence goes on from NC_053117.1 coordinate 25,276,031, forward strand.
TCCAGTTTATTAACTATAACCACAACCATATGGTCAAATATGTTTATACTGTCATACACAAACCCTGCATATGAAACATGATCCCAATGAAAGCCATCAATCCAGATTGACTCAGAAAATAAAGTTGATTGATATTCGGGATTACCTTGGTGATAAAGTAATCCCAAACGCTGAGCTCTGGAGGGACAAATCGTTCTTTAAAGAGTGAGGTAGCTTCATGTTCTACTACAGGGTCATGCTTGGGACTGGATGGGCACCCCCGCTCTACTCCAGACTCATCCTTTGATCCACTGCGTGATGACAGAAGCCTGAATCGCCTGGACTTCCTTTCTGAGCCACTCGGTGAGGCTGGGGTGTCGAGAGAAAGTGTTTGTTAAATTGCTGCATCTATGATTTCAGCTGCCATCACACCCGTATTACCCACTATTGCATTTTCACATCATATACAGTACATACGACAAGCCTGACATGCTCTTTTTGCTGATGACAATTAGATCAGCTAAAAAATATTGAAATACCTTCCTAAAATTAAAACATTAGTTAAAATGCCGACATTTTGACAAATAAACAGGTGTTACAGTTGCATTACATCAGTTTTCCTCTGCCAACCAAGAGAAAGTACCACAGACAGGGTGGGAGAGAAACAGCTCCCACACTAATAGGTTGATGGATTTCACTATGACCTACAGATGGGAATCCAATTAATCTAGAAGCACTGATTTGATTTAACTACTGGGTCACCTCCAAAAGAAAACCCCCACAGAGAGACAGCCACTCAGGCTGACCCTGACCCTGTCAGAAAGAAAAATAGATCGGCCAAACTAATCCATAATTACCTGGTGGGGGTGTTCTTGTTGGGCTGTTTGGTTTCTCTATGACAGGGCTCCTGGCACCTCCTCCGAACACGGTCACCCAAAGCTTGCTGTTGAGTGGGTGGGCCACAATGCGGAACAGCTCGTTGCTAGAGTGAGTGGCCATGCCGTGAACAAACAGACTGAGGAAGACAGCGGTCAGGATCTCACAGAGCAGCACAGCTAAGCCTGGCTGGCTCTCCTCGCCTGCTGAGCTCAATAGGCGAATCAGAGAGGCTATACCTGGAGAGAGGGACGAGAGGGAAGGACAGCGGGGAAAGAGAAAGAACAAAAGAGAGACAGACAACAGCATTTGAAGAACCATTATAATATGTAAATTGAGCTTACTAAATAAAGTATCTAATTTTCAAAAATGCACACAAAACACACCGAGAAAAACATTTGCGTTTGAAGAAACAGAAAGCAGAATGAATAGTCAATATTTGTCAACTAATTGATGAATGCATTAAAAAGGTTTAATTAAAAGAAAAAGGTAGAAAAGATGGATAAACATCCAATCCCACTGAGTTTCAGGTACCGGACAAGAAACAGCAAACAAGGCATAGGAGAGGTCTAAAAGACAAATTTTAAAACAAAATAATTTTACTCTCCTATACATATATAATTGAGAGATAATGATAAAAACAATGATGCAACTGCAAAAATACAATATTTGTGTTTTCATATTGCCAAGAGAGGCCTTGAAAAGATCAAAACCAACAATGAATTGATCTGACTAACAAGTAACGTCTATGTAGTCAAACCCTGATGTATGCCGAAGACCTTCATTGATGTCCAATAACTACTAAAAACACATCAATGAGCCACATCGTTGCACTGGGTTACATGTTTCTACGTTATAATGAACATCAGCACTGTAGTTTATTTTTTTATTTTTGAGTGAATCCCACATACACCATCCTGCTGCTATAAACACTCGCTAGAGCACCAAATGTTTATTAATTCAGAGCGGAAATTGTCCCCAGTCAATGCACATTCACTCATGTTAAAGGTGCAATATGTAATACTGACAGCTAGCATTTAAAATAGTTACTGCAGTCCAAATTCAAATTCTGGCTATGTTGACAGTCATAGAAGCCTGTGCTAACGCGGAGCTCTGTACCCAACTGACAGCCACCCTATCTCGGCATGGTGGCTGGGCCGTGGCCTGCTTGCCTGGTCCTCTGGTAATGTTAGCAGTTATGGCGTGTTAGCATGGCGGCGTTAGCCAGCACCAGTCGGGATCACTTTACTGGCTGTGTCTCAATTGTTTTGCGAGTAACTGACTTGAGTACTCTATATAATTCAATGTGAGTACACGAATGTTGAAATGGCATAAAATGCCTGTCCCTTGTAGCCGTGATAAATTAGCCTGAAGCTAATGTTTACCTGTTCAGTAGGAAATTAGCCAACTCGGCGTCCTTTTGGGCTCTAAGCTGTCTACATCTTTCAAATACATCTCCAATATTTACCCGGGTTTTATTACTTGTCTGGTTATGCAACGGTTAGAAACATGCAAAGGTTTTTCAGGTTGGATAGATTCTATCTCCATTGATCACCTTTGGTTTGTTTGCTGCTTTCATGGCTGTCCTAACGTTACAGCTGTAGCGCGCTGGGTTTACGTTTTTACAGGTATATCAGGCAACCCGGCCTGGCTGTCAAACTGGGCAGTTGATAACAACCACAGACCAAAACACAAACAGAAATTCCGTCACGGAATGGAAATTTCAAAAGGAGAAAAGACTGGCATTAGTATTGTTGCCAGAAAAGATAGTTTCTCAACTTAACTTAACTTTCCTTAATATCTGATGACATATTGTGGTCATTTTTTTTGGTCAATTACATATTGCACCTTTAAGTACACTGCCTAGCTGTTTCAGGAAATTGTTGGGTCTTTTTATTTTTTTAGTTCAACTATATATTCATGACCAGTTTTTAACAATTTACATCCTCAGTAGGAATGAAAGGGCTTGGAGTATTCAGCTCAGAGCTCAAGACAGGGCATGGAAGTTGGTAGGTACTGAGAAACTGACAAATGCATTGTTGATTAGGGTCTTTTACTGGTTGACAATATGAAAAAATATGCTTCGTTTCTTTTCATTTAGGCAAACATGGGTTTGGTTTGGCTGATTTACCTGGCCACTGTGCAGGAGAAGTGTTGGGCTGAACAGACTCATCCATGCTGACCGTTCTGACTGGCTGCTTCTGAGACAGCAAAACACTCTGATACACGATTCCTGTGAAATGGTTCACATCGCTGTGGGAGACAAAAGAAAGCAACCACAGAGTCAGTACAAGCTGAGGGTACATATTAAACATGGAATGCTGGACCGAAAACTGAAATTCATAATACTAGATTAGTGGTGGTGTAAAAAAATATATATATATATATATATATATATATATATATATATCTTCGTGTTTTACTTAAAAGGTTTTAGCTTTGTTCTGAATTCTGGAATGATGTTTTTTTAAGTAAGAGGCACCGCTGCTAAGCTCTGTTCTGCCAAGAAATGAAATACTAATGGGCTGCATCTCAGGTTAACTACCTATCTATGCTGCTTGGTTACAGAGAAGAAAAGCTTTGTGACGAAGAAAGCGTCAGTACTCACGTTCTTATGTCAAGTAGCTTTTCAACACACGCACACAAAAAGCTTGGATTATTGCAGAGGAAGCTTTTACAGAGAATATGGGATGCTTAATCCGCGAGGGAGTCTCTTTAGTTTTAAACATCCCCTTTTAAGCTTTTGCAACAACAAAAAATTGACTCTACATCAAAAAGAATCTAAAAATCAAGGCAAGCATGATTCGGAAGGAGTGACAGTCACTGTGGACTTAATGCACTTCTCACAACAAATTGAATCCATTAGGTCACACACAACACTGCACATGTAGAAATACAGTAACCTATGGTGCATATGGATGTGACTGTTAACTATATTAAACTGAAGTTAACATGATGACAGAGAGAAAAGAGCAGAATGTATCAAAACACTGTCAGCTTAGCGGCAACACTCAACCCCCGCAACCTACATCCTGAAATACCTTTTAAAAAATGTACACACTCTCTTACACTCACTCTCTCGCTTACACTCTTGAGGAAGAATCAGAAGCACAATTTCACATCTTCACAATCGACACACCTGGAGAGTTTATATCACACAGAGCCATCATCATATATGTATGGCTCTGTGTGTATGCAGGAGTAATAAAGATACGAAACCAAGTGCTCGTTTAATCACAGTGTGTGAGGTTTTAAATACAAAGGTCAGAGATCTTGCTCTGAAAAAATAATTAATGTTTTACTCTATTTTTTGACACATTATTTAGTTGATAAAAGCAATTCTATCGCTGGGGTCACAGCACTGTGGCTTTAAAGGTCCCAGTCTGGTCAAGCATAAGTAAAAATGATTCTGTACAACATCAAGCAATCTGGCAGAACCGTCGCAGGAACTCACATGAAAGCACAGCTGTAAGCTGTAAGCCACACACACACACACACACACACACACACACACACACACACACACACACACACACACACACACACACACACACACACACACACACACACACACACACACACACACACACACACACACACACACACACACACACACACACACACACTTGTTGTCAAAGTGATTGGGAGTTATGGTACATATGCATCTTAAATAAACAATGTTCCTCCCATCTGTCAAACTCCAAAATCGAATCAAGTATTTACAATAAGAATGAGAAAGAGCAGCCTTCATAAATCATTCTCAACACAAGCCAAACAACGAAGTGACTGTCATATTATATTTTGCAAACTTCCAACATGTTTATTTCTTTACATGTTTTAAATCGCACCAGTATAGCGCTTTGTAAAAGCAGCCTAAAGCACATGCTGAGATGATTTTCCATGAACAAAGCCTTTTTGAAAAGCATTTTCTACTTTGGTATTACATTTGTAGTGTGTGACTTGACATGTATGTGTGCATTACCTACTATTACTCTTGCTTGGTTACCAGTAGTCATGTCCCTTCCCCCTTATCTCTTATTATTCTGCTCCAATAAGACTTAAATCACACTCACAGCAAATTAACAGTATTTTTGCCAGCAATCTTGTCTTTTAACTGCTAATGCTAAAAATAGGAAAAGATAAATAATCCAGTGGCCGCTAGTGGTTATTTGGGGTCGTGTCAAGGTGAATGTGGTGGAAATTTGAAAAAAAGTGTATCAAATTTAAGCATCGCATCTCGGAGAGATGCTACAGTGTAGAGACCCACTATGAACTCGAACCCTTTTGAGTCAGGCTGAATAAAAGCATTTTTTATTTTAAACACTGGGTATATGGGATATGCAAAGATCTATTTTCCCTAGATGCACAAATATTGTTAAGGAATGGATGGCTTGACAATAGCTCAAGGTTTGGAATGTATTAAACTGTATTGACTATGGCTACATTTAGACTGCATGCAAAAGTGACCAAAATCAGATTTTTTTTCTGCTCTCATGTGACTCAGATCTGTTTATTTCACAACAGCACAAATCACATGAAATCGGATCTTTTCAATTCTGATATGAGCCAGTTTCATACGTCACATCCATGTTCATGCCACTTTTAGGTCACTCTAGAACACGTGTCAAACTCAAGGCCCGCTGGCCAAATCCGGCCCCTCGCAGATTTTTATCCGGCCCGCATATCAGTTTAGGTTCACAATAGCCTTTGGCCCACATAGTTGTTTTCTTTTTTTTCGAATTTTTTGCCGCTTTTTTCAATGTTTTTTGCCCCATTTTACGACGTTGTTGTTGCTATTTTCAACTTTTTTTGCTGACTTTTTTGGGTCTTTATGTCGACTGAGCAGTAAGTGAGAAGAATATATGAGACATGCAATAATACAATAAAAGATGCTTGACTTTTACGATGAAATAATAGCATGTGAATAACCTAAACATGTCTGGCCCTGGATGTGATTCTTGTTTTGCAGTGTGGCCCTTCGGGGAATTGAGTTTGACACCCCTGCTCTAGAACGTCATTTGTCACAATCCTGCACTGGCTGGAGTCATTAGCAACGCGATCCCACCACTCCTGGCTCTGCATCCACACACAATTCCGTACAGAAGTAGCAGCGATTGCTCAAAAACAAGTCATAACTAAAAATGTGGCTCGCTTTCTCCCTATCCTCGTCATCACCTGCAAACAAATTTGCTGGCTTCCACTGCACGTCAGCTTATGAATAAAACAGTAAACGCTTACTTCCATACAACAGCGTGCTGCGTGTAACGTCTTTTTGTTATTGTTCTTTTGCGCATGCGGAGCACTAAGGCTTGCAGTGTGAACATTGCCGATGAAGCTGCTGATTACATTGCTTTGTTAAACAGTCCCTGCAACATGACAGCCTAGGAATTAATATCTTGCAATGCCTGTTTGGGACACTTACCTGTGGGTGTGTCCATCACACAGACACTGATATATACAGGCTGACAGGGAGGCAGCCAATGTGTGCATCACATAGATCTGAAATAAGGGATAAATAAACAAATGAATTAGTGTTTGAAGGTGCATGAATACAACTGAAATTAAACACACCTAAAAAAGAACAAAATTAAAAACATTACATATCAAAGCATTTGTCAAACATTGATACACAATACAACTTACTACTACTAGTAGTATTAATACTACCTCAAACACATCTTTTACATATCTGAATGAGTTTTCACCTGGTTTTAAAATCCGTCCTGAGTGATCTGATCATAAGTGGATAGCTCTAAGTACGTGTGTTCACACCTAGCAACAGAATGTGTATCCATATGCGTCTTGAGTGAAAACTTGTGATCGGAACACACTACTCTATATGCACTCAATATATACTTAGAGCGGTCCACTTGTGATCACTCAGCACGGATTTTAATACCAGGTGGTACTGCAATTCCTTTTACATCTACTATAAGCTAATATAATCTGTTAAATCTGCCTGGATATTGACACTTTAATAAAGGTTCTAAGAATTTTTCTCAGTTTGTTGAAAATGCATATATTTTAATGGGAGTCATTGCACACATTTCCCAGTGTGATTGTCATCTTTCAAAAAAGCGTCCATTTATGCAATCGGCAGTACCAAAAGTGGAAATGGATGCATGAGACCAGAGACTGCCTTACCTCATTGTTAACGACATCGGGATGCGGAGGAGAGTCGAGTGAATTGATGGTCTGCAAGATGTCATGAGCCAGGTTGGTCAGGTAGACGATAGGATTGGCCACCACTGTCTTTACGTTGGCCGTGCAAGCCATCAGAAGAGGGATAGAAGTTGGGTGACAACATGGCGTCACCGCTGACTGGATGGTGTCATCCTGTTGGGAGAAATAAGAGGGACGGCCTTGAACCCTGGACCTCTGCGTCGAGGCATAAGCCTCTCAGTATACGTGCGCCTGCTCTACCCAATGAGGCAACCCGGCCACATTCACATACTGTTTTGACAATGTTGATCATGTTGATGTTAAACTGCATTTCATTGTACTGGTTGTCCTTACTTGTGCAATGACAAAGTTGAAACTAAACTAATGTATAACACAGTAAATAAAAAATAAGTAAGTGTTTAGTTTTCACAAAGTACACTTATCAAGTAGACTTATCACACCTATATACGAGGACATTCATTGCTTTCTTGATTTTATGAATCAGTACCTTTTCATTTTAAATCTCACTGGCGCTTTGGCAATATTGTTTTTGTTACACTCATGCCAATAAAGCATAGTGAATTGAATTGACATATGCATAGCTACATGACACACTCACACCACAGTACACTTTTAAAAATAGAGCAGATACTATATTCAACTTCCTCATTTTTAAGAAGGTAAAGGAAACAGCTCACAAAGGGACTTGATGTTTTGATCTGTGGAACAAGTCCCTTTTGCGGAGTCAAAATAAGTCATACATGATTCCATTCTTAGAGAGAGCATGACTTGTTTTTCCAGTGTGTGTGAATGACATTTAAAGAGCTAAAAAGAAGAGACAGGCAATGAAAGGGGTGCCTGGTTTTGTGTTTGTTTACTAGATCCCTGAACATGACTCTCTGTGTGTAACAGTACCACAGGCTTATGTTTGTCACGCTTGATGAATCACATTCAGTTGTCACTAACCTACTTAACAGAAGCTCTTTAGAGCATAAAAATACAGAAATTTCTTCGACAACAATGGAGAAATTTGATAATCATGGGACCAGAGCTAGGACAAAAAGAAACCACTTTTATTTCAAAATCAAAGCAACTCCCAGTGTTCGTTGACAGTGCCAAAATTGAAGAAAGTTGTTTCCATGCCGGTCCATTGAGTTGTTTACCTCCTAAAATGTGCATCAACCTTTGAATAGTCAGCCTAAAGCAGAACCTTTCTCAGGAGTTTGGAGAATCAGCCCATCCTGCCAGCCCATTACTGGAGGTGTGCAGACGATCGCCAGTGCACAATAAGTGGGTCTCTGTGTCTGTGTGTGTGTGTGTGTGTGTGTGTGTGTGTGTGTGTGTGTGTGTGTGTCTTGGGAATCTGGTTACATTAGGACAAGCTGGCAGATGGCTTCGTGTGCATCTTTCTCTATGATCAGTTAAATAATACTGCAGCTTTACTTGCCAGTGGACAAGTTTTTACATGTACATGCAGCTGATTATGCAGGTTATTTTTCTGTATTTTGTGTTGCAAAAAATATATCTATTTTGTACACATAATTCTTGTTGTTCCTGTCTTATTAAATAGTAATAACTAAATAACACATTTAGTTTGTGTTGTCAATGTTCATAGCCTCTGACCGATAACGTTTGGGAATGCTGCACCAAATTTATTACCACTTGTCTATGATGAAATATCCTGTTATTATTTTTCTCAATTCACTGTCATTACAAGTTACCAGAAAAATGCTCGCCTTGTTTGACAAGTAACCCAAATCCCATGTATTATTTTCTATAATACGAAAAATAGAAGCCAGGAAAAGTGTCATTTTACATTTTAATCAAATTACTCCATAACCCTTAATTATTTTAATTATTTTTTATTTTGGATTTTGAAGTTTTTTTGAAACTCAACAGACGTACACATTTTCAGCTCATCATTAAGTTCATTCCATAATTTAACCCCCAAAACTGAAACACATCTATATTTTACATTAGTACTCACTTTTAAAGATAGAGAACCGTCTTAAATTATAATTACCTTCTCTTAATAAAAAAAAATAAATAAAAAAATACAGACAGGAAGGCCATTGTTCACAACTCAACAAAGTATTTCCAAAGTTTTTAAATATTTAAGGTCTGGACATTTTAAGATGCTGGAACTTATAAAAAATTGATTAGTTGATTCATAATAACAAGCTTTATGTATTATTATATATTAATTGCTCTCTTCTGAAGTTTATTTGTAGGATCTATATTTATTTTTAATAATCATTTCCCCATTTTTCCAACAGTATGTATGGCATTACAAATGAACAATACAATATATGCAGACATCTCTTACTGAACAAAGCCCTTAGTTTATAAAGAACAGCAATAGATTTAAATAATTTTAAAGATTTTTTTTGGGGGGGGGGGCATTTTAGGCCTTTATTTATAGAACAGCTGAAGACATGAAAGGGGAGAGGAGGGGGGGTGGAATGACATGCAGCAAAGGACTGCAGGTCGGACTGGAACCCGCTGCGTCGAGGAGTAAACTGCTATATATGGTCGCGCGCTCTACCAGGTGAGCTACCCAGGCGCCCGTTAATTTCCTTTTAATATAATCTATATGTGGCTTCCAACAGAGCTTATTATCTATAATCACTCCCAAAAATGTTGTTTCATATACTCTTTCAATTTCTACTCTATTTAAGTTTATTTTTATATCACAATTGACCCATTTGCTAAGCCACGCCCGAAAACCGCCACAGGCCCGAAAGCTTGACAGGCGTAGCAACAGTAACTAAGGAGGGCGGGGCTTAGCGAAGGGTCAATCCGCCCTGACCAAACACCATACATTTAGTTTTATTTTCATTTAGAGATACTTTGACTAGTAATCAATCACAAAAATATTTTTTGTGTCATCAATCATATTTCATTCTCTATATATGTTAATTTGAAAATCAAAACAGACTGCAGGACCAGCACCAACTACCGATCACCAAAACTCTAACCAATTTTTCAATCAAGAACTGGCATTCAAGTAGCTTATTGATTAACTGGCTAATTGTTTTATCACTTTCACCAACAACCTTAAATGAGTTAGTACATTCACTGAAAAGTATGTCTGTCAGTGACTTTAAGTGTGTATCTGTGCATGTTTTCATTACCTGGTGAGACTCTTGAAGCAATAATATGAGCTCCATGCGCACCGAGGCCAGTCCTCCACCGTGGGAGCCATGCAAGTTGCAGTAGCTCAGAAACATCCTCAGTAAGGGCTGGTTACTCTGCAGCCAGTGCCTCCTGCTCCTCTGGCTGTCACCACGAGGACTCCCGGGCTGTAAAACGAATACATACTTTATTAGGTTTATAGACAAATCAATCAACATCCCTGTAAATATGCCAACGTTATCCAGCTGGCTAACATTTAATCTAAAGTCCCACAGTGGTATGCTAAAAACAACCATGTTTTAAAACAAGGCATTATAATGTGTTCTGTCAACAATAAATAACTAGTGGGTCTTTGAAATTGAACTTGTGCACAGTGAGTGTACTGCACAAGGGTATGTATGTATTGTTAGGTGTGCCGCTAAAGCTTAAATAGAGGAAATTGACTGCAGCATGTTAGAAAGAGTTTAGATATATATCCAAGCGAAAGGGGTGCAACAATCTTTTCAATTTACAATTTTTCAAACTATGTCAATACACACTGTGCTGTTGTGTTGCATGGATTTTTTTGTCATAAACATCAGACAAATCTAGAAGCCGCCAGCTATCTACACCCACCTGTTCCTCCTCTACCAACCCAGAAACAGGGGCATCACCCTGGGCAGACAGCTCTGGCAAGCAGGGCTTGTAGCTGCAGCAACGCTGGAGAGCCACCACCTGGGTTAAACAGAATAAAAAAAATAAAAAATTCTTAAAATCAATTCATCAAAAAGGATTTTATCCTCCATGCGTGGGAGTGAAAGCAAAACCTTTCACCAAATAGTCGATAAGAAAAATGCAAACAATTTTTATAAGGGAAGACCACTGGATTTTTTAAACCAATGTGATGTTTATATGCACTGACACAGTGCGCACAGAGAGATCAAGTCTTGAAACAGTGAACATGAAGACAGGAGAGATGTGTGGGAGTTATGTAAGTTATAAAAGTTTTATTGAGTGAACTTAAGGATGCAGCCAGACTTATGCTTCACCAGACAGATGGATATTATAATGATATCTAGACTAAAAAAACATTTGGGATTTGATCTTTGAGTCTATAAAAGTGTTTAAATATGTATGTCTATTACCTCTCTTTCCAACCACTGGTAGAGCTGGCAACGTAGCTTCCCTCCATCCAGTTCATACCCTGTCGACAGCGTCCGGAGCTCATTGGTCATAATCTTCAAGCAGGCAGTGAACTTGAGCTGGGCCGCCAAGGTGTCATTAGATGGAGCCAGGAAGTCATTGCGGTCTTCAATGTCCTCTCTCGTCACTGTCTCCATTAATGGCGACAAGGCATCCTGTGTGTCCTGGAACACACTGCTGCTATCTGCACTTCTACCGCTCTTAACATTTTTATTTTCTTCTTCATCCTTATCATCATCTTCATCATCATCATCTTTGTCAACATCCCACTTCAGCTCCAGGGACTCGTCTGGATGCGTCAGTGAAGGCTGGCTCCAGTCAAAACTTAACACTGAATCTGACTGGCTGTTGGATAAGCTGTTTGCGTCTGACTCGTAGCCATTTAGAGCCGGCTGAGACCAATCTGGCTCCGATGTTTGTCCATTCTTGCTCCCAACACTGAGTTCGGCAGCGGTGCCTGTATCCTCCTGGTTGGGGAGTTTAGAATGCTTGCGGACTTTTGGCATCTTGGAGAGGACTTCAAGTGCTAGCATGGGGCAGCCAGCTTGCAGGTGTGCATATGCAGCTGTGAAAAACAGCTTCCTCTCCTCCAGGCTAATGGAGTCAGCCCTGCGACCCTCAGCGGTCAGTCCAACTTTAGCCTTGTCTGAAGAGCCAAAATGGCGGCGAAGGAGGAGTGGGTGGGTACGAAGGTAGGTGTAAAAGTTGAAAACCTCAGGATTACATGCAGACACAGAAGAGGAACCTGTCATAGATGCAAAGAGACAGACATTTTAATTTTATCCATGTCAGTGGCAACAACCAGCCACCTTTACTGCTTTGACCACAGTACCTGCAAAGGACAAACTGTGTTAATGAATCAGACACAGAAATGGAGCTATAACTAGCCTAACTGAATCTTTGATGAACTTCTAAACAAACTGAGGTAAGGAGCTATGTGACCACTTTAGATACACTGTAGGGATGTCACGAGAACCGGTGCTTCGGTACCAAGATTCTTAAAACGTGACGGTAATCGTTTTTTATGCAGTAGCGTAGCTATCGTTTGTAACAAAGGTACCAAAGTTACAATTATTCCGGATCTGATGGGGATAGCATATACGCGCGAGTGTTTTAGTCGGTCCACAAGTGGTAAAGAAGAAGAAGAACGCCTACAAGCACACGGGAAAAACTACAGAAGTTTAGTCTAATATGGAAATACTTTGCATTCGAGGCGGATGACAACAGACATATGATTGATGCTCTAAAGCCGGGGTGCAAACGATGCCATCGTTCATTTCAAACACAGGGAGGAAACCCCTCGAATTTGGCAAAGGTGAGTGAGTTTCAAGTCATATTAACATCATATACAAACTGTAAACCTTCATATCCTTATCCTGAAACACAGGCCCTAGGTTTGTTTGCGGCATCTGGCGTAGTTGCCGGGAAACCAGCTAACATTATGCTCAATGTAATGTTTGCGATAGCCAGTAATTTGTTACTGTTCAGCCTGTGTCCTGTCAGCAAAATGTAGCCTAATTTCATTGGATTAAATAATTATTGAAATGGTAATGGTTTTAATAAATCTTTTCAGCCTGCCACCATGTCAGAGAATTTAAACGTATGCTTGTATTCATAGTATAAGGTGTGTGTGCGTGTTTATGAGTGTAGCTTAGCACCTGTAGCCTCCACTGTTTTATTAGTCATTGTCACAGTATGTCTAATAAATAAAATATCTCTCTCTCCCTTTTTGCCAGTATCAGCCAGAGGAGGAAGTCCACCAGTATAGTGGTAAAAGTTTGTTTTTTGTAATCGTTTGTGATTTTGTAATTAATCTATTTTGTAATAGTTTCATTTTATTTATTATTTAAAGGCTACATGGCACTATTGTTGTGTTTAAATAATGTTCAACTTTTTAAATATTTATATTATATCTATTTTGTAATTGTTTTTAAAGGAATTCATGTTTAAGTATTATTGTTTTGTTTTTTGTTTTACATACCGTGGTATTGACCTTGGTATCGAGTATCGTGTACTTTTGGTGGTATTGGTACCGACTACTAGATGACATCCCCAATACACTGACAAACTGCATTCTGCGATCAACTAAAGGCGAGTAGAGAGTGGAGTTGCGAGTTCATTTTATTGGGAGCAGCGGATGGACAAAAAAGGCAATGCTTTAAGTTTACTTCTTTTCACCCAGGTGTAAACAATACCAAAGACACCAAAGAACATTATTTATGAAACACATTTAGCACAGGGATGTTAATCTGGTACTGGTTTGGCTCTTAGGTCAATGTGAGGCTCATATTAAGTTCAGTTTTTCATCTATTCATAACGACAGCCTTGTATATTTTCTTCACTGAAATGGTCTTCTGTGTCCAGTATACTGCAATTACTTGTGCAATTTCACATACTAAAAGGGCTAAAAAAATTGTTGCAAAGCTGAGCCATTTTGTGAAAGCAGCAAATTCAACATCAGTGTCAAAGCACAATCTGCAGCACTTACAGTATAGTCTACCCCACTGTTTTTACCGGCAAAGCTGCATTTGACAGGCCTGAAACACGGTATCGAGATATTTTAAAGGCCTCTGACAGTACACACTATATACAATGTCAGATTCTGGCTAAATGGTGTTTTTTCATTCATAAATACAATGTATTTTAAAACAAAGATTATCAGGGTATTATAAAAAGTGTGGTGGGATATCCAACAAATACTATTAAAAAAATTCAGGAAAAGTTTAGCAATAATTATATAAATTATTTTGTATAACAAAACATAACGATAGGATTTTTTTTGGAAAAAACATTACTAATATTTATCAATACAAAGTATTGCTATGAATGACCAACACTTAAAATCATTAGAATACATTGGCAATACCAGCAATCAAAACATGGGGCACATATATGAATTTTGTCTAAATAATCACATGGTTTTGTTTTCTTGTATACTTTAGTACAATTGATAAAAATGTGGCAAGTACATAACAATAGGGTAGGGGACTTGCTCCTACTGAAAATTTCAAATAGGCAACTCAGGGGTAAACATTCTGTAAGTTATCAATTTAATGTAAAAATAAATGTTTACAGTAGCAAACTCATCTTAATTTCACATTTGCATTGAAGTAAAGAAAAATAAATAAGCAGACTTACCACATTTGATCTCAGTGGACCCAGAGCTGGTGCTGTAAGCAGGTTGCTCAAGTAGAGTGTCCAAGGCTCTGCTGTAGTCCTCCAGGACCCAGTGAGCCATGCTCCGCAGGAACGGGTCTTTGTGGACTTGAATCTGACATATACAGACAATTACAATGGCTTATTCTGGGTTCTGCAGTGTATTAATTAACAAATGCTGGAGAGTCAAACATCACTAGGTAATTTGATTAAATAGTGAACATTTCCAGTGTAAAAACACTAGCTTGTGGAGGCTGTACACAAACTCTGCACCTGTTTGTCTTGTCCCAGAACATGTCTCTGGAGGATCTTTTTGTAGGTGGATGCCATCTCAAACTCAGACTCATACAATCTGGAGATCACCAGGGCAAGCTGTAGGTCCTGCATTTTCTCTAAACAAACCTGGAGGAGGAAATAAAACAAGATATCATAGTAGGTTCTCATTTAAAAATGGTTTCTAAGCTATTGGCACAGGCCTGAATGGGGTGACATAATGACATAATGATTTCAATAGTTACAGCTTTCTTGTTTATCTGGAAAGGAAAGAACCAAATGATTGTAAAGATTTACAGAGAATATGTTTACAGCATTTACTAACTGAGACGTTTTGGGACCGATTGGCGGAATTGCTGTTGACGAAATTACGTTTAACCATGTATCCAGTTAACTTAAATAGCTCACGTTACTGTATTGTGTGAACACTTAACTTTAGTTAATTGTATATGGTGTTTTCTTTTGCGGGGCGCAAATGTTCCATCAAAACAAGTTCCTTCCCGAGAGCATTTTGCAGATGCACTGTCGCTGTGTCCGGAGCATAGCGCCGCCCAAGAAGATTGTGATTGGTTAAAAGAAATGCAAACAACCCAGAGCGTTTTTTTCTCCTATCCTGGAATGCATCTGTGGTAGAGCCAGACCTTACTCCGCAGCACTGTGGAGATCTGGCAATGCAAGACCAGTGGATAGTTGAAGTTGCTGAAGGTGTGAGGTGCATTTTAATGAGACTACCTTCCAGCCAGAGAGACTAAACAAAGTCAATGATAGACCTTTGCCGGGGTGACACTCATTTCCATAAAATGCTTAAAGATGAAATAATGATACTCATTGCTTCAGGGACTTTCTAAAACAGAAATAACCTTGATGAATAAAGTTAAGCAAACAAGATGACCAGAAGCAGCCCTCTTGATATGTGAACAAAAAGATGGAGAGCTGTGTGTTTTTGTGGCTTAACCTACCTAACCCTAATAAATGGCAAAAATACTAATGCCAGTATAAATATTTTTCAAAACAGCAACAGCCATTCCAACACTCATGCATAAAATAGGCACTGCCCTTAACTGTGAATTGTTAAAAAAAAAGGGCATGTGTACAATACTACAGACATTTTATTAAAGAAACTGAGCTGCACTTGACATTACTCATAATAAAAGGTAAGGTTTAGCAGGCTGACAAGTGGCCCTTGCAGTTGAAGGAACAAGTGCTTCTTGCAAACAGTGTGTCATGTCTATTTTCTACTTGCCTCTACAGCATCCTTGAGGGAGCCGGCTAGAAGGAAAAAGGCTGCAGAATGCTGGAACCGCTGCTTTCCCAACAGAGAAAACGCATTTTTCAGTGCTGCTTTCCTCCAACGGTCCTCACTGAAGTTGTTGCGGAAAAACTCTGTCATTTTAGCATTGTTCTGAGACCTGGAGAGAAATACATTTTGGATTCAAAACAACAATACTTGTGTCATAGATCTTCACTAATCTGACAGAACCTATTTTGGTTAAGGGTAGGGAGCACATATTGTGATGACTGCAATTATATATGCAAAATTATGTCAGTTTTGCCTACCTGTACAATCCCCAGACCACTGCCTTCTTTTTCAGTGCGAGGTAAAATATTGCTGCATCCAGAGGATCATTGTTTCTCTGTAAAGAAGTCTTGGCAACCTGACAGAGGAAGAGAACAAAAAAACATTGAGCTCCTCCTCAGCCTTTACAGTTTTATCCACAGAACAAGTTGTAGCTTTATGTGTCATTTCAGGGAGGGGCTCAGTTATGGCGCTGTGTTTTAGAGCAACATCGGCAACATTTTGCTTTCACCTACCTGACAGCAGGTCATTTATAAATGAAGCAATCAATATGAAGTATACAGGGCTAACACACTAATGGCCAACCCTTCAAAGCGGTTATGTGTAGACCTTTTATGTCATTATAGCATCTTTAAAATGATTTTGTGCAGTTGTGTTGTGAGAACAAAGGAGCCAATCTTGATGTGTTGCTTAGTGTCAGACCAACAGTACAAAACAAAAAGATATTTCATTTACTACTGATTAAGACAAAGAAAAGCAGCAAATCCTTACATGAGAGAAGCTAGAAGTAAAATATGTTTGGCATTTATCCAATCAATCGCTTATCAAAACAGACGCAGTTTGATTTTCTGTGGATCGACTTCTCAACTGTAGTTTCAAATATGTAGAAAAGCACTTCATATGAATAACAAGACACTGAATTAGCTCAACAATTCAATTTGATGAATAAAACAAGACTACAATATCTAACAAGAATGCAAACTGAATATTAAACTAAACTCCACAGAGATATCCTTTTCATATACTGTATACCTCTTTTTTTACTCAAATTTGCTACTGACGGAACAATCTGCAAATGTGTACATCAAATCATCAAACAATTTATTTGAACAAGACTGCCACTGGGTCACTATTTAAGATTTGAGCAAAAAAAAAAAAAAAAAACTAAATTGATGCGGATAATAAACTAATGTCATTAGCCTCCTCACCTTCTCAATACACCTGCGTAGCTTGTTGGTGCTGCGCAGCCACCAACCAACACCCATTGAGCGCAGCTCAGGCCAGGTGGGCTCTCCCTTCTGTAGGGCAGGCAGCATGTTCAGCAGCTCCTCCTCAGCCTCAGAGTGGAAGGCCCAGGCATAATGACATGTTGACAGGCCTGGAGAGGGAAAAAAAAAAAAATTAAATAAATAAATAAAATAAAAAAGACGTGGAAAATGGGGAATGTTCTGTATTTCATAGGGAGAATACCAACACTGTGTTGTGAGTTAAAGCTGGAGCGCAGTCGGTTCCATATATTTAAAGCAGTGAGTGGCCTCTTCCAGCTACAGTGTTGTACTGCTGGCCACTTAGAGGAGTTTTATAGGAGCATACATAGATTAAGTGCTTTGCTCAAGGGTATCTGTACTGTAATAGTTAAGGATGATGAATAGACTTCATCCTGGCTGGCTTGTTTACTTCTCTCACTGAGACTTTTACTGTCAAACATTTACAATTGAGACCATCAGTAATATGCTCTCTTTTTAGCTTTAGAGGTCTTTGTAGAGTTACTGATACCTAGGTGGGCACTGGAGCTATATCTAAAAGGAGTGCATGGAGACAGCTCTTTAGGCAGCAAGCTGGAAACTTAAGTCACATTAAATCTCGCAAGACCATACAGGTGAAAATATAATTAAGGCCTTTTGAACAGAGTGTGCTAATTTTGAGGGCAATCACTTTAGGAGTTGGTAGATTACAAACATTATATTTTTTGTCAAGGTGGCCCTGTACAGTGTGTTGAATGCTACAGTCTTTGTATGCTCATTTGTGCCAGCTATAAAATGCTCCCACTGAAAACCTTTGAAAACTACTAGCATGCCCAGGTACTCCTTATGAAATTTAGCTATTGAGCTAACACTGGGACAGTCAATGACTAAATAAACGAAAAAAAATAAAAATAAATAAATATCCCACTGTACCTTGCCGTAGCAGCTGTGCTCGATGTGCTGGAGGCAGGGAGGTAGAGAGGAAGGTGTGGAGTCTGACGGCCAGCAAGAACTTTAGACCACACTCATCCAGTGTCTCTCCACCTGGTAGGTCAATGACAGACATGATGTTTGGAATGGAGCACTTCATTTCTATCCATTTGAAGAACTCTTACTTTATTTTCCTGCAGTACCTTTGCTCTTGCCCTGGCTGTCCTTGAGGTCTGTGCTTGTGGTAGCGATGGTGTCGGCAAGTGCCATAAGAGACATCTGCTCCATACGGGTTAAGCCCGGCAAACTGGAATGAAGAAGATGACTGGACAGAACCTGGGCATGCTCTGGACCAAAGAATGTCGGACTGTACTGGGACAGGTCAATTACCTGCAGACAGGGAAGAAGAGGAAAAATTATTGTATGGCATTTCTTCTTTTACAACACATGGCTGGAATCAAACTCACAATGAAACATACAGCTTTGTGTGTGTGCAGTGTTGGGAAAGTTCACTTTCTACATGAACTAGTTCAAAGTTCAGTTCACAAATTTTAAAATGAACTAGTTCAGTTCATAGTTCATACTTCAAAATGTTGAACTAAGTTCAAAGTTCCAAAAATGAACTAGTTCATAGTTCTTTTTTTCCATATGTTGCTTCAGTTCAATGTGCCGTTTCAGGTTTGCTGTGGATGTGACTGAAGTGCAGATTTTCGTTTTGAAAGCCAGCGGGCAAAGTTTGCACAGAAATGTAAGATTTTTCTCATCCTCACCGACCTTGTCATAAAACTCGTTTAAATGATCATACGACGCCTCCACGCTGCTTCGTCGCCCACATGCTGCTGTCGCCTACATGTTGCTTTTTGTTTTGATGACGCATGCAGCGGTGCGACACTGGTGGCTGGTGTTGCCAGATTGGGTGTTTTTTCTGTATTAAGGCCTGTTTACGGTGTGTTTTAGCCGGGTTTTCGCCTGGAAGGCTCTACAGAAATCTGGCACCCAAAGTTAAACTGAGAGAGCGTGCCGTTCACAGACACCAGAATGAACAAGTTCACAGAAACGTTCATCAGGCAGTAATACAGTACGTTCGCCCAAAATATGAATTCATGAACTATCGTTCAATTAACGCATTCAGGCACAACAGTGTGTGTGTGTGTGTGTGTTGCCACTTCCTTTTAACAGTATCTAGATACTTAGCCAACACAAGACTAGATTTTTGATGCATTTGCTTTGGACATCATGGGCTTTCAAGGCAGCAATATATCTAAAATGAACCAGGACATGCACAATTATGCATGTCAAAGCTTCATATCGGAATACCAAAAGGGGCCAAATGTTGCTGTCCACTCTCATTTATATAAAAAAAATGTCTTTTAACCAAGCACAAGCCAACAGAAACTGACCTTGTTCCCAGTTTCCTCTTGATTGTCTTCCAGAGGGTCCAGGTCTGCAATGCTGGGTGTATGAAACAGCTCATCATAAACATCAGTGTGACTGGAACCATGCCCACTATCTCCACTCACACTGCCCACTTTATCTGTAGGGAGACACAGGACAGAGCTAAATTACACAAGACATGTATTTCATAAGAGATATGCAGAAAAAATCCCATCCTGCTGGGGAGCCAGCAGATTCAATTAAATTACAAAAGAGCATGACTTTTTCTTTCGGCTTTCATTCTTCTCACTTTGTATCCCCAGAGATACAATGAGGAAAAACTAGAAGCGCAAAGAGTAGGATATTATTCTCAGTCTTATACCTCGAGGTAGGGTGGTTAACGGTTTCTTTCCCACTGTAAATACTGTTTCACAGATTTTGTATGTGTACATGCTTAAAAGCAGGAGAACATTTTTGTTTGTCAGACTTAACATACTCTGACAAAGTTACAATCTTCAAAAAACATTTAAATTAAATCAATTAAACAACAACAACAATAAACAAACAAGATAATGCCTTTGTAGCCACAGTGCACATTTTCAGCATTTTGCTTTACATGGTCGATGTTAAGTACTACTGAAATAAAGTTTACCATTCATTCATTACTGAATATTATTATTATAAAACCACATGTTGTATACCCACCAGGTTTTGGTGATGTATCCTCATCGGCTGCAAGAAGGGCATACAGAGGCAGGGGAGGAATGGAGCTTATCTCTGTGTAGTCAGGGGTGGAGTTCTCTGCTTTGCTGAACATCTTCCGATCCCTGGCTGTGCTGCCTCCAGCGCTGATGGTTTGAGAACGCACACGTTTCTCAGGATTGGTGGTACTGTCTTTAAGTGTGACAATTTCTCCAGCAATGCATTTCACCAGGTGGGAGAGGATGGCTTTGGCACGGTGAACCTTAACATAGACAAATTATGTTACTCATTTATATTTCGAATAGCACAACAAATATCAATTTTCTGGCTAATTTAATTCTGTTTTGGTCTGCTTTACTTCAGCTTCAAACCTTAACTGACAAAACTGACCTATCACAGCAACTGGAGAAGGTGCTTAAATAAAAGAAAATTATCAAAAGAAAATATGTATTATAGACAGTAATTAAGTAATTTCTTTGACTTACCTTCCCTAGATCCATGAGCTCCAATAAATGTACAGGGTGGTACTGGGGCAGAGTGGGAAAGAGATGGTGAGCTGCTTCAAAAAGCCCAGAATCTTCCATCTCTACAGGCAGGTCATACGCTGTTCTCTTCCCACTGAGTTTCTGAGCCAGGCTCATCATCGATCTTGTCAGGGCCTTTTTGGGAGGGGCCAGTGAAGACATGGGTGCCCCAGAGCTGAGCCCCTCCTCCTGGCTTTGTCTGACGGCTGAGATTATGGAGGAGACGCTGCTGCTGATGTCTGTGTCTTGGACAATCGCAGCATTGGGTTTGGATGGTGCTGGGGGCTGCCACTGGGAGTAGACGTGCATCTCACAGTCCATGCCTACTACCAAGATGCCATCTCTTACCCAGGAGAGGGAGACTGGAATAGGTAATGAGCCTTCTACAGAGGAGACCAGATCAACGGATCGAAGCAGAACCAGGCGAGACAAGCTCTGGTCTCTACTGGCATCAGATGTCAAACCGAGTTCTGGAGGCTTCCCAGACAGACGACCGTACATATAAATCTTTGTCCCAATACCAACAGTCAGAACATGTGACCCATCTTCTTGGGAGACCCAGTCCAAATGAACCAGGCTCTTACTAGTAGAACCAGGACAGTCCTCCTCGTTAGGTATAGGGAAGTCCATGTTACCTGGAATATTGGCACTTCCAGTTGTGGGATCTGTGCTGTCCAGAACGATAGTCTGCTCTAGAATCCACTGCGAACCACCAGTGGACTCACACTGGAAGATGCCAATGTGGACCAATTGCTCTCTAGTGTTTGCTGGGTTGGGGCTGGGAGTGAGATTTGGGCTACACTGTACAGTTAGGGTTGGGGTCAGGTGGGTGTTGGTGTTGTTGTTGTACTGCACATATGGGAGGGAAGCCAGAGTAAGAGGAGAAGTCAACAGTCCGTGAGAGTTCAGATAGGGTGTCGAGCTCAGAGGTGCGTTTGGCATCTGCCTGTAGGCAACTGCAATCCGTCCAGAGTGACAGCAGCTGACCTCTATAGGACGACCTTGCACACTTACTGAGCTACTGTTGGGAAGTCTCTCCTCCAACAGCAGAGGCCACTCCTCCCACTGGTATACCAAGTTGTCCATAATGGAAGGCTCTGACGCCATGACGTTGCACCTCCAGAACCGCACCTTTCTATCAGAACAGGAAGTAGCAAGGAGGTAAGGCACGCGATCAGCTGGCAGAGAACATGACGCACTCAGGTGACCTAGGAAGAGAGTTGAGAATACACTATTAGGCAAGGAAGTTTTTCTCTTAATTCTAAAATGTAATACCTTTTTTTTAGACTTTAATTTCTTTGAAGTGATTTTAAGATTTTTATTAATTTTCAAAAGGTTTAATTTAGGGATGCACCGAATCCAGATTTTTGGGGTTCGGCCAAATACCGAATCCACTGGTTAAGATTCTGCCGAATCCGAAACCGAATACCGAATCCTACTCCCATCCTCAGTCCATTAACACAGTAAACACATTAATGAAGTAAACAACGTTCACAGCCTCTAAAATAATTAAATGTAACAACTTAATGTTGAATTCACACGCTCTTTTCACATCGTAGGAAAGCACATCGCTATCGCCAGATGAGTGACAATTTTGTTTGGCAAATTTTCGCTAACCAGTGTGTGATGAAGGCATGTTGTTTGGGTGAAATTAGAAAGCTAACGTTAGCTAACGAGCAGCAGCCAGCCTTTCGGTCGCTCCGCTCCCACTGTAGGGAGACTCATTTGCAGAGAGAACTGCTGACAGACCGGGAGAGGCACTGTCTGGTTAACAGAAGCTTTTAGCTGTGACTGTCCTTCCTTTGCCGCACCTGAAGTTGCTGCATTCGGACTGCTCAACTTGTATTCTTTCGGATATTTCATACGCAAATGTTTTAACAGCGGCGATGTTGTGTACCGTTTAGGGTCCTTGCCACCACCAGACAAATCGGCATTGCAAATTTGAACATGTAACTCGACTTGATTCACCTTCTTTTGATTAAAAGTACTGCCAAACAACACATTTACTGCTGACAAGTTCCATTTTCACTTTCTCACAGCCTACTGCATTGAACGGTCCATCTATGTAAACACCTTCCCGTAATCAACGGCCCCATGCTGCATTTCACTACCAGAGGAAGTTCATAGACTTAAGTCATTTGTGTGCGAGTGTGTGTCCTCATTGTCCCTCACCTGCTGAAGGTGTAACACTGATGGCTTCCACTCCTTCTGGCAGAGCCATCTCTTGGCTGTACAGCCTGTGTGTTGTGAGGCTGAGGCGACAGGCACTCTGCAGATTGGAAGTGCAGGGTTTACTCTTCTGAGTTACTGGAGATCTGAACGTGTCAAAGCTCAAAGTAGAGCTGTTCATAGCAGAAGCTGAGGTGGCATCGTTCTCCATCGTGGTTTCTTCTGTGATGAAAAGAAGAGGAAAATATTGTTCAGAAAAGCTAAGGTCAAAACCCTCCCAAATTATTTGTTTTTATACATTACTTTTATGTTCAAAGTACCCACCCATGGTGATAGGTTGAGCAGCAAGATGGAGATGCCACATGTGGAGGAGCGAGCGACCCGTCGGGGTCAATTCGACCACAACAAGGAAAAACCGTGCCGAGAAAGCCGCCTTGCTTGAGGCTGCTGCAGGGAAAACACAGACACAAAGAGATTATTAATAACCAGTGTCACTATTAATATGTTTCTAAGGGGGTGCAAATGTTTGGTATTAAACCTTAAAAATAGTAAGTATTTAGAAAAAGTAATTTTGTGTAGACCTGTGTGAAGAAAATCTGGAGTTTCCGGTGTGCTTTCTGTTTTCTCACTGCCGAGGATCAGATCCTCCTCAAAAACATGTAGGAGTTGGGTCTGCTTCCCCTGCTGTAGAGAACAAAAGCAGGTATTATCAAACTACATCAGATGTAGACACTTAACAACATGCTTTATCCACTGTTGCCAGTACGCAGACGCACCGACACAAGTTATTGTTACACAACACCCATTAATGAAAACTTCAAGTGAGAGAGGGGATGAAAGAAGTTTTGCTCTGCGCCTGTTTTTATTTTCTCATAGCTGAGATCAAGTCTGCGGCAGACTGTTTTATGCTACCAATTGTCTAGGATTAAACTTTGGTTTTTAAATATATTACAGTTTATATATCCTTTATTTCAGGGGAGAGGTTTCTGTTAATATCCTTCTTATCCAAGATGTTTACGGTGGCATCTCTATGGTTAGACAGACGATGATCAGAAAGAAAGGAAAAACACTCAGTTTCTCTTTATGTATACTTACAAAGTCAGTAATGGAATCCAACTCTATAATACACCCTGGTTTTGCTGTGGATTGCTGACTGATGATGTTGAACACCTCCCCAACATATTTCTAAAGAGAAACAAACATTTTCACATTATTTGGGCACTATTATGTATTATATAGTCAGAACATTCGATTAGTGTGCCAATTGTGCTTCAGAAAATGAGAAAATATAACTATTATCTGTGCTGAAGAAAACAATGAAAGCAATGCAAGATTAATATTTTTTTAAATAATAATAATATTTTTTATTTATATAGCGCTCTACATGGTACTCAAAGACACTTTACAGTAGAACCAGCACATTAAAAACAGATAAGCAATAAAACCAACACATAAAACAAGCATATTAAAAGCAATTAAAAACAACTATCAGGTGAGAAATGTAAGACTATTGTATGTGGAAAGCTAATCTGAAGAGGTGTGTTTTGAATGTGTCCAGTCAGTAAATGACCATTTATGATCTATGTAAATCAATAAAAACTAAATATCAACCTTTACTTCTTGCTGGATTCAACTCGGCTGTATTTAAAGGATCACTGCTGTTCTACTTTCTCTCACTTTATTTAACTGTGCACTTTGTAATTTTTCTACCAAGTCATCTGAGGCGGACACTAATGAAATGACAAGAATGCAAATTAACATCTTATTACCTCACTGATTTTTTTAAGGGTCCAAGGGGAAACACTGATGTGTTGTTACTGCAATGCTCACTATACCCTGCAGTTTGAAAATCCTGTACAATGACTTACTGATATCTCAGGATTGGAGAGCTCACTCAGGAGTTTCTTAGCTTCAATAACAGCCTGATACAGCCTGAGTGAGTGGCCGTCACTTGCCACGAAGCAGGCGCTGGGAGAATTACAGTACACACCTAAAGAGAGAAAGACAGTTTTTCCAAATAAACACAAAAACAACAGATAAAACATATATGATAGATTGATAGATAGATCGATAGATAGATAGATATAGAACACTGTGGTACAGTACATTTAACAAAAAAGCAAATCATAGACTTTTCTTATAAATTCATATAGACCAGTGGTTCCCAAAGAGGGGTCTGGGGACCCCAAGGGGTCATTGAGGGGTTTCCAGGGGGTTCCCAGCACAAAGAGGAATTATTTATTTGTACTATAATTCCATCCACTAAATAACATAATGACAGAATGTACGACTATTTTGGTCATGGGATTCATACACTTTCTGTAATAAAACATCTAAAAAGAGAAAATGTATTAGATGGCGGCCCCTGGGACAAAATCTTATCATACGTTCGTGGTCTAATTTTTGTTCGTTTAGGGGTCCTTGACGACCTTGACTATTTGGAAATTCTACCTTCATGGATTTTATAGAGTTTTAATGAGTCCTTTTCACAGGAAGTATTTATTTATATATAAATGAGCTAAAAATGTACTCAAAAAACTTGGGGGGGGGATTTTATGTCCCAAAGCCAGTCTCATTTGGTCATGTTATTCAAAAAAAGATAACTGCATTTACTTTATTTGACTAAACCAAAATAACCTAAAAGGAATTCTGAAAAGGAAGCTGTGCTGACTAAAATGGCTGATTGCTGAGTACTCTTTTATCTGCTGCTTTAACAATCTTCAAACAATAAATATTATACAATAAACAACTATTTTCTCACCTAAACAGCTGCTAGGAATGAGTGTGGGCAGCCAGGCTACATTAGCAAATGCTGACGAATGGAGAGAATTGATTCGAGCTAGCTCGGAGACCCCGCCTGACAAAGACAGTGGGCCGACAGGGTCCACTCTCCATAAAATCAGCTCACTGTAGATCGCATTGGGATCCTGGGAAACCACACCCAGGGACGCCCGACTGGGCCGTGACCCTCGAGGCAGAGACGTTGGATGAGAGACACCAGAGGAGTAGGTGTCCGGAGGAGCCAGGATGCTGTCTGCCTCAGGCGTCCTCAGGGCGTTGTGGTGTGAAGTGGTGAGGAGGAGAGGGAGTAATGAGTGACAGGCCAGGTCATTAAGGTGGAAGCGGTGGCCACAGTACCGTGACTTGTGAGAGACGCTGAGCACGGTGGAGAAAGCAGAGTCCTCTGCGAAGCTGACTGCCCACTGATTCAGGGAGCCATCAGCGTGTTTGGAGATCATAAGGACGTTGGGGGTAAAAATGCTTAGTCGAAGACTACTGCTGGGTAAAGCTTTTCCTTGACCTCCGTAGCTTATAAGAGCAGTTTTGGTTTGAGGCAATGTGTTCCCAGGTGGTCGCTGCCGGCCATGTTGGATAGCCAGATCCACATTCTTGTTGCAGGCATACATAACCACACTGTGGCTCAAGGAGATTGCATCACCTGTAGGGAACGCTACTGGGATACGGGACACAAACGACACCTGAGAGAGAAATGACATAGCAATGAAATCTAAAGCAAATGAAACTTACAGCTCTGAGTTAGTGATAATAAGGGCTCAGTCAATCAAGTAATTCTATTTTAGCTTGAACTAATCATACATTATGAAACAGCTTAAGATACCATGTGAATGTGGTAATGACACAGGTGGCACAGATCCTTTTTTATTTTTATTTATTTATTTTTTTACACAGTTAGCTCAAAACAAATTCTCCTATTCTCTATTCAGAAGTTGAGTGACAACTGACTTTTTGAAATTAATTGAGTCACTAAGACAGTGATGGAGACTTGAGGGATAAAGCCTTCATCATTTGCCCCTTCATATATGTAAAAAATAATTATGTTCAAAAATACTTATGCTAATAATAATAATAATAATAATAATAATACCAGGATCCTGTCTGTTTTATCAAATTAAAGCAGCCAGACCTAATCAACCTGAATGTCAATGAAACTTGGGATTCTTTTAGCTGCCTTGGGCCTGCTGACTTACTGCGAGGTTAGTCAGCCGGCTCTCATTATTTCACCACTAATAAAAATGCATCAAGGGACTTCTGAATTTGATTTGAAGTCACACATAATTAGAATATAATTGTCTGAACGGCTGGATGAGAAGCCATTGAAATATGAGCTAGACCATTACAGCTGTCAAAATGACTCACAACCTTATTGAGAAGATAAATGAATTATTTCCCTGAGAAGCACCTCTTGAAATTGTGAAGACAAACAAGTTGCTTAAAAAGAGTGACCAAAGGAAAGTCTGCTTCGTTTACAGTGTTACTTTTTAAATTATAAAAGTAAAAATAAAATTTCCCAAAGTTTCCCAATATAACACTTCTGTGTCTCTGCATTTGTTTATCAATCTCTGAAGTGTGACCATACAAATTAGGAAAAAAAGTGATGAAAAAGTTTGTTCATAAAACATCAACATATATTTAATATACATTGTTTTACATAAACCATATCAACAGTGAACGTACCTGAGCTTGTCTGAACATGCCTGGCTGGTATTCATCTAACCAGTCCACATGCCAAACTAAAAGAGAGCCGTCCATGGGATGGATACTGAACAACATGTCTGCCCCTTTATTCCACTCCTCTAACAGCTCGTCCACCTGGTGCTTCACTGCTGCCAGAGGAAGCTCCACAGCCTCATGTACTTGGGAGTTACTTGGCCTGCTACCATTGTCTTCTTCATTAAAGTTATCCTCATCTTCAGGTTCTGGAAGAAAAAGAAAATCATAGTGCCCAAATGTAAATTCGGAAAATCAGTATGGAAGACAAAGCATATTGCAATACCTGAAAGTTAGAGTCTAGTTTTGACAGTGTTATTCCAGATTTAAAAGGCACACCCCTTCAAATAAAGTGTTAACGCATAATCCAAATATTGTTCTGTACCTTCATTAGAGCATTCATTCCCTTGCTCCAGGCTGCCTCTAAGCTGCTGCAGGAAGACTTCCATAGCTAAAGTGAAATGAAGCTCTTTGTTGTTGAGCCAGTGGACAGTAAAAGGTCCTCCAGGTTCCTCATCATCCACAGCACTCAGAGAGGAGATGGAGGGCAGCAGAGGAATGTCTGTGTTAAAGACCATAAGTGATAAAGATGTTACCACGTTTAGAAAAAGAAGAAAAGAATAACAGA
The DNA here is from genome assembly GCF_010015445.1 of Perca fluviatilis. Taxonomy (NCBI): domain Eukaryota; kingdom Metazoa; phylum Chordata; class Actinopteri; order Perciformes; family Percidae; genus Perca; species Perca fluviatilis. Next base: position 25,304,171 of record NC_053117.1, read on the forward strand.
ATTTACATTCCATTAGCTTAGGGGCATGCAGGACAAAGAGACATCTGCTGGAGCAAATTCACTTTCCTAAATATATGTATGGTTTGAAGTATGTTAAAATATAATTCAAGCATACAAAAAAAACCCCACCCCCCCCACACCAAAAAAGAAATCTACAAGTCTCCCCTGATTCAGGTCAAATTAAACTGTCCCACACACAGGAACAAAATGACAATGCCTACATTTTCTCTGAGCAGATCTCACTGAGCAGAAAAGCTAACTGGGATGTTAAATAAACAGTGTCAGGCAATCTGCAAAGTTTATACAATTTCGTGCCATAAGAAATACAGACTTGAAGCCCTCTGACCTCCAGCTGATTTTATTCAAACAGAGCAAACTATCCATGCAGACTCTCTGGTTTTGGAATAACTAATATGTTGCGATACTGCAGGCGTTGTACATTCTTTCCTTCTCTTTAAGAAGTACTTTGTACCATCTCGTAGCTTAAAATTCTTTATTTAAATTAGGATAATTTGTTTGGTGTTCAAAAAGATGCTGGTAACGAGGTTCAACAGGATTATCAACTAGTTTCAGAAACTAATGTGTTTGAGTCTAACCGGTGGCAGGGTTGATGCTTGCAGCAATGTGGAAATGGCAGAGAGCGTTGGCATGGGGCACGTTGCTGCTGCTCCTCTTATGATTATAGTGTAGGCTCTGATGGTGAGGCAGGCAGCCAGTCAGAGAGGGCTGGGGCACATCCCGATAAAAGCAGGCGTCCAATGATTCTTGAAGATTCGACTGCGAGGAAAACATTGATTATTCAAGTCAGATTATTAATAAACAAAATGTAATGTCTTGTGACTGCTAAGAGTTATTTCATGCTGAAATTCTGATTTAGAAAGTGGGACGATTGTGGTAACAGAAATTAAATCAATATCTTATGAATGTAGACTGCCTTGAGTTCATCAGTGGGCTTTTTCTATAGCTGACAAATGTATGTACAAGTCACAGAGAAAATGAGCTCTTGCATGAATCTCCACAGAGATTTATATACTCTTAAATAAACAAGTGTTTTATAGGGTGGGGCAGGGATGTAAAACACCATAATCTAGTTCCCTGTTCCCCTTTTCAGGCTGACACAGCGATGCATGGTGAACCTGATTTCGAAAAGGTGTTTCATTTGTCTAAAACAGGGCCAGAGCTAGAGCGAAACAGGCAGAATGGAAGAGTGGCTGAGCAAGAGAGAGAGAGAGAAGCGTGTAAAGGGAATTGAAATTAAATGTAACTTAATTTGGTACTGAGTTTATGTAATTTGGGTTTTTCCTGTTGTTTCGCAGTGCAGAATCTGTAAAGTGTATACTTCTAGACTTGAGCCTCTTGTGAATAATCATTATTGAGATTTATTGGCTCATCACACCCACAAAACAGCCCTTTGTTAAATGTTGATAATAGATGTATGTATTAGAGTATGCATGTGCAATACTGATGTGTACAAAGCAGATACAAAACATTTGAATGGTTTATTATCTATTATATGTAGAAAAATGAGATTGTGATGGAAATCCCATATCACGGTTTCCTCTGGAAATTCTCAGCATCCTTATCGATACAATTTGGGCTTTATCATTTTCTTTGATTTTGTGAGAAATCTTGTACTGTTCATCCCACCCTGAGGCATCATACTAAAATGGAGTTTAAAATGGGGTTCTCTTGGTATTATCCATCCATTCAATTTTAGAGGGAGAGTGTTACCTCAGACAACTGCCTGGATCATCCAGCACACTATGTGATTTTTAATGAATAATTCCACACATGCACTCTTACAGACTCTCCTCAAGGCACAGTGGAGAAATCTGCATACCTATTTTTCCTGTAATCTAATGTGCCCTGAGCTCTGTAAGTGCCAGTGAGACCCATAACCATTTAAATGCCCATATCAAAATGGATGCAAGTATTGTATTTGAGGCCCAGCTAGACTGTCAGCAACAACATAAGTCACTTAACAGAAGACCCCACCATTACAGATGTAAGCTAGCAGCAGCTAAAAAAAGAGAGAAAAACAACCATTAAAAATCAAAGCTATAATGTTGAGGTGTAGCACAGATTACAGAAAGGAGGCCAACATTCTTCACTGATGCTCATATTAAGCCCTACAAAGCTTCCAAAACCACCTTCATGTCTGATAGCCAATTAATTTCCCCCATTAACTCCACTAAGCCTCTGTTTTTGTCTATCTTCTTTCTCAGTCTCCCTTTGCTCTCGTTCCCTCATCTCTGCAGCACCCGATGTCCTACATTAGCAGTGTTGAAAATAAAGTAGCCTGGTTTCTACGTCAGGGCCAAATGGGGCAAACCAGAGATCATAGCATTTGTGCAATTTATTTTGTCACTATTAGTGAAATTGTGGCGATTCTTTTTGCATTTTGAAACAAATAATTCTTTTGATTCTGACTTGTGTCAAAGTTGTGTTGGTTGTAGCAAGCATTTCTTTGGTTGTTTACCTTTTGTCATCATTTGTCAATTTTGACCTAACCACGTGCTGTGCATATATATCTACGAACTGATAATACCATTTAGAAATATTACACATATTATACATCATTATAGTACATATTTTTAAAGTTACATTTTATGTCATTTGAGTTCCTGCTCTCTTCTCGGAGAAATGTATCTAGTTATTATTATATATTTAGTTAGATATACACTCAGTTGCCAGTTTGTTAGGTACACGCACCTATGACAAATGTGGTCTAATACAACAGCCCAGCACAAATTATACCTTTATTTAGTTTATAATGTTCTTTTTTTTTCAGTTTTTGAAGTGTTGATTCAATGTTATGGTCATTTTGGCAGCTACAGTTATAGTGCTGTTGAATTATACTTCATTATAATAAAGTGTTTCTTATATTTTGTCCAACCCATTATTACCCAATATTTTGTCCAACCCATTATATTAATAATAGACTAAATATTATGAACACCATTCAGTATAACAACCATAAAGTTAAATCAACACTTCTCTTAACAGTTGAAGCAAAAACTGAATATTAAAACCTTCATAAAAGGAATTTGCTGCAGCACTGTTGTATGAGACTACATATGTTTTAGCTAGTTGTACCAAAATAAAGTGGCAACGAAGTGTATTTACTGTATTTTGAGCAAAAACTTACATTTGAGTAGCTTACTTCCTGTGCTGTTCTTCCTTGCGACTTCCCATTGCAGCCGTTTTTCCCAGCAGGACCAGCACACCTGGGTGTGTCACTGTGCTGGTCAGTGTGGTTGTTATGGTAAGTGGACAGGAGGCTGTCACCCGGCAAAAGTGTCTCTGCCCAGAGCCGACACACGCTGTCCTTGCAGCAGGTGAGCAGAACATTACACACTGCACCTCTGTTAGGAGAGAGGATGGAAAGAGAAGGGGGATAAAGGAAGGATAATGGCAAGGAATTTAGGATGAAGTCTGGAGGGCAGTGAACTTGTCAGTAATGTTTTTATATCTTATGCCAATAGTACTATTTAACAGCAGGTAAAAGGAGAACCACCTCTTTAGAGATAAATTAAAGTAAAGGTCAAAAAGTGAAGATTAAAAGGAGTAGTAATGACACTGGTCTGGTGACAAATAAATGACTGGATCTAAATCCCTTCTGATTAAAAAACTGATGTCACACCAGTTTATTTAAAAGAAAAAATGTTAAGACAATTGGAATATATAAACAGAGCAGGTTGCCAAATGTAGAATAAGAGACAAGGCTTTATTATTACAACTGATTATACTTCAATACTTCCTAAAGCCTAATTTAAAGCAGCAAATACTAAGCTTAGTAAACATTACATTGTTTTACGATCTCCTTAATTATCTGTGCTGACAGGTTGAGTAGAGTAACTCTTCCTAGTCATTTCCAAAGTAATACTGCTGTATGCTAAATCTGTTGTGAACTTTGTCACATTTCAGTCAGAGAACAAGTACAACAAGTATTAGGAATGCTGTAACAAAGGCAAAGCAGGGCAGACCTGGGAGTATAGTGTAAGACTGTAATACTGCACAGTGGCTGACCTATTTTGAATTTGCTCCTTATAAGACTTCCTTCCTTTTCATTCAGCCCACAAAATACTGTATATTATGTTGCTAACTAAACAGAAAGTACAACAGGTCATACCATTATTATGCAATTGTTAACTTGTGGTTTTCTTTTTGTTCTCATTTGTGTCAGCTTAGGCCAAAATGAATTAGAAAGATAATAAATGAATCATGGCTGCAGAGAGTGGGCTGTAAAATGTTGCCTTGACAGTGTCCATACCGTGGCATGTACTTGCTGGTCTTCCTCCAAGAGAAACCAGTTACAGAACGGGGATGTGCCAGGTATACAAATGAAAAGGCCAGCTCTCCCTGGAAACTGACACTGGGTTCTGGAGGTGTGAAGAGTTTGGAAACACTTGACTTCCACTTACTAGTGCTGTACCAGACCTTTACTAGGCAGTCATCCTGAAGAGGAGAGAATTAACAGGGATACAATTAATACCATGCTGTTGAATGGTGCTATTACAAGTTAAAGCCATTAGGGTTGTAGGCCTTATCTTAAAAAACAAAAAAAAAACACCATAGCTAGTACTGGTCAGTTCACCTCCTGTGCACTGCGGAGGTGCCCTTGAGCAAGGCGCCAAACCCCCAACTGCTCGTGGCGCCTGTCCACGGGCAGCCTCCTCAGTCTGACGTCTCGACATTTAATGCATGTGTATACAGTAGGTGCTGTTTGCATGTGTGTGTATTTCAGGCCTGTATGTGTGTGTAATGTGTAATAACAGAGTGAAAAAAAACGTTGCGATTTATAAAGTACATTTTTCTTTTTCTTTTACAGTGTTTGGTCTATCAATAAAAATAGACAATGCAAACATGACTTGTGCACACTAATTAGTATCCAAATCCTGGTAAAAGCTTGACTTACCTGTCCAGCAGTAGCAAAGAATTCCCCATCAGGAGAGAACTTCATTAAACTGACTGGAGAGGCCGTCCTTCAGCAAAAAAACAACAACTCAATGCTCAAAAGGTCTGTATTTTCAAGATATAAAATAGATAGCAAGTAATGGCATCTGAAATTAAATAATTACAAAACAAGTAAATTCAAAGTTAGATGTACTGTAGTATTGGAATATCAAAAAATATTACAAAACAAATCTATATGAGTGGGTTTTTCTAAATTGCCTATTTTGGAAGAACTCCATTCCCTTTAAAAAAAATAAAATCACCACCTTAAAAAAGGTAGGCTGCATCATGTGAAGATATTTTATTTGTCAGTTCTTACTTGCTTTGCCAGATACAGCTCCAAGCAGAATGAGTCTCTCTTATGGTCATCTCTGTCTGCTTTTCCAGTTCTCCAGCGTCATCTTTCACTCCATCAACATTAGACCACAACTGGAGGCTACTAGAGCCAGTTAACAAAGTGCTGCCTGAATACACAAAAACACAGCCACACTGTCAGGACCGACATGTCTTGTATCATATAATCTTTTTTTTTTTTTTAAATGCAGGAAGGCATATATACTGCAGGAGCGTGTGTATTTTGGGATTTTCATGGCACTGTGTATCAAAGTACCTGTAGGGTGCCAGGCCAGGTTCCGTACCATAGACTTTAATACAAATTGACCAGTCTTCTGCCATTGGCAGTTCAACTTCTGTAAAAAAATTTAAAATTAAAGACATTTAAAAAAACAATATTGTTAGAAATTGGACAGATTATGATTTTTTTTTTCTTTTGTCCCTTATATATTAGTAGTTACAACTGCATAACAAGAACTAACAGTGAAGTTGCTTTCATGTGGTCCACATGTGATCAGGGCACATGGACAGCAGCTCTAATACAAGGGAACTTCTGCATTGAAAGAGGTACTAGGTTGTTTTTAATAGGTTTGCTTTCCATTCCTTATGATTCCTTCTCTGGCTTCAACAACAGAAGGCTGTTCAACACTGACATATAACAAACCTAGGACTATAGACTATAGAAGAGGAATAAACAGTAAACATGACAATGACTGCAAAACGTTATACAATATTTCAGTAAGAATGTGCATGTGTTTGAAATATAAGTTTTTCCCTGGCGACTTTCTGATGGGTTTAAAAGAACAATATTCTACTCTATTTCAAATATCAAGAGAGCACCGCCTGAAAGAAAAAGGTCTGGTTTTTTAGGAGGATCTGAATATATGCATGACTTTGACTGAAAGATAATGTAGGTTACTCACAGTCAGTGATGTGTCTTTTGGATCTGTGTGCTGAACAGGCTCAAAGACACACACAATGCTTCCATAGGAAGCTGCAATCTGTCAGCAGAAAAAAAAGGCAACATGTAAGACATGTTTAACAGAAAACATATTTGCAAGAATCATATATTATTCCACATATTATATTCCAATTTCATTTCTAAAATTATTGTTGTAAATTACAGTTAAACTTAAAACATCTGAAAGATACATTTCATTGCAAAATTATCAACTGTATGTTATGTAACAGACTTTATATTTTTGAATTTTTGACAATTTAGACAGTAAATGTTATGCATGTAGATCTTTATTCAAGATCCTAATTGGGAGCAGCAAACTAAAAAATATGTAGCTTACTATACAAACAATGACATGTCTCAATAGTAAATTAGTATAGTCCCTGGTCAACAAAGCAAAAATACCTTGAGGATATAAACAACCCAGTGTTAAGTCAACATTGTCTACATGCTAAAGTGCTTTCCATGGGAGTCACAGTTAATGTTAAACAGACTGAATGTGGGAAATGTCAGTGGGAGTGCACATAAATAACAAGCTTAATAAGGTCTGGGTCTTAGATAATACAAGCTGTGTCTCTATTGGGGTAAATAATATGCTGACTGTCACAGAATGAATAATACCGTGAAGGAGTGAGTCACACACTCACTCATGCAAATGTGCATATATTAATTGACACAGGCACATCACATGCACAAAGCACAGTCTCATAAAATCTTTCGAGACAGATGATGGCTCATGGAATGATGATACATAAGGAAAATATATCCGTTTTTAGGACACCGATCACATTTAATCAAATTCCAGTGGAGAGCAAAATGTAACCCATCTAGGATGTAAAAGAATGATAAACTGTAGCTCTAGTCCAAGGAATAAAGTAGTCAAGTCAGTCAGCATAGTTCTGTTATACGAGCAGCAAAAAAAACAAAAACAAATGTTACGTTATAAAACATAAAGGGCCCTATCTAAGCGCACGGCGGGTAGCGCCTGCCACAGGTGCGTTTAGGGAGTGTATGAATCCTTTGCTAGTTTAATGGTGGAAAAAAGGGTCAGTGTGCCAGGTTCAAAAGGGTTGTACTTAGTGTCTTAATTAATCACAGGTGTGTTTTGGGCATAACATGCAATAAACCAATCAGAGCGCCATCTCCCATTCCCTTTAAAAGCCAGGTGCGTTTGTACCTTGGCGCATTGCTATGATTGCAGATTTGCTAAGCAGGAAGGAGAGAGTTTCAGGAGAAGAAACTGATCTGCTCGTGTGTGAAGTGAAAGAGCGCAAGCAGATCTTAAAATAATACTATTTCACATTGTAATAGTTTTATTTTTATTATCTTTGCATGTTTATGTTTTCTTGTGTAACAACATACTCTATTATTGTGTAACAAAGAAAACTTAGTCGTACGAAAAAACTTAAATTAATCTGTATAAAATATTAAAAATGAAATGCACGTTGGTGCACTTTAGACCAGGTATTTGTTGGTCAATGGCACGATCACTTTCCGCTGCCTCAAGGTGGCAATACGCCAAGAATGCACCTGAACACACCTCCCGCAAGTATACCCATGGGCGCAGGTGCATTTGCTATTTAAACAACGTGGGCGCTGGACAGGAAATTGATTAGTAAGTGGGTCTTAAATTAGCAAAGACACTTGCGTCAGGCTTTGCGCTGCGCCAGGTGCAAGATAGGGCCCTAAGACTAATTCTGTTGTGGTTATAATTTTGACTATTCTTTGGTGTGATTTTCATAAAACCACAACTGAGATGTTGTGTATTTTATGCAATAATATTACACCATCTTAAAGCTCCAGCAAACCTGTTTTAAATTAACCAGGAACAGCCTGCTGTTTTACCTAACTAACAATAATGGCTGTTTTTAAAAGTTGATTTAATGCAACTGCTTTCTGATTTTAGGGGGGGTTGCTCCCTGTCCTGTCTCCCCAGTAGTGTTGCTCTGCATGCATTAGTTCTGATGCTCTGACCTGATGCAAGCATGTTGAGAACAACAAATTGGCATTCAAATTGTGAGGTAGTCTAACACAGAGATCAAACAATGGAATTATTTTTGTTTGTCCTGTGCTTTAAAAAAATTCTCTTAATGACAATAAGCAATACAAAGTTCAACCTGGTGGAACACAACACTTAAAGTAGTGCAGAGGCCCCGTGGAGGTTGCTGCTCCGCTCAGTGATTATGTTGTTTGCTCTAATTTTAGTAATGTCTCACAATAATGTGGTATTCTTTTATCTAATTACACTTTCAATATAATGATTTTGGAAAATACATGTTTCATTGCAAAGGTTCATAAATGCTTTTAAAATGCATCTGAAGTTCTACCACAGTGTGAGCTCAGGGGATGTGTACTCTACAATGATGTGTGAACTACTAGCATTGGAAATATCACAGCATGGAGAAATACCAACTGAGCATGCTTAAACAGACAGATGCTAGACCATGCTTGAGACATGTGAGGATCACATGAGGCGAGTGGTGAAGGAATGGGTGAGCAATCTTTACTCTCATCTGAATTAAATCAGGCCTGTCTGCTGTTTTAATACAGCTACCACCATCCCATAATTAAAAAATAAACCAAACTTACAGTGATGGGCTGGCAATGATGACTTCTGCCTTTTATATCTTTATGGAGTAATGTGTCAAATGTTTGCAGTTGTAACAATCCTGGAATTATCCCCATTTATTTGATTTGCAGCATTGTTACTAAGTAACTAAGACGAATCGTGAATACTGTGACTGTAGTTAGGACGGGTTGCTTTGGCTTCCATTGGAAAAAAAACAAAACAGCAGTGAGTAAGTATGTGATTTGGACATGCATTTCTTCTTGTAATCACTGCAACGGATATTAAAACAATGCAAGCTAGATAGTATTATTATAAACAAAGCCTGCAGAGATTTAGCGCACACATTGTGCAGATTCAGATCTGACCTTTAGCAGCTTTGCAGTTTTTATGGCATCACTCTATGGGGAAAGTTCCAAAACTCCAGAAGAAACTACTCAAAGAACCCAAACCAGCTTGAGTTGGGACTAATAGCCGGTCAACTAGTGTCAGAATCTTTTTTAGTGTTCACATCAGTTTTTTAGCAGCAAATTCCACACTTAAGGCCTTAATCAAATATACAGTAGGCTATAATTCTTCATTCTTGCTCCTAAATATTGCTGAGCAATATGGAGAAAATCAAATATTTTTGACCAAATAAAATCAGAATCAGAAAAGGATTTATTGCCAAGTAAGTAACACTTACAATGAATGTGCCTTGGTGGTTGGTGCGTACACAAACATATTAAACATGAATATGAAATAAACACAGAAACAATATCTCAGTGTTTCCTTTAGGATTTTTTTTAGCAGTGGGGGCAAGTCTGTCCGAACAACAACAATCCCCCCACCCCCGGCCGCCGCCAAAATGTTTTACGTATGAAACAGAACTGACACTTCGCTGCAACACAAACAAATACATTTATTCACCACTACTCAAACACAATGAGGCATATTTTCAGTTAAGATTGAACTGTATTTTTTGAGAAACTATAGGGCACTTAACATCTACAACTGGTCTACACTTAGAACGGACCCACCGCGGTGACGTTTTTGGTGGAGCTGTTCGTTTGATAGTTGACTCGAAAGAAAGCGAACGTTTTGACAATAAACTACATCAACACAACAGTATGTGGAGTTAAACTGGACGGGCCCAATAACCTCTGAATAGTTCTACTTGTTAAATTGCAATGTGAGCAGCAGGATAATTTAAAAGGCAAGCCCTATTTCTGATACCGTGGTGGCAGAAATTTTGCCATGGTGGGCCGCCACTACAAAATCAACAGAGGCTGTAGGGCTGCATAATTAATCAAATTTTAATCACGATCACGATTTTGGCTTCCCACGATCAAATTTGCGTGATCGAGCGATATTTAAAATGCGTCATTCCGTTCATAGAACGCTCCTTATCAAAGTTTTTGCAAAGCCAATCTAGCGCTCCATAAACCACTGTCTGATCACGTGCCTCCATGAGCCAATCAGAGTTGTTCCCTGCACCGCGCAGCTTAGTTTTTAGATGTAGAGAGTCACAGAGGACAGAGTAACATGAGGAAAATTCCACAACAGGTAGCAGTCGGTTATAAAAAGCCGGTCACAATGTTTACCAGTTTAACAGTAAACGCAACATTTTGTCCCGTATGTTTTGTTTTTCAGACAACAGCAGTGACCAGTGCTAGTTTGTGTCTTTTAGCTCATAGCTTTAGCAGCAGACTGTTGGACGTCCCGCTGTTGGAATCCTGTCACACTACATCGTTTAGCTGTCAGCATTTTAGCCGTGTTTAATCCAGTTATTACTGTGGCTAATGGTAGGCTAACGTTACCTGCTGTGTAACGTGTTATTAGTGTTTACTGTATCTAGCTAATGGTAGGCTAACGTTACCTGCAGTGTAACGTGTTATTAGTGTTTACTAGCGTGACATGCAGCAATGTTTATGTTGCCTCTAAAATCCGCATTGCTATTTCGTCTGGTAGATACCTTACGGCAAACGTGCATGTATGGAAAGCGGTCGCACAACCGCTGAAATGGCATACTCAATTCAATTCAATTTTCAATTCAATTTTATTTATAGTATCAAATCATAACAAAAGTTATCTCGAGACACTTTACAGATAGAGTAGGTCTAGACCACACTCTATAATTTCCAAAACCTTACTCCTTCACAGTATCCTTCAATAAAGGAGGAATGTAGCACAATATGGATGTAAAAGCAGTTATAATTAGCGTGACAATAAAATTTGTTTTGGTTAAAATCAACAAATAATCATGATAATTAATCGTGATCTCAATATTGATCAAAATAATCGTGATTATAATTTTGGCCATAATCGTGCAGCCCTAAGAGGAAACGCTGTATCTATATTGCGACGATATTGTAGGGTTGACTATTGGTGCTTTCACAAAATATTTACACAATGAGATTTTTGATAAATACTCATCAGTAATGTGGATATAATAACTAAGTGGGTAAAGGCGAATAATAGAACTGCGAGAACAGTCTGGTAAGTTCAGGAAATTACATCACTTTACTGTAACGCAGCCGTTAAAAACCTCAGGCCATATTACGATATCCAAAATCTAAGATGATATCTAGTCTCATATCATGATATCGATATATTGCCCAGCTCTACTCCTAAATACTTTCTGCAACTTGGAAAAAAAAACAACACCACCGTCCTTCACAAAGTCTACCTGAAAATCCACCAAGACAAGTACAATCTGATCCAGTTCTACATTTAGACTATTCCTGTAGCAAACTGAAAGTGTACACACAAGCAATTCTCTTGATGTCTCTCTGTGCCACAGAGGGACTTGGAATACATTTCAATAAGGAACATCAAAAAGACTACATAAAGCAATCCATTTTTGCAGATCTGTCCCAGATGTAAATTACAAAAAACATCACAACCGATCTTTTGTTTGTGGCAACACTTAAACCCATTTTGGAGTCCCTAAAGGGATTATGAGTGGCATTACATCAGTGAATGTGCCTGCTGTACCACTACTTGCCTTTACTGGGTGATTTTTCTCTCACTAGGAGTTGATGATAGGAAGCTCAAGTTCATGAAAACAGACTTTGATGTTGCCAACAAATCTCTTCACTGAAAACATAGGCTGCAAACACTTAATACGGTAGTTGCCACTAATGTGCCTGGCAAAACAGTTACATTAATCTATAACAAAATCTGAGCACAACAGAGCCCTGGACATTTTAGCAACATTGGACTGAGCTTGCCTACCACACACTCCAGCAACCCTGATTGTATGGTCATTAAAATAAAGCGAAGCAAAAGGAAGGAGAACTGTACGTCATGGGGCTGTGCAAAACATCTTTTTTTTTATTGATCCCCCATTATGCAGTTTGATCTCTGTCAAAATCAATGGATGGCAGTAAGGGTTGGCTATAAATATATGGTGCATTATTATTGTATTACGCACATCCTTCATTGTTTGTATATGGTGGCAACATTTTATGTAGCAAATCCTTTATCTTCCATTGAGCTACAATACAATAATTACCTGCAATTTTTTTTTTAAAGATAAACAAACAACAATGCCCATCAAGTTATTTTCATTTAAATAAGCATTCCTGTGATTACCGGCACACTATGAATAATTCTAATTAACATTTAAAAAAAAAATTCCTTTAAACTGAAATGTTTGTGCTCAACAAAAATGGTATGGTATTACAGAAACATCCCGGTTTGCACATCAGCCTGAGAAGCCAACATGACACAGCCCTACTCCATTATTCTTACCTGTCCACCCTGCAGTGAGCAGTCGACACAGCCGACCTGGATGTTGCCATGTTTGGCCCCTGGGATGATCTGCAGTCGCTCAAAGTTACTGCCCAGAATCACCACGTCACAACCTGACGCATAGGCCTATCAAGAGACAAGGAGACAGAAAAAAGGGTAAAGAGATGAAGATGAAACTCAGATCCACCCAGAGAGTGTCACTGCGTCAAATGATGGTCAGTTGCCACCATATGACAGCTCTGGAGTACAAGCAGATAGGATTAGAATCCAATGCTCTCTTTCTGTGGCTCGGAGGAGACCTTCACATGAGCCACGATTTACTGACTCTGCCTCCTTCACAAGAGGACAGACAAACAGAAATAGGTCTCCTATTGATCCAGTCTCTAATTAGCATTGTAGTAGTATCTCATAGAGTTTGCTTTGAGGTCACAGAGTGCAAAAGCAGTCAGAGGTACTGACATCTGACAGTTATAAAACCTTCAATAAACAAGGACTTCCTGCAGTGGAAGGAAGTGCATTTGCACTATTAAGCATGACCTAAATTATGTAACACAAGGATATAGGCTACATTCTAATGCAATTTGAAAATAAAATTATAAAAATAAGAATTTGTTCAAGCTAACACATCCCTATCTGTTAGATAGATGAAGTAAGTAACACATCACATGAATGGTGTTTTGTCTACAGGGTTTTCTGCAGTGTTTTATAGTGGAGGTGCACCATCTCCCCTGAAACAAAGCAAATTCTTTACAACACTTATTTCTTTAGGCAAGGTAAGGATGACGACTTTGACTTCCTTAGGCTACATCCACACTACTACGTTGCGTTTATAAACAAAAACGTATTTGTTTGCATGTAGCCTTAGTCCATATGGTAACACTACCCTTAGCAAAGCCTATATGGCATCAGTGCTTTTTTACAATCTGTACTTTTGCTCCGCTTACTACATACACTCAAACAATATGTAAATATGTGTCAAAACAACTCAATGAACAAGTATCTGTTTTGACACATCAGTTTGGCCAGCCCCTAAGAATCGGAGCTCCTAAATGGCTCGAAGGGAAATATTTCCTGAACTTTAAATATCTTACCGTGAATGGCACATCGTTAACGCTCCCTACAGAGAAACAATTGTCTCCAGGGTTGACAGCCCCCGTGAGGACCTGATGGAGATTCATGACTCTTGTTTATAGTCCCCTTGTGCTCTGTCCTCCTCTCTCCTTTCTCACAACACCCACCCACTCCAGGTGAGATTCATGGGAAACCATGGGAAGGATGTGTTCATCTTTGTCTGTGGCCTGTAATTTCACTTCAGTGTCTCTACAGGCTTGCTGTTAAGAAGGAGAGGAGAGGAGAGGAGGGACAAAAACATTAGACAGAGAATGTTTTGGTTTAGGCTAAATGGTAAATGGACTGCATTTACAGTATATAGTGCATTTCTAGCTTCCCAGACAAAGCTGTTTACAATTTGCCTCATTCACCCATTCACAAAAACATTCATACACCGATGATGCCATGCAAGGCGCTGGCCTGTCAATTGGGAGCAACATGGGGATTAGTGTCTTGCTCAAGTACACTTTGACATGTGGAGCCAGAGATGGAATGGCTAACCTAACCTTGTGATTAAAAGGACAAGTCCCTCTACCTCCTGAGCCACAGCTGCCATAGTAAAGCCTAGGGCAATTTTATTTAACATTCTGCACGTTATATTATCAAGAAGGAAACATGCCATCTGAATTGTTTCTGTTGCACCGTATTTTGCATACAGAGCAAAGTGTATTGTGTCAGCCGGTTATCATGAAAAGTTATTTCACTGCCAAACAAATGTAGTCAGCTTGATTATTGCCAAACTACTTAGCATGTGTATAGGTATTTTAATTACCATCAGGGGTAAATATAGGGGAGGGCTTTTAGGTAAATGACCTTGGACAAGCAAGGTAATGCTGTAGTAGCTGATGACGTACAAGTCCAGTGGTCCAGTGTCACATAATCTCTGGGAAGCAGGAAATTCTAGCAGTGTGGCATCAGCTTCTGTGTGCTGCCCAGGTAGAAATTGTCATGTGTATTTAATAAAGAGGCAACTGTATGACTGTCATTGCAGGATAAATCTAGTTAAGTCATATATAGGATTTTTGATTTATTCTTAAAGTGTATACATTATAAAAGGTATTGCATTACAATTCCTACAAAAGGTACTTAAGTGATAGAAGTAAGTTTAATTATTGGGTGGTTAACAGATAACACCAGCACTGACTTAAGAAATGCCTGTGTAGGCCAATGTATGATATTTCACCTCTGTATGCTGGCAGTGGCAGCAAAGCAAGTCCAATAAAGAATAGACATAAAAAGGCCATTATTAAAAGGGTGGAGAGCAGGTGTCAGTGAGCCAAGCGGGTCACCACAATGAAGGCTACACCTTACTTCAGCACTGCAAACCATGCTAATCCCTTTTGTGTTGCAACTTGTTTTACAGTGTTTGTCCACTAAACTTTGTTGCAGGAACAAGTAGGGAGAATTGTAACATTCACAGAATAAATTAATCCATATCACGTATCTAAAAGCTTTACTGATATACAGTAACGTTATCTCACTTTTTTGGGGTATCTACATCACTTGTCATTTTAACCTTACACCACAAAATAATGTATTTTTAGTAAGTGGGCAACAAGTACTTTAATGTCAAAGTTTGGTCTACAACATTAATACAAAGTGCAGCAGTAACGTTGGGATATTTTATAACTAGAGACAATGTGAGTTATGTTCCCTATGCTGTGGCAACTCACGTGATAGGGTTAGCAAATGACACATCTGGCATTGGCACTGCGTCACATGAATACATAAAACATAATGGTTTAGATCTGTCTCACTGATTGTAAGCGAAAACTTCATATCAGCTCTCTGTTTACAAGTCGTCGAATCATGAAGCTAACTTAGCTGTCAAGTTTAGCTAGCCATCTGCAGTTAATAACATAACGTTAAACACCGTAACACGACTTGTGTTAGAGACCTACCTTGTGCTGCTACTTTCTGATATGTCCTGTAGATACAACGACAACAGGTATCCTTTTCAGCTGCTCTCTTTGATGAGCGTTAACGTTAAATTATTAGGTCTCCTCAGTTAGCTGGCGTTTACGCGTACTAGCTTGTTAAGCTCTCTTTTAGCGAGCTCCAGAGCTAGAAAGCTAGCTGTAGGTCACTTCTGTCACACATTTAGTGCCTGTCAATATCTGCTTGCCAAGACGAGTAGCTTTTTAATTACTTCTCAAAATGCTAACCATAAGAAGGAGCCAACCTCTCCGCAAGGTTAGCAGATAAAACGCTTCCTAGGAGGAAGCTTTTCCTTATGTTGAAGATGTGTCATGATGACTGGTTCGCTGCAATGCATTATGGTCCTTGTAGTTGCTTTTTGACAGATAGACGCAAAGACGTTTGCAGTGTTATAGCAGCAATGGGGATAGTGCAAAAACTAGAGGCATCAGTAAAGAATGCAAGATATAATATTAAATATGCAAACTGTAAAATAAAAAAGTAGAAAAACAGTAGGCTACAGATTAAAAAAGCAAGTGACAGTGAAAAAAAGCAGTACAGGCAACATAAAAAAGCAAGTGACAGTGAAAAAAAGCGGTACAGGCAACATATAATAAGTTTGCTAAACAGACTGAAAGGTTGAATACAAAGTATTCACAGTATTGCACATATAAGTAAACCTTGATATTGCACATGAGTGAGTTTTGGTAAATTTTTTGCTATTATAGCGGCGCAAGATCAGCATAGCACACACCTGCCTACAGTAAAAACAACATAAAGAGGTTACCCATTTTTTTTCCGTTATTATTTGTAATAGAAGATTATGGTTGTACTGGCTTGTAGTGAACACCTCCCCAGGTGTGGCTGTATTGAACTTTGTTTACACTATGTTAATGAGGACATGTCCTAAGGCTCAATCGACAAACCTTGCTCAGAAAAGTTTAATTGTCAAAATGTGTAGTATAAATTACAGACTACTTTAACAGTGCCCCTAAAGTGGTGAAAGTAGCTTTTACTTTAGCAACTTCATTTTGCAACAATATTTAACCCATCCACAGTGTCAAAATAGGCCATCACCATCTGTGAACCAAGCACACACATGCATCACCAAAGTCAGGTTTAAATTCAAAGCATATCAATGTGTCTACTGTCTAGTTTTTAACTGTAAACTAAACATCACTCTCATAGCTGCAACCATGCTGTGTGACTCACTATTTAAATCTGATTATTTGCATGATTGTTGAATAATGTTTATATACTACTACTAATAATAATAATGTTTGTTTATTGTTCAATATATTGAAGTATTTTTTATGTGCACTGTCATTTGTCCTTTGTATGTGCCAATATTGTAGGCTAGCTGTGTCAGTCATTCTCTCTTAATTACTTGTCGAGGGCCAACAAATATTGGTCACTGCTGGACCAAGGCCAAAATATATAACTTTCACATTCTAACTTTCTAGTGTTGTTAAGTTATATTCCACAATGTTTGGTCTTCGGATGTAAATTGAATCTAAAAAGTAGATTTTATTCCCTATTCGTGTCTGAGATGAGGGACAGAGGAGTGTGAAGTTCTCGCATTTTGCCTAAACAACCACAGGGTGTCTCTCATGTTCAAAACACAGGATCTGGTGTTCTTTTTTGCGGTGTTTATGACCATATTTCTCTTTTTCCTACATAGCATACAAGCATGTATAAATATTTTACATTATTATTACTTTGGTCAAGAATGACATGGTGGCTCTAAGTCTTGCAAATATGGCAAGACTCCTTCATTTTAATATGCCATTTAATGAACACAGAATAAATAAGATGTAATATATATATATATATACACACATATATATACATATATACATATCCTATTTAGCCTGCAGCTCACTTCTTAATTTCTACTTTACATTTGTAATGGGCAAAACACTGTTGAATGTGGAAATGAATGAGGATGGGGAGTTGGAGGCTTCAAACTCAATTAAAGCATGTGGAGATAAATGGGAAAGACATTATCTATGAATATTTAAAATGGCTGACATGTCAGTGACATTAGGGAAGGTTGGTGACAATTTATCGTCATGGCAGTTGAATGGTGTTGATGATGAAACTGTTGACTTCCCAGTCAGCAAGTAGGTCACAGCATTATTAAAGATGTAGCCTTTATAGAATTACTGTGCTAAACATTTCAGCTTTTCAGTTTTGACACACACACACACACACACACACACACACACACACACACACACACACACACACACACACACACACACACACACACACGCCCCGCACACACACACACACACACACACACACACACACACACACACACACACACACACACACACACACACACACACACACACACACACACACACCATCCATCCTGTAATAACAACACCCTATCTTGTTTTAGCATCTCAGTTTTCTACCAGTATGTTTGACTTTAAACAAAATTCACAGAGAAAATAAAAGAGACATATTTCTTTCATTGACAAAGTCCATGGTGTATTAAGAATATAGCTGTTGAGTGATATTGAATTCTCTGAGTTTATGTAAGAGTGCCTATTCTTTTCCAGCCACAGTGTGGTGATGCAGACACCCAAAAAGAAAAAAATAGTCTAGCTGTTAGCTCTAGCTGTTACGTTAGCTGTGTTTTAAAGAACCCTCCTGTGCCACAACATGGTCCAAAAGTCAACAGATGCTGATACCGAATTTCTGACTAAAAGTATTACGTTGTATAAAGAGATTTTAGTTTTAGTGAACAGGTACTCTCTGCCTCAGCTGTTATTTCAGTGGTAGGGGTAGGGAGCTCAAAGTTAGAAGAGGTACTAAAAATATCATATCTGTGCATGGTCCAAGTTGTATTTGGCAGCATCCATCCCTCAAAACCTGCAAGAGAAAACAGGCATCAGTTTTTAAAATAAAAACGATAAAACTAGACTACAGTATAAAATCACAGTCCATGTAATGGTTGTTGATGCACTTCATTTTAGCATTTACCCCCAATATATGTTACTAATAACATTTATACATATTTATACACATACTTCATACAATTTGCTTTTGCACGAGTTCAGTAACTGTATTTCATGATGCTAAAACTGCTATTTGCTGACAAAGGACACTACCCACTACCATATTCAGAAGTTTTTTATTGCAATCTCCTCCTAATTTCTTTGTGATTTTTGTCTTAATATACGTAATTCTTTGTTATGCTTCATTTATTTTTGTATTGTAGATGTTCATAATGTCTATAGTATTCTAGTTTCTTTTTAAAAGATACTCATCTGTATTATGCATCTGTTAATTCTAGGCTACAAGCATATGGTATCTTTTTTTTATCTCTTTAAAATGTAGAATTGGAAAAGAATTCAGTAGACTTGCTCTTCATGTTAATGAGCTCTTGATTTTCCGATGAGCAAACTAGTTATATTTTGATCTAATTGAAAGATTAAAATAGTATAAAGGAGAAAAATACAAAGAACATTATTTTTAGTATATTTTTTACATTGTAAACATAAGACACAAGATGGCAGTATTGAAACATTTAAAAATCTTGGGTGGTGAGGCTGTCATACCTGTCAATGCACTGCAGTTTCACCTCCCATCCCAACACAACAAACTTGGCTGCTGCATACATGTTAACTAGGCCCATTGCAAATGCAAAACACAGGCTGGTAAAAAAAACACACACACAAAAGAACACTTGCCTGCTCAATTTTAACAATCATGTAAAAAAAAAAAATTATTCCAAATAAAACCAACATAAATCTTGATCAAAAAGTTTGGGTCTCGCTCCAGATAACATGAACTGTGCCCCAGCTGTTTTGGAAGGTTTATTCAGTCCTTGCTAATGCATAATCCATGAGATTTTATTTTTCCCTTGAAATGTGAGTTGTCTCTTTGAAGTGTTTTGTGGTATTATTATACTGTGGTTTGACGAGTAATAATGTTGATGTCTTGTATGAGCTGTAATTACTGGATCTAGAGGTAGGAGGGCAATGCCAAAATGGGCTTGAAGTTTCAGTGTGGCTATGCTTTGATGTTTCATGGGCGAGGGGGGGAAGTGAGGCTCGGCAGCTTTTCCACAGGACAAAATACCCACAAGTTGCTGAACTTTGTATGACAGACAGGGACATGAGTAGCTAACCATAATGAAGCATAATGGCAAATAAAACAACTGTTCTTTTGAAGAGACTAGCCAGTTAACATTTAGCTTTGGTAATCACAAAATGATAAATACTTTCATCTCAGGGTAATTATGTATCCTTTAAAGACTCATGAAATGATAAGCTTTCATTTTGGTAGGCCTATACATAGGTGTAGAACTGCACTGAGAGGTATAATGGGCTTTGTTTGCACTCAGTAAACGGAACCAGCTGCACTCCACTGCATGATAGTATTGTTTCTGTTAGTGCCATCTCTGGCAGACTTTCTGTATTTGTAATCCACCAGCTCTTCCTCCTCTGCACTATAATTTCAACACTGTCCTACATTTCCTGCGTAATGACCTTATTAAAAACGTCCTTGGCTGTAAATGTTGTTGAGTCAACTGGAGGTGTGTTTATGTGTTTTTGGCTGTCAGCATGTGTGAAGGCCTGCGTACATCAGCGCTCGCATGTATCAGTCTGCGCGACCGTGCATGTGGACATGTGTGCGTCACTGCACGAGGTGTCTATGAGTGTATCTCCTGTGTGTTTGCGTTGCTCTCATTGAGTCTCATTCTGCAGAGGTGTCTGTTAAGCGGTGGGAACAGATATTACGGTCAGAGGAAGAGGGGTTAGCAGGCAGGCAGCAGGATATCCCATCACATTAGGGTGGCTGCTGCGCCCACTTCCTTCAACTCTTCCCAGCAAGAGGTCAGCAGAGGTCAAGCAGGCTCCTCCCTTTGTCATTATCCTTCCATCACCTGCCGTCCTCTCTGTGCTGACAACAGAACTTTCGCTTCTGTCTTTTCAACCTTTACTCTTAGAAGCAGCTTTCACCCCTTTTTTCTCTTGTCTGACTCGGCCTTTATGATTTTCACATATTTTTTTCTCTCCATCTGTTCCCCAGTTTTCGTTCCTTTCACAGCCTTTTATTTGTCTCTTTACGCTCTTTTGATAGCCCTACATCACTCTCAATTTCCCTTTGTCATTTTCTCTCACAGATTCAGAGAACTCAGGATTCCCTTATTTCTGAGATCTTTTGTTGAGTCTGCAGCTGATCTCTAGATTGCAACAGATATAGTATACATCTACTGCTGCTTTCAAAGACAAACTGGAGTTTGAACCAAATTCTGTTAGAGGAGGATCTCTGGTGAATTTTTAGCAAGAGGACTATAGCTGTGAATTGTGAGACTGAGAGTGCATCCTAATGTCTGTCAAAAATACAGCTAAAATCTAGGGCAAGTGGTAATGCAATATGGATGTTATGTCATCATGAATATTTCATGATACACAACAATTTACTGTAATAGAATAATGTATGGGTATTGTCTAAACTGAGCAACTGAGGTGATAATTAGATCTAATAATTAGTAATAGTTAGTATAATTATCTATCTATTTATCTGTCTTTATAGTCTGTCATGCAAATTTAAAGTGAAATATTTCAGCCATCTTAGCAAAACACGATAGCTGTCTGAAAGCAGATCAAACTTAATTCACTCAATTCACGTTTTAAACAGTACTTCAATATTTGAGCATGATGGTTCAATATTTTAGCAAAATCTGTATAAGTATCCCACCCAAAACGAGAAATTAGTAATTTGCATCTTACATATCAGATTTGAAAATCACAAAGTTGTGCACCTCTTTATACTGCAGATCTCTCCTTGTTTTGAACACTAAGACGCTCTGTGCTTCACTCGTATTTGAGCTGGATTTGCCTAGATGTATTTCGACTTTGTTTAAGCTCAGGTCTCTTCATCATCAGATGCTTTGACACCATTTTTTGTCTGGCTGCCTCATACTGTCTGTGGAAATGTGGAGTAAACTTGCTTAATGAGGAGACGAGAATATTTCTCCATGATTTAAACAGAGATTCCACAGCAGACGTCCAGAACACATCTCTCTCAAACAACACACATCTGATATAAAATCAGATACAGTGTAGAGACCTGAAATGAAAACCACAGGAATCATTTCTATCTATTCTCATAAGAAACCAGACTCACATGTAAGTGATGTCCAAATTCAGTACAAAAGGTTCAAAGGTTTTGACATTAAGGATACAGTTTGTATCACCTTCACTTAAATGATCCATCATTTAGGTGAATATCAAATTGCTAAACACAATTCACTTTAGTTGACCTCAAATCAAGAATCACATCATGTTTAAACACTAAACTGTCCATATTTTCTACAACATCAAATTATCTGTTTGTAGTGAAATGTGCAATCTAGCATTTAGTGTCTACGACAGATTGTTGAGTTACGGCTGTTGAATATACCTGTAATGGCTTTGGTTGGGCCATTATCCTCCATGATATCTGGTCATTATGCCTGTCTGATTTATGCTGCTTCTGTCGACCCTCACCCACGGTGACCTACATTCACTTTCATCTCACCCATCAATCATTTAGCAGTTCAAAGCAAAGTTCTGTCTGTGGAAGAACGCAAAGGGCTTGATCATAATGGCATTAATTCTTCAATGACACCGTAAAAAAAGTGCCCAATATTATCTATCTAAAGCTGCTGTCACTAGATCGCTGTGGATAAAACGGAATACAAACTACAATACATCAAGAGATGATAAACGGGAAGCAGATTGTTTTGACAATCATCAATGAGTGAAGTTAGCAAGCTGTTATTTTAGATTTGCATTAAATGGGAATACTTTGGTTCTTCAAGGTTAAAGTCCAATTTAAACATTTTTTCTCCCTCCTGTAATATGGACCTCTCATTCATTCACACCCAAACAGCCACAAAAAACACTGTAGAAATAATACAAGAAAAACAACCACTGCAGACGCCAAGGGAAAAAAAAGAATCACAGACAATTGCGATGACAGAATATGTAGTTGACTGCAGTTCAGTGGCATTAAAACAGCATACTATGTACACAGCAAGGGGCAGACAGAAGAGACAGACACAGAGATACGTAGATGGTCAGGCAGACAGAATGGGAGGGAAAAAGAAAGACAGAGAAATGTATTGGACTGAAAAATAGATGAGCACTATGGGTGTGTAAGCAGAGGCTGGATTACTTATTTAGTAGGGACTGTGTGTACATGTCATTAAATTGGCTACTATGCCCAAATCCAGCCGCCCATGTGAAGTTAAAGCTGGAGCTCGAAGAGAGAATTGAGACACTAGGGTCGAATCTGGATCTAGATTTGGATCTGGATCAACGGGCCGGGATGAAGATGGGAATAATAATATGCAATGTCAGGGGAACATCTGCTTCCACTTTGTATGCCAATGTAGTTTTCCCAAGCTATGCTGTGCTCTGTGGCATCGTTTTCTCATAAAAATCAATTCCACTCAACACCTGATATGCATTCGTAGGTGCAACAAGGTAAGGAAAGGTACACTGTACTTCCATGGTGTGTACACAAATATCTTCCTTGTTCATGGAGCCAGAGGAAGGAGACAAAGCATTGCCTGAAGTTGTGCCTTGCTGGCATATTGTACACTGACTAATAATGGGATAAGAACTGGCATGTAGGCAGAGAACAGATAAGCGGCCATAGATAACGACGAACTCAAGAGTTGGTTAAAGCAACTTTGTCTGGCTTGGTGTTGTGACTGGGCTGTGGTTGGTTGTGAGAAGACGGCCTTCAGGAACAGGGCCAAGAAATAAGTGTCAGCTGGTCAGCATACAAAGCAATAGCACACAACCTGAAAGCAAAAATGAGTTTACAAAATACTCAAGAAATATACAAGAAGTTCTGGGCACATGAAAATGGGTCAACTAAACAGAACTAAAGTCAGGCTATAATAACTTGAACAAAATTGACTAAACTGACCACAAAGGGGAACAATGGCTGATCAGACCATTTTTGAAACAAAAGTGTCTCAAAGAGTAGTCTCGCATTGCCAGACCTTCCTCCACAGAGCTGCAAAGTAGGGTCTGGCTAGTCCATACAGCACTCTGGAATGGGAGAAAAACATGCTATGGTTTATTGTCATTTCTTTTATCCAATCACAATCATCTTGGGTGGCGCTACTCAAAGAGAAACAGTACCAGCTAAACTACAGCTATAACATAACATGGCAACTAGTCTATCAATATACATATAATAACAATTAACCAAAACAAAAGTACTAAAGTAGTAATCCAAATTCCAGCCCCATGATGTGGTGGCACTTGGTACAATTCAGGCCACTTCTTGATTGGCCATTTCCTGTATAGAAGAGCTCAGCTTTAGGGAGTGCATCTTTTGCACCATCCTGACAAGATGTTCCTCCAGCAGGAGCAGCCTCAGCACTGGTAAGTCAAGAAATAGAAATTAGATAAACTTAAGGAAAACTTATCTAAAGACAAACTGAAGTGTGACACCGCTTATCAAGAGTCTGGGTCTGCCGAGGTTTCTTCCTAAAAGGGAGTTTTTCCTTGCCACTGTTGCAACAGCCACTGCTAATGCTTGCTCTTGAGGGAATTACTGTAATTGTTGGGGTTTTGGAATTTATAGAGTGTGGTCTAGACCTACTCTATCTGTAAAGTGTCTCGAGATAACTCTGTTATGATTTGATACTATAAATAAAACTGAATTGAAACTGAATTGAGTATAAGTTAACTTAATGTGTGCACTACAAATAGAAACATATGTACTGCCAACAATCCTAAAAGTAAGTATGAGGTACAAAACAAAAGCAATGCGTCATCTATCTGTTTGCTGATGTATATGCAGTGTGCATATGGTCAAACCAAATGAGGAGCAAATTAACTACATTATTACCTGTAAGCTGTAAAGAAAACTAAGGTGTGTGCAGGAGCTTTACCAACATTTAAATAAGTTGTGGAGCAGCAGGTGCCGCCATCACCCATCTCAAGGATGGATACAGCCTTACATATTGTAGGTAACCTATATGTGAGGGTGAAATGAATGAATGAATGAATGAATGAATTTCAAGTAAAAGACATTCAAAAACAAACCAAAATTAAAAGAAATGTGGGGAAAGGTTAAAAGGACATCGCTCAATGAAATTTAATATTAAATCCAGTAAGACACTGCATAGACAGTTTAACACAACCAAATAATATGTAAGCATGGAAATTCATTCTTGACCTTGAGAATGCTTACCACTGATAAAATATTCTAAACTTAAGGCTCAGGCGTATACGACCACTTGTTGTTCGACTGAAGTTCCTTACTTGGACCAAGGGATATCTCAGCAAGGTCTATCTGCTGAAAATGGGAACCTAAGTCAAATGTTTTTATTCAGATTAATAAAAATAAATCCAGCAATATTGCAATTTTTTTATGTAATGACCCAGTTTGTTTACCCGAACCCTTGGTGGTATTCCCTCTTCACCTTACATGCCAACAACCTCTTTCTATCTTTTTCAGACCTCATCAGCAGCTTGACGTCCATTTGTGAGGTAGATGAGGGAAGGGGGAGGACACAGGCTCACATACACAAGCACTCAGTGCCGCCCCGCCCCTACACACACACACACACACACATACACAGTGTCCCATCTGAGATTCTAAAGACTATGCTCTCTAACTGTCACTCCTAGTTACAGACCTATCATGCAGAAATGCTGACTTATTCATGGCTTTCATGCAAACCTGGATGCACAGAGGAAACTGAAGCTGGCTGGAGCGAGGCCTGCTGGGCCAAGCCAGCCAGCCAGCCAGTGTGTGTGTGTGTGTGTGTGTGTGTGTGTGTGTGTGTGTGTGTGTGTGTGTGTGTGTATGTGGTCTGTTTTACAGTAGTATGCTTACTGTACCTTACTCAGACACGCTTTACATAATTTTGTCATTACAGGTGACACACACATATTCAGAATATACTGTATATGCTGACGCCTCCAACACTCAGAGCCAATATCTAATAAGGCTAATAACATTTTTGGCAACAGTAAAGGTACTTTATTGTCACATACACATACATGTAGCAACATTTATTCTCTGCATTTAACCCATCCCATAAGAGAGCAGTGGGCAGCCATTTACAGATCTGGGACCAACTCCAGATCTGAGCCAGTGCCTTGATTAAGGGCACTGACTGGAGAACCTAGTACATGTTTTTTGATGGTGGGGGAAACCGGAGCACCCGGAGGAAACCCACGCAAACATGGGGAGACTATAGTGAAATAGTGACAAGTATCTGATGTTTATGTGGCTGTATGAAAGTGTAGCAATAATATCTGAATACAAATCAGTTATCCAAACCTTTTTCTGCCAGCAGCAGTGAACTTGTAAACTTATGGGAGTAAAAAAAAGAGAGAATTTTCTTGGAGACCAATTAAAATGGTGTAAAAGTGTTGCTTGCCAGTTGGATGGTGCTAAAAATGTGAATGCTCTTCCTGTGACAATGGGTGATACTTACAGTATGTCTTCGGTGATTCTTATTTTCTTGTAATTCTTACTATGGTCCACTAATTATCATAATATATAACCAATGAAACTGGGAGTGTATTTGTAGTGCATATACGTGTCTGTGTTTGTGGCTGAGGGATCTTTACATCATTGAATTAATAACTAGGGCATCTGACTTTCATTCTCTACAGGGTTTTCTTGATAATATATTCCAAGCTCCAGTTACAACAGCAATTACTGTATACATACATTCATGTGGGTGTATGTGTTAATCTGTGTCAATGTGCACATACACATGCATATGAGTGAATATGTGAGTGACATCTCCCTGGTTGAGACATCTTATGATCATTATTCAGCAGCTCATGGGCAATACTTGGTTTATTCTGTTTATTTATTTTATTAAATGACAATTTATGTAGAAACTGACAATCTATCATGCAGGATCTGTTGACTATTGCTTTCAACTCACATGTAATTAAAATGTACTCATGGACACTGCAAATACAGATGAATACACGGAATATCTCCCAACACATTTTTAATTTAATGCAGTTTGTTCTTCAAGTTTAGTCGATAGCAAGACTTGCAACACCAGTATGGATTATGCAGACAAATGTGGATAATGTCCACAGGCTATGTTACCTGTATAACTGATAATTTACTATTTCTATTACCTGGTGTTGTGATAGTTTCTAATATGGCTTTGGTTGCTGTGATACAATAGTTATTGTTCACATGCCATGTGCTAATTGCTTACAAACATCTGTTACAACACTGTTAATTACTACAAATATTGCTGTTTAAATAACCATGAATTCATATTGTATAATTTCTAGAGTTCAGTATATTAGTTCAGTTTTATCTTGTCTGATGAACCTCTGCGGCAAAAACAGACTCAAGGGTTTTGGAGTGAAAAATGTACAGTGACAACAGCTAAATAATGTCGCTCTATCAAGCCTAAGTGCCTAAAATACACATGTGGACACCTGTGTAGGCTGATGAGTTAAATGTCTAATTGTGGAACACAGTGATTTACAATTCACTTTCTTACATTCTGTGCAGTTTGTAAAATTATGCAATTTTGTTTGTACTGCAATGCCTTACATACTGTAATTGTATTCATTTTAGTTTCCTATAGTACATCACATTGACTAGGGGAGCCTTGGTAATATACCACAAACAGCACATGCACATGGCAATGTCTCTAAATCTACAATATGGGACACTTTTCTTTATTTTTTTTTTATTAAATTTGGGTCCTGAGAAAACTTCCACATATGAAGTGAATAAAAACACTTCATCATTTGTACTTAATCCCCTTGGGGTAAATATCAATTAATTCTTCAGAACTACTGAAATGTCTTGTTATCTTGTGCCCAACAGTTTCTGTGTGTGAAAATAGAGTGTTTTAAATATTTGGGCTTTTTAAATATCAGCTGTATCACTGAAATAAATGTTTTTCTTCCCCTAAACTGTCTTTTGTAGCCTCCTTGTGACATATTCTATCTCAGTAGATGTATTTTGTTAACTGTCCAGCTGCCTAATCTCACTGACTCCTCTTTTGATTAACTGGCCTGTGTCTTTCACAGTGAACATGGAGTAATATATTTGTATCCAGTTAAAATAATGTAATTCATGTATATATACATATATATAAGCATATATGCATTAAGAGCAGTGGACACATATACAAATACAGCACCCAGGGAGCAACTTGGGTTCAGTGTTTTGCTCAACTTTGATATGTGGAGGCTGGAGGAGGTCAGGATCAAACCACCAACTTTGTAGTTGAGGGACAACCCTCTCTGCACTTTGAGCCACATGCCATCCAAAAAGATCACAGAAGATTACATCAAAAATTTCTGTAAAAAGGGCATTGACTTATTATCTGGGTGCACTTTAAATGAGCTACTTTTTACTGAATTTGACTTTTACCTTACTGTACTAAAATAACCACCTTAGTGCTTCTACTTCTCTCTATAATATTTTGGTCCCTCTTATAGTCCTGCACTCATAATTCACTGTACTGAACCTGGAAATGTTTCCAAAAACACAGTATCACTTTCAAGCCTGTGGCTGTTTACCAGTGTTTGACTAGATCCGTATTTCCCCACTATTCTGTCTGTTTTCAGCACGATCCACAAGTGAATCAATTATGAGATGACAGAAACGGCAGAATACAGTCTATGCTATGAAAGCAGATACAGCTGCCGTTCTCCCAGAACTCACATATGGAGAGGTTTAGCAATCAGCAGTATGTTAGCCACAATTTCTAGATGTAACTACATGTTTACTCTTTTCCACTTTACACCCTTTGTAAACTGGCTGCTGTGCCCATTAGAGTACTAAGAGGAGAGATAGCAGACAGATTCAGTGATTGGCCTGCAACAGTACAATGGCAGTTACCACTGTAAATGGGCTCTATTCCTTTCTCAGCTGTCTGTATGATCGACAGGTGAGCAGCAGCCATTAGGACTCTGGCAGCAACAGCAGTGGCAGTTTTAACAAATGATGCTCCTCCAGTGGTCCAGCTGTAATACACACAGCTCAGCAGGCTTCGAATAGACATCCCATCACCTACATCATATTGTTAGCTAAAAGCACAACAAAACCCCTGCAACTCCAGCAGGCTTAGGCCGAAACTTGCCGAGTCCCAACGACACACTACAGACCATCTATGGGTTAGTTATTTCATAACAAATATTATGTGAACTGGAGATTGTGAGTGTGTATGCTTTTGACTTATGTCTCATTAAGTATAAACATACATACATATTCAATGTTAGGATGTCAACCACAGTGGTAAAATGTAACTAAGTACATTTACAAACTATACCCAAGTGTTTGTACTTTATTTTCCTTGTTACAGTTTTTTTTGGAGGAATTTGTCCTTATCCGAAGTGAGGTTCATAAAGGACAGAGGGTGTACGTGTTTAAAATGGCCACCATGCAGCAGTAAATAGAATGGTCATATATGTCAATTTGGGAGTCTTTGTAAATCGACCTATTCTGTCGTTTAGGATGTGTTGGATTGTAAGGCAAATTTGTGATTTATAATTATTGGGCTATATACAGTAAATAAAATTGACTTGACTTGACCATTTCCATTATATGCTAATGTTTACCTTACTTCACATTTTAGAGTAAATTGTTGTACTTTTTACCTCAATATTTCGCAGCTATAGTTTTCAGAAACTACATACAAAAGCTATATCTTATAAAACATGATGCATTTACTAGCTTGACCAGTTCAGTACTTTCAATAGACTTTATTTTTATTTTAACGAAGTACATTTAGCTGATAAAAACTGTATTTTTACTTGAGTCAAATGAATGCAGGGCTTTTACTTGTGTATTTATAAATGATGGTGTTACTTTAACTTACATAAGTATCTGAATAATTCAATCACCACTGGTGTACTGTATGTTGTTAGTGTACGTATATGGGTGCTTACCTATATATGTAAATCTATACATAAGGTTGCAGAATGACAACTTTTGAAGTACATTTAGCTGATAATACTTCTGTATTTTTACTTCAGTAGGATTTTGAGTGCAGGGCTTTAACTTGTAATGAAGCATTTTTTACATTAATGTATTGGTACTTTCACTTCAGTAAAGGATCTGAGTACTTCTTCCACCACTTGTGTGGTGTGACAGGGTTTCATCGACAGGGAGAAAGGAGGACATGCAGGGTGAAGTGTCAGAGACACAGGAAATTGCTTCATGTTGTTACAAAGATTTTAATGCCATGCACTGTCTAGAGGAAGGTGGGCGCAGTTCCTATTGGTGTCTTCTCAGGCCAGCACAAGAGTGTGAATTAGTTAATTACTGGAGGCCAATAAAATGAGCATAAGATGTCTTCTGTGGCACTGGAAAGGTAATATTTAGATCAGGTTCCAGGGGTTGGAGGAGAAGAGACCTGCTGTGTTTTAGTAAGCAGATGAAAAAAGCCTGGGTGTGGAGCTGATCTGGGTCCCTGCAGAATGGCTGGTGTGTGTCTGCGGTCTGTCCCAGTCGCGGATGGGATAGTTGCTCTCTTTCAACTGCCTCTCCTCCATACACGGAGTCCTAATACGCCTGGGACAACTTTAGCCAGATAAGCTCTGACACAAGCATATTTCCAGAGTTCAAACTAACTGGTGTGTATCTTGACATTATTGAGCTCGAATTATACACTGCCCGCCTCCCACACTTAGCGAGAGAGAGAGAGAGAGAGAGAGAGAGAGAGAGAGAGAGAGAGAGAGAGATTGCAACATTTGCTTTGACATTGGCAGATCAAAATGTTTTTTCTCATCTGGTTTTGTGTATAGTATCCATAATGATTCACCTGCACATGTCATCAGCACATCTATCACACAGAATTTTAATGAACTCAAACGATCCTGCTGTACATTATACTGCTTGCATTTGCACATGCCTCAACCATATTTAACTCATCTGTTTATAATAACATATTTTTTTTAACAAACTGCACGAACAGAATCCAAATCTGCTGGAGAGAAACAACAGAGTGATTATGCTTTCTCACATGCACAGCCCCACCTGATGGTTTAATTCCATTATGGAAAATGTGTTTTGCTTTTAAAGGAAATTGTATGATATCAGATGAGGAGTGGATAGGCAGGCATGAGCGCATTGGTTTACATTAAAGAACAACAGTATAGTGTTTGGCATTGGGCCTGTGGAGGCAGCACTGTACGGAGCTGTTACAGTAACAAGACAGCAATAGTGCCTGACAGGCCACTACTCAGGAGCACAATTACACACACACACACACACACACACACACACACACACACACACACACACACACACACACACACACACACACACACACACACACACACACACACACACACACTCACTCACTCACACACACACACATATACACTACTGCTTTCACAGGTGGCCTGTTATTATATAATTATCAGCCCAAAGCCACACACACATTAGCCTTGTCCCTCTGGAGCTTATATATCTTTATATGATCTAGATGTCGACACGTGTACGCACACTGTAATGTCATATGTGTTTGTGTGTCTGAGAGTAGGGGCAGGCTTGCAGTTTTCAATTTGACAAATTTATGTTGATATTGGCTTATTTTAAGGCAAATGTGTGTGTGTGTGTGTGTGTGTGTGTGTGTGTGTGTATTAAAGAGAGAGGGGTATGTATGTGGAGCATGCATCCCATCAGATTGTAGCCTAAATGTAAGCAACAACTTTTTGAACTTTGCTGCTGTTTTTAGACTACACTTAATGGCCTCTCTGATGAGATCAGGGTCAAGTAAAGTAAGGGCCCATTTGTTAAAAACCCAATGACCGGGAAGCATGTGTTTCTGTGTGCGTGCGCGCGTGCCAGCCAGCCTGGGACCAGGAGAGACCACCTGGGAAGAAAGGGCAGTCCAGAGACCAGAAAGAATAGACAAGAGGGGCTTTGAACCTGATCACATTCCGATTCGCATCGGCTGTACACAAAAAAACGACCAGCATCTTTATTGTGTCTTTAAAATCACCACTGACAGTTTACATGACTACAAAACGGCAGATAATCTTATTTGAATTTCCAACTAACCTTTTAACATTTTTCTTTATTTTTTTTAATTCTGTGTCGAAACTATTAATAGTGCCCATGCTTTCTCCTTGTCCAACGCGCATTCTTATGAAATGCCGCTGCGTAAAAATAGAAATACAGTTGTCCATAACTGGCACCAATTGACAAAATATCTCCCGTTCCAAGGACGTAGCTCCTCCCTGTGTGTGTGTGTGTGTGTGTGTGTGTGTGTGTAGCGGGTGGGTGACAGCTGGGATCGCTGCGCTCCGCTCCAGTCTGGTAAGAAGCTTCATCTCCAAATAGGATGACCGTCGGCTTTTGTGGAAGGGACTGCATTCAGCTCCGTAGCTAGTTCTGGGACACCCGCTTCGTTCAGTTTACCTGAGGGGAGTTTAAGAGCCAACACGTCGTTTTTTCTTCTCTAGTGTGGATTTCCGATGGATATTCCGATTTGAAGAGGTGTGATTTCATTGATTTGAGCGCGGCATGTAACAAAAAGAAGCGCATGAGAAAAGTAGCGCTCGCATTGTTATTCTGAAACGAGCAACCTCTGAACTGCTTTGAGAGACATACCACATGGATTACTAAAAGACAGAGCTGTAATACCACTCCAAGGCATACCCATTCATGAGCTGAAGGTAAGATTTCTTTGTTTATTTCAAACTTTAGGTGCGCTTATAGCCCGTACCAGTCTTTCTCCAGCCCCGGAGGCTTGTTTTCTACAGCCAGGCTGCCGGGCGACAAGTGCACATGCTTCACAGGGCTACTGTATTAACTTACGGTGATTTGGCGTATTTATATAGCATTTTTAAAGTTATAACAAAACAGAAAGTGGTATTTCTTTCAATTCAAATGAGAATTGCGATGATTTCCTTCAAGAAAAATGCATTCTGCCGATAGAAACAGACCACAATCCCGTGCGTAATCCCTCTTACATATGGAATAACGAAGTGTCAGTCTCAGAAGTCTCATTGCGGATCACAGTGAGTCTAAACGCAAGCAAAACAATGTCAGTACGATTCCGGGTAGCAGGTACATGCACGGCAAATAAAAAATGTGCTTGAGGGAACTTGCAGGACTTGGACTGATTGGTTGTCCTCTGTCACAGTGCTTTTTCCAACCTCGTTGACTCTCTATAAAGGTATAATATAACAACAGCCGCGAAAGTAATTGTAGATTCCAATTAAAAATTGCAGTATTTATATGAGCCTAATAACATTCATGCCCGATTTGTTATGAAAACGCCTACACTGAAGTGCTTGATGCATTATAACAGTGCATGATGGGATTTTTTTATTTGCCAATATTTTTCACATTCAATTCAGAATTAGAGCAGAAATATACATGTAAACTAATGACGCAGTCGGTGATTATAATCTTTCTTTCTGTTTTCTGTCTTTAAAACTATTCAGAATCACAGAGATTGTGGGTTAATTAGGTATTTTACATGCAGAATGTTTTTATTGTTCTCAAGTGAGTTACTCTGAAGACTGAGACTTTTTCTCTCTGTCCACACACACACACACACACACACACACACACACACACACACACACACACACACACACACACACACACACACACACACACACACACACACACAGGGTGTGTTCAGGGATTTCAAGTTACCAGGAGGCGGAGTGGTCGCTATTACTCTGGCCCAAAAGATCAATCAAATGTTTGTAATTTTGATCAGGAGACAAAATTGCACCGGCCTCAGAAGTGGATTTGCCATTAAATGAAGTGCTGCTGCACATTATTTCTTTAACAAGCTGGGAGAGGAGATAGAGGCCTCACAAACCACATCCAGCAGCCTGACTGCCAACACCCAGTCACTCCCAGTGGTGGTTTCCCTCTCCTCTCCTCTCCTCTCCTCTCCTCTCCTCTCCTCTCCTCTCCTCTCCTCTCCTCTCCTCTCCTCTCCTCTCCTCTCCTCTCCCAGTATGTATGAAAGAACCCCCCAGAGGCACTAGGAAAAGCTGGAAAAAGGATTCAGCAACTCTAAATGTAGGTTATAGATTATCAAGTGTGCAAGGGTGATGATATAAATGGGTGACTCTAAGGAGGAATGAATGCCCACAGCAAAATGTGCCTCTGGTCAGCTGATTGTCAGCAGCAACAGCACATAGTGTTTTGGAAACATGATTCTAGTTTCAACCTTTACAATAAAAAGGAAATATTTCATGCAGCTCTAAGAGGGTGTTGTATTTCAGCTGTTTTTCCTGAAATCAATGGAAATATTTGGTATTCCTGTTTGTTTTTTCATCTGTGACCTTATGCTTTTTTGCAGTCAGTATACATTTTGTGCTAGGTATTACATATTAATTATCATTTTCATACATCTATATTGACATGTTGTGGTGCTGATACATGAATTACAGCATTATTACCTTTGTTACAGCAGCCTGCCTGTTCTCCTCCTGGAGAGGCAGAATAGAGCAGAGCGACCAGTGTTGTTGCTTGTATTTGGAGCAATGCTCCGTAAAGCATTTGATCTGCAGATCCCCTAACAATAGCAATGGGGATGGCATTGTGTGTGACTGATGTGGATTTGTCACACTGTATGTGTGTGTGTGTGTGTGTGTGTGAGGAGAGAGAGAGAGGAGAGAGAGAGAGAGAGAGAGAGAGAAAGAGAGGGAGAGTTAGTATATGCCTTTGCCAGTTAAGGACAGATTCAGCCTGAATATAGTATGTTTGAATAATTGATATGTAGCTTTGCTCCTGTTCAAATTAATTGGCCCTCTATTATAAACAATGACTGGTCAGCTGCTGTTAACCATTGGTCCTCACTTAGACGGTGTAAATATCCAGCATTCAATAATATGTGTATTTATGCATATTTCATAAAAGCCATGTTTTATTGATGCACATCCTATGTGTGTGGGATGGTGTTTCTTTTTTAAACAATTAGTCTAGAAATCTTTATAAATTGCAGATGCTTCGATTACACTGCCTTGAAGGTAAATGACCAACCATCAGTCATGGAACATTTAAAAAGGGATAATCATGAGTGTGTTTATATGTTTTAGTCCATATTGTTTTAGGTCAGCATAATCCACAAAGCTTATATTTTAATGGAGCTGTCCATCGCAGATCTTACATGGCAAATTTGCTGATTTTAGCTGTGCTGGAGATTCAATCTGTTGCGATTCAGAAGGTTTGATAAATGCCTTTCATTTTATCTAAGAAAATATACTGAATGGTATTATGCAAGATCAGAGGATATGGCAAACATTTGTCTAAATTTCCATGTATCTGTTTTTTTTATGTATTTGGGCCAGCAGTTTATTTGCTCACTACCCACCATCCTTTCTAGTTAAGTTGGAACATATCGCCCCCTGTTTATAGGAGATGATACATGATATTCATTGTACTATAGGGACCTAATATATCTCAACGTGCAGTATGGTCCAGTGTGCTCTATTCACAGCATGGCTCATTGAAAATGTAATCACTCGCTGATCACTTGCTTGTTGTTTCATGTTCTCTATGGCACACACACACACACACACACACACACACACACACACACACACACACACACACACACACACACACACACACACACACACACACACACACACACACACATTTTTCCACTTTCTAGGTTTCATTTTTTATGTTCTATCTGGCTTCTTTCCTCCTCTCAGCCTTAACCCTTCCGGCTCCCTATAAATGACTCTACAGTGCATCCATTGAATTAACCGTCCATGTGTTAAACACTCTTCATACTCGTTACATTAGCATAATTGATTGAGCGTGTTGTCTGTGCCAAGAAAGCCAGAGGCATGAAGGACCAGGCGAAAGGCTTATTTGGGCCAGGCGCCGCAAGTCAGTGGTAGAATTGGCGAGTCTGTTGGTGTTTTGGCTGTTTGTCCTTGGCAAAGCTTTGTTGTTAGAAATTAAGTGAATTAAAAAGTGATAGCCAGCCCATCTAGGAGAAGATTGTTGAGGAGCCAAACTTCACCATATGTGTGCCAAATGAAAACTCAAGCAACATTTAAAATCGGCTTATAACATCAGGTTTCTCTTCATGGAAATTTTATATTTTAAATACTTAGTACATGCGACATTAACGCATGGTAATACCTTTGTCACAGCTGAGTTTGGTCGCCTGTCATTACTCAAATGGAATGGAGAGGAAATGCATTTGCAGGGATAATCCACAAGCAGCAGGGCTTTGTGTGATTGCCATGGGAGATGGATGAATGACTGGCCTTCAAAAGAGCCAAGTCTTGTACTACAGATCAGATAATGTGAATCGTGGTACACAGCATTAAAATATGATGTCCTAGTTCCCGTCCTGCTGTTGTGCTTTTACAGGTGAGAGCAGCCAGCTGTGATCCATGGAGAGAGCCACAGTCTGCTAAGACCCATTAAGGCTGCATCCGCTGCTGAAGCTGTGGTTATTTCTGTGGTTAGTTTGCTTGTCGGAAGCCAATAAGGAGGTGTGTGTCATGTAAGCATCAGGTGAACCCTGCCACATTCTTCTTTTGCTCTTTTAGCCGTAACTCTGCTGAAAACTCATGTGTTTATGTGTGGTAAGTCAGACCCTTTGCCTATTTTCTGTGTATATTACCACGAAGCATGGAGGGTGGCTGATGGTGTGGGGGGTTTAAGTGTGTTTTCTCATTTTGTGCACTCTCTGTGACTATGCGTGCCTGTTTGCGTGGCGTTGTTCGAGTGCATCTGTCCCTCCTCCCCAGGCCCCAACGATTGGCACTGCATCTCTCATCTATTAATCATAGAGAGCGCTTGCTCTCTCATTCCGTTGCCATAGTTTCAGGACCTGAGACAGTGTTGGGGTGCCTGGCTGCCTGGAGAGAGGAGAAGTGAGAGGAAGAGAAGGAGGAGAAAGGAGCAAAGGAAAGGACTATGGAGTGTGGTGTGACTATGTAGGAAATTATATAAACAGTGTAGCGAGGGGAAGGCAGAACAATTGAAATAGAGCAGAGGAGGAAAGAGAGGAAGTGATTGAAAGCGCAATGGCAGGCTAACACACCGAGCAGATCCTCACACCGTGGATGAGTGTGCTTCAAGAACCAAAATGGATTCAATTTTTATCTCAGCAATGAACCCTCTATCTCCTTCTGTGCGTGTATTTTCAGTATCTCTCGCAAACACACACACACACACACACACACACACACACACACACACACACACACACACACACACACACACACACACACACACACACACACACACACACACATACAATCTCTCTCTCTCTCTGCACTCTCCTTCCTAAAGAGAGCAGAAGAATATTTTCACAGTAGGCATCATTTTGTGAATAGCGTGTTCGTGGGGCTGGTGCATCTTGAGTGTGCTACAGTACTTTGAGCGGCTGTTATTTCACCTTACTTTACAATGGAAAAGCCTTCCACTGAGCTGAGATGGAAGATAGGCCAGGGCCTCCTGTTTCATGCTCAGTTGGATGTGCTGATGGTAATTCATGCTGAATTCATGTGTTATTCAATGATGAATTACTACAGAACTAAACCATGATGGAAATTTCCAAGGCAGGGAATACCTCTTGTTATCAACCCTTGACTCTCTGTCTCTGTCTCTCTGTATTTATCTGCCTGTCTTCCTCTCTTTTTTTCCTTTTCCTTTTCCTGTCCTGTTTTCTTTCTCTCTACCTTCCTCCACATTTAGACTTTTTTCCTCTCTGTGCAGAAGCAATAAGGAACATCAGAAAAGGGCTTCTTGTTTTGGCTGTAGGCTTTGTACCTCCCATATGACCTCATAATCTCATTTGGGTATTTTAATGGTGAACCATGCACTAATGTGGTGGTTGTATTATCGCCTTGTCTCATCACATCATACCCTGCTTGGGAGCATATCCAATGGAAGCTTTCGGAGAGAAGGCAACCGGCAGCACTGTAATGATGGGATTCTCAGGACACACAACCTCCTTTCTCTCAAATGCGTGTACACAATTACACATAAACTCACTCATACACACACAAAAGACTTACACAAGTGCACACAGATTCACGCACCGGGGCAGTTTCTTTTATGTTAGAGGAATAAAAGAAAGATTGTTATTGTTGCAGTGGTGCACTGTGAGTGCCAATGGGCAGAAACCCAAGAGTACCTGAATGTAGAGTACACTGTGTAATTCTCCCTTCACTGCCTCTGGACTTTTTTGCAGGGGAATTACCATTAGGGGACAGAAGGACAAAGGAGGAAGTGATAGGGTGCGCTGGCTTTTTGTGCTGATGGCACTAGGGTGCTCTTGTGCCTTTGAAGTGATGAGATTGCAGGTGACATCATAGCGGTCGCATTCTCAGGTGCAGCAGGTGAATTTTCCAGGTGGGGGGTGAGGTAAAGGTGTGTGTGTGTGTGTGTGTGTGTGTGTGTGTGTGTGTGTGTGTGCAAATCCACCGTGTTAACGCTCGTGAGTATCTGTGGAAGCCGGCATGCATGGCTGTGTGTGTGGAAGTGCTTTTGTGTGTGTGTGTGCATCAGTCATCAAAGCAGAGGAAAGCCAGTGTGTAAGGTGATCTGTATGCTCATGGCAGAGCAGCAGTCAGACTCTCCCAGAGGCTATAAGCCTCACTGAATGTGGAACAAGCAGCTTCTTCTTCCATGGCCCCACTGCTGGTTTCCATGCGCTGGCCTAAGAAGGCTAGACAGATTTAGTTTATTATCCATGTTTCTGGATTTCTTCCACAGCAGCATTTCTGTTTAAATTATCTGTCAGCAGGGATGTAGTTTCACATAATCTAATATTGCTCTCTATCTCGTGATGCAAACATTTATTAGCTGGCCCTCAACCTGATGCTCAAACAAGCATCGACTGATATCCTCGACAGCAGGTAATTTGTAACAACCATCCCTAACTCATCTGACAGACTGATGATGATGATAGATTGCTTGTGATTGGTCCTGGGTTAATATTAATTATTTCCAGGTGACTGGTAAATCTTCCCAATGACCTGTAGTTATTCTGGCACGTAAACATGAAACATAATGATAGACTTTCAAATTCAGCCATATGAAAGCAATCAAAACTATTTAGATGCGTTCAAGTTGTGGATAATTGTTGCTAATATCCGAAACCATAAACAACCAATATTATTTTAGTTCATATTCTCAGTGTTTGTTACAGCAAATATAAAAATACAGGCTACATGTGTTTCTTCCGAGTTTCCCTCAAACCTTGTTAGGAAATCAGTCTCCTCCTGGTCACAGTGGCTGGCAGACTACAAGCGATTCCCCTGAGGGTCCTCTATTTCAGAATCCAATCAGGCAGAACTCGGAACAATATTACCTCTGTGTGTGTGTGTACATTTATTACATAGCTAATGAACAAATTGCAGCCATGTGGCATGGCCTGGTGGCATGGCTGGTGAAAAAAAGAAACACAAGCAGGCTCACACTCCACACACACACACACACACACACACACACACACACACACACACACACACACACACACACACACACACACACACACGCCCAACCACAAGGCCCCAGTGTTCTTGGCCTGTCTGTCCATCAGCTCATGCGAGCGCTGGGCTGGGAGTACTTATCATCACTCTGCTGAGTGGAGGCCTCACAAAGGCCCCACACACACACACACACACACACACACACACACACACACACACACACACACACACACACACACACACACACACACACACACACACACACACACACACACACACACACACACACACACACACACACACACAAACTGTTCAGTATAGCCAGGGCTGCTGGACTGATTAAATGTATGGTGTCACAGCAGCCTGAGCCGACACTGGGAGGAATGGAGCCTGATAGGCAAATGGAGATTAGCAGACAGGTAGACAGGTAGGCGGGCAGCCCTATCTCCAATGAAAAACATTTAAATAATTTTAATTTGCTTTGCCAAATACCTGGTGGAGGAAATGTTATTATTATATTTACTGGGAATGTTTTTAAAATCCAGGAAGTAATTAATAATAATAATAATAATAATAATAATAATAATAATTTATATAATAACTTTATTAATCAATGTTTTCACTCTGTTGTTATTACACACATTACACACAGGCCTGAATTACACACACATGCTCAGTACCTATACATGCACTAATGGAGAGATGTCAGAGAAGTGTAACATTATACAAGAAGTCACAGGGAAGAGGTCAAGGTGAATGGTTGGACATGCAAAACCCAGGAAAAATTGTGGTTTAGTGAAGATGTCAATGCTCTTTTGCTTTCTCCTACGTCTCATGCTTTGAGTCAGCGTTGACTTTTTAAGTATTTAACCATAGTCCAAGAGCACACTTTTAACCTTAACCACGTCTTTTGAGTTGCTTATTAAAAGCTAATACTATATATGTTAACAATAAATATGTTAAAGTAATAGTTTGACATTTCGGGAAATACCACTTATTTGCCTTCTTGCTCAGAGTTAGATAAGAAGATTGTTACCACTGTCATGTCTGTACGGTAAATATAAAATTATAGCCAGTAGTTGATTAGCTTAGCTTGGCACAAAGACTGGAAATAAGTAGAAACAGCCAGTCTGGTTCTGTCTGAAGGTTGAAAAAATTAGTTTAATCCGTACAAAACCTCAAGTGTAAAATCGACATGTGGTTTTATGGGGGTTATGTGCCAGATTTTGGCAAACCCAAAATGTCAAACTATTCATTACATCATGCTCAATTACCAAGGCATGATATAGATATGTTCAGTATGAACATTTTGCATTGGCATTGAACAGTTTGCAAATATGTTCAATATAAACATTCCGTCTTTGTGTAAATGAAATCCAAATATCAGTTTGTTTGGTAACACTTTACTTGAAGGTATCTACAAAAGAGTGACATGTCCCTAACCCTAACTCTAACCATAACTTGTCATGACAAAAACCGAATGACACTTACTAAAAGAAGCGTTATGTCATAAACGTTTATGACTTGTTAATAACGTTTATGACACGTTCATGACAGTGTCATGTCACTCTTTTGTAGATACCTTCAAGTAAAGTGCAACCAAATGTTTTAGGCAAATTCCTGTAGTTGTACATGAATTTAATGTTTATATTTTTGAAAAGGGACAGGCTGAAAAAAACAGACAGTCAGTGATGGAATTATCCAGTAGAAGCAGATATTCGGGGGTCAGGGCACGTGGAGGAGGTAACTGGGTAGTAGACAGCTAGAAAGGAAGGCAGCCTGTCAGACAGAGTTAATCGAAAGAGGCTGGACGGTTAGCAAGGGAGGCAGGCAGGCAGGCAGGCAGTGAGTTTTCTTAGACTCACAGAGCAAAGGCACTCAACTCACTCCTTTCAAAATGAATTCTTGTGAAAATAAATAATATTTCACCTCGCCCCCATCCATGCCTCTCTGGCCAGAGGTGCTCTGTATGTGGGCAGGTAATCAGGCAAGCAGGTTGATACGCAGGAAAACAGACAAGCTGTGAGGCAAGAAAAGAGAAGTTGTGCCTTGCATGATAATGTATTCATTCATCCCCCACTCTGATAATGTTCGCAGCATGCTTGGCTTGATTCATTCACCACAGTCTACTGGGGCCTTTTTGCGTTATTTGTTAAAAAGCCTCTTTGCTTTTCTAAACCTGTTACGGTTTTGATTTGTGTGCTGACTAGATTATTCATGAGGTTACTGCTTCTGGGTTTATGAAGGTGTGTGAGGCTATCTGCATATTTTTGAGCTAGTGTCTTATTTGTGTACGTATGCACTCTTGGTGCATAGATTGGTGTGTGTAGGGCCTGAGAATTCTGCAATGAAGCCTATTTTGGTCTCTGACTAGTTTGGTTTGATTGGTCATTGCAGCAGCTGCATACTGAAACGCTGTGTCTTTTGATCTACTCCCATTCTCAACTAATCTGAGACCGTCTCATCTGTTTCGCTGATAAGTTCTCTGTGTTTTTTTTTTTTTTGTGGGATCTGTTTAATTTCATCCAAATATCCGACAAATCCTCCGTTTATTGATTGTGGTATCACCCAGCAGTTGAACTCTTGATTATTTAATTGGGTTTGGAGTCTGAGTAAGGAGGCATGGCTATGCGCCCAGCTCCTCTGAAGGGAGTTTGATGAGTCAAAACTGGTCAGACATCATCAAAGAGAATTTTTCCTGTTTTTGGAAGAGATTATTAGGCTGTGTGTGTTCAAATCCTGTTTGCATAAAGGCTTTAAACAGCTGCTCTCAGCTGTTCGACAGGTATAGGAAAAACAGAAGACATCCAATTCATTAGTCACCCCCTCTTCAGTGTCCTATCTTTCTTTCTCCTTCTGCGTGTTTGTGTCAGAGTACATGTGAGCTTACACTGGGTGCATGAGATCTAGTAATGCTTGCTAGTCTAGTAATGCTAGCCTGGTAACTAGATAGGAACACAGGACGGCAGGTGAGGCTATCCAGAACCACTCTCTGTTAATCATTTACGCATCGTAGCTACGTCTTACTAACGGAGAATGGCTCTTATTACAACTTTGCACAACTAATTCTCTTTCTTTAAGTGATGTCTTTTTGTTTTGTTTTAATTTATATTCATATCAGAAGATTGTAGTTCTCTTTACCAGGTTTTAAACTGTTTTTAAACTTGTAATTTAGGGTTTATGACATTGGCAAGTTTTGGAGCATTATTTTTTAGTTCCTCGTCACTGACTCGGTTTTAGAGAGAGTAGTACTTCTTTTGGTGTGTTTTTATCACATGACTGCACTAGTCTCTATCTTGGGTTTACACTGCAAAGTTACAGTATGTTACATCACCTCACATGACAACAAAGAAATTAGACAGCAAGGAGAGGAGGTGGGATGAGTCTTTGGAGGTGCAGCTCTGACCTAGATAAGATTGGGAGTTTGGAGCATGGACTTGATCCTGTGTTCTAGGCCTGTTGTTGTCATTCAGTCTGTACCTGACTTTCATCTTCATCCTTGTGTGGTGGATTGTTCGTCTCTGTTCAGTCCTGTGAGGTGCACTCATCCACTGAATTCCCTCAAGCTGACTGGTTGATTGTTGCAGACTCTATCTAGAACAAACAGGTATTCATGCAGCCAGCTGATAAGATGGGACATAGTGGTGTGTTCACACTGGCGCCACTGCAGCAGTCATCTGTATCACACATTAACAGGTGAAGGACAAGTTTGCAAGTGTGTGTGTGTGTGTGTGTGTGCTCTTGTGTGAGTCAAGCTGTCTAACTCTCATTGACCCAGACTTTTGTAAATGAACAGTCACAGAGAGCACAGACTACTCTGACAAAGATATTTGCTGTCATTACAACACTGAAAAATGATTTGCGGTTACATTACCCATGATATACACACAGGTCTAAACTGTTCTTATGCACACTTGCAGGTCCTCACACACACACACACACACACACACACACACACACACACACACACACACACACACACACACACACACACACACACACACACACACACACACGTGAGCTAAATAAAGCAGGACCTACACCCAATAAACCTGTGACAGCTGAGCAATTAAATGACAAGTTTGAAATACATCCTATGGTAGAATTTAGTACATAGCTGGCATCTTTTTATGGCTACCGTGGTTTAATATGCTTCTAGTAGTACATACTGGCCATTGCTTCATACAATATATGATGTGCTTGTAGGCTCAACAAAGAACAAGAAAAGCTTTTTTTAAAGTGCTCATATTATGCTTTTTGGCTTTTTCCCTTTCCTTTATTGTGTTATATATCTTTTTTTGTGCACATTATAGGTTTACAAAGTTAAAAAGCCCAAAGTCCATCCCAAAGGGACTTACCTTCTCCAACAGAAAACACTGTTGACAAATTGCTCCAAACAGCTCTATTGTAGTCCAGCCTTTACCTCCGTGACGAACGTGCGCCACTTTGTAACACATACAATGCTCACCTAGCTGCTAGCGTGGCACGCCTTCGTACTCTGCTTCTGACTGGGTAGTTGTCCTTACCTAGCTACTGTGCATGTGTGACTCCCAACAAAGATGGAACAGAAGTGTGATGCCTCACTCTGTAGCTAAAACAGAGAGCTCAACACACAGGGTGAAAAGAGGAGCTGCAGCAATGTGCAGTACAACAAAAATAGTTTTTTTTTTAAATTAAACCATGTAAACTTATTCTGATATAACCTCTAAATACAATTATGAACCTGAAATATGAGCACTTTAAGAATAATGTGGGAGCCATGTAAGCACCACGTACAAGCATGTTATTTAAATTTCATTGAGGCAGTTCACTCACCTATAGTGTAACCCACTCATTATTCCCCACTTTTTAATATTTGAATAGTTCATATTTCATTCTGGGCTGTGAGAAATGCTGATTGCGGAGGGCGGAAAACTGCAGGGTTTCAGCTATTTTCATTTCCACTTTACACCAGCGTCTTACTCCTATTCAGGGTGATTGTCTGTATGAAGCAGCCTACATGGCCTCAATTACCTTGGGAGGCTGTATTCCTTACCTCGACCACTTGCATAATAAGGCATGACTCTCTATTTGAGTGCTCTCATTGCCTGTCCCACCCTGGAGGCAGTCAGATAGTTATTCCTTCATCACGGTGATTTCCATGCTTGTAACACTGGGCTAATTACTATAGAAAATATTGCCTGGGTTGTGACTACAGCAGCAACTGAATGGAAAGGGTGAGCACTGGGGAGATGCATTTAATTAATTGATTGTTATTTGGAATCCTCTGCAAATGATTGGAGTCAGTCTGACACAACAGAGGAAGAGTGGCGCTATTTTTATCTAAAGCACCTTACCGGATAGCAACAGAGTGGATTTTTAGCATGGATGAATCAGTCTGAACCAGTTAACATACTGTTGTAGTGTACAAACTTTGAATAGTTACTGGGATGTAGTGGCAGTGCTTCAGTTGATTTAGAATAATACAAAAGGAGCAAGGTCTACCATTCTGTTCTGACCGCGCAATTTCTCATCTGTTACTCATCCGTAATTCTGTGTGCCACTATATTGAGATTAAATAAAGATTGTGGTTGGGGGAGATATCAATTTTAGCGGCTAGAACAGTAGCCGATTCTCAGGGGCTTTTTATAGCCATTAGCAATAGTTATTCATTCCCTGGGATGCATTGTGTTACATCTAAGGAGGGTGTAGGAGCTGATGGCGAGATTGTAATCAATAGAAGCATTAATACTGTTTTTTTCCACAGTGTGTTTTTCCTCTTCCAACGAATTA
This sequence comes from Perca fluviatilis, assembly GCF_010015445.1. Classification (NCBI taxonomy): domain Eukaryota; kingdom Metazoa; phylum Chordata; class Actinopteri; order Perciformes; family Percidae; genus Perca; species Perca fluviatilis. The sequence goes on from NC_053117.1 coordinate 25,348,941, forward strand.
CCACTACGTTCCTCTTTAAGTCCAAACCGCTCCTATCATGAGTTCAGCTCCTGGCTCAATTGAGCTTCAATATTGTCATCATGATGTGCTCATAAAAGTGCAGTAACAAAACCATTGCGGAAAGGTTAGTCATAGGAACAGCTTGCTGACTTCAGAAGGCCTGCCATATGCCTCAAGTAAACAAAGCTTAAAGGAGATATTATTCACAGTGGCATGTAATGAGGAGCTCAGTGCAGAGAAAAGGGGGAGACCCAACAAGTGAAGAGGCTTTGGTTACCCTTTTAACTGATAGCTATCTCTCAAATGGACACAGAGAGGAGCGCACCTGTATTGCAGCCATTTGTATAAGAGGACAAATAGTGTATTTTATTACCTGGTGGATGATGGAACTTTATCCACCTCTGAGGGGGTTTTATGGTGGAGTTTGATGAACAAATACATGTGTGAGAGATAACAAGCTTTAGACAATCTTTTATGGCATTGTGATGGTAAGCTGGAAATTCTAGATGATGTGCATACATGAGTGCACACAGACACACACATGCATAGGTATACACATACACTCAGGCATGCATGCATGTGCACACAAGCAATCATATATCATAGATATAGCCTCTCAATGTCACACATATATCCAGAGCTACACAGCGGCACACATTGCCTCAGGGTGAAGACACGCTATGCTACGGGCTGGGTTGCGTACGTGTACCTCTCTGGTAACTACTATCAGGGTTTTGGGCTGGGTTCTGTGTATCAAGTGTCGGTGGGTCGGACATGTGCTGGGAGTCAGATGGCTTTGTGGTCAGATGAAGATCTGATCCATGAGAAGCTTGATTCTCTGACTCAGGCTTTCTTTGTTTTGTTGGCGTCAGATGCCTGCTGGAGAACACAATTAAATTATGAAAGGAGGTCAGCCAGGATGTATGGACTAAACTGAAACCATTGGCGGATTGATCAATTAGGTAATCAACAGAAAGTTAACTGAGAAATCATTTGATAATTGATTAATCATTTAATAAAAATGCACAACTGATTCTAGCTTCTCAGTTATGAGGATGGGATGTTTTTCTTTGTCATATATGATATTAAACTGAACTAAATATATTTTGGGTTTGGACTGTTGGTCTAATAAACCAAGCAATTTAAATATGTCACCTTAGGCTCTGGGAAATTATAGTGGCCATTTGTCACTAGACAAAATTATGAATTGATTGATCTGGAAAATCATTGGCAGATTAATCCATAAAATGGGACACAATACCATTAATGCATTATGCAATCATCATCCTTTAAAATAACATTTTATCCATATCGCCCACCCTTAGTGCAACGATGTTATCTAAAATATAATCAATCTAATGCATTGTAATAACAGTGAGAATAGTAGACACTTAACACAAACATAAGATTGTTCTGGCTGATTGTTTTTGGCTCCATTACTCCCTACAACTCAGCTGGGAGCACTAAAACAAGGTATGACACAATCCTGCTCCATAATATAACACTTTGCATTGCCATCTGTTGTTTCCATTTTCTTTCAATCACAATATGCTCGGGAATTTGAACATCAACGTGCGGCCGAACTAAGAACACTGAGTCATGGTTTCTAACAGCATGACTTTTTGATTTCCTAAATTACAGATTTTGGCAGTGTGGTGATTATAGCATTTCTCCCTCTTTGTGATGGGATGAAAAGACGTGTCACAGTGAGCGTAGGTAGATCTGATTGCAGGGTGTGTTTCCTGTATTGAAACATACTATAGATGTGATTCAAAAAGAAAAAAACATGATTCCTTTAAGTGGTGAGTTGAGTGTTCAGTCGAACCTATCTGATTGTGTTTCTGCCCACCCACCCTGCAGGCCGAGGGTGTAAGCTATAGAGGTCGATCACAAAGAGCCATTCAACGAAACTTCCTCCCCCAAAAAGATCAAATGTATAGATAAGACAAACAAACATGATATTTCCTCCTTCTCTCTTTCAGTCGATACGGCCGTTCCTTTGAATGTAGCGGACCCGTTCTCTCAGCCTTTAAGGTATGGAGATGCAAAGGAAAGTATCAGGTCGCGAGAAAAGCAGATCTAGCTCCCTGCAGGGTGTGAATTCCATATTTGTCACCACAGGAAATATTACTCACATTTACAGTTTGTCCTTGTGCACATGCAGATAATTTGACCATGTAAGACAAGACAGGAACATTAGTGACATTTTTGGTAAGAAGTAGTTCTTACCTCCGCCAAGGAGGTTATGTTTGGTTCGGTTTGTTTGTTTGTCAGCAATGTTTATTAGTTTTTCTTTTTAAATACAGATGACAAGGACAAACAATGTTCTCCCTCCCCCACACCCCACTTCCCCAGACCCTTCCCCATAACACAATAAGAAAGAATTACGCTAGCAATACCGCATTACTAACAAAAAAAATGGGTGACATAAACACACACAAAAAAGACAGCAACAACATACAGTACCAAAAAAAATGAGAAAAACAAAACAAAAGATAGAAAAAAAAATTATCATGATCATATCTGCACTCTAGGTAGTACAGTCAATGCCATTTCTCTCTCAAAGGTGTAATATTGTTTCCTCATTGTATGTCAGGGTGTCTCTAATGCTTTAATTTCTAAAATATTTAAGAGAAGGTTTTCAAATTTCTATTTCACTATATGTAAGTTATCTTCCTGGTTAGTTCGTTGGTTTGTCTGTTTGTTTGTCAGCAGGGAAATACTACAGGATTTTCATGAAACTTGGTGGAAAAGTGTAGCATGGCCAAGAAAGAACCCATTAAGTTGGAGTGGAGTGGATCCAAATCACGGGGAAGATACACAAAGAAAATTCCCATTCATTAATTTTTCGAGATAGAGCATGGCCTTTGCGGAGATCTGCACTCTCTGAGTGCCCTTCTAGTTGCTGTGCTGTATTTGAAAATGTAAATCGGTCTTGTTCTTGTCTCTTCCGCTACTGTACGTTAGCTCATGCTTGTTACCCAGTCCTTGCTCTTTACAAACCTGTTGTCAGAACCACATCAACTCCTGTGCATAAGGGGATGTTTCCAAGAAAAGGTCAGACTTCCACTGGGTCTTTAGAAAAGCAAATGGAAAAGCTTTCATGATCGGAGCACAGCTGAATCAGAATTCTGTTGTGGTGATCAGCAATAGAAGCAAAACAAACATTTATTTACATGAAAATGTCTGCAACAACTTTAAAATAGAAAAAAAGAGCAAAAGTACCTGTTCTCCTCCTTCTGAAAGATTTCAGTTGTTGACATTCTGTAAGATTTGAAGTGTTTCTGTGAGGAGGAGGCGACCGTGGAGAAAAAAGAAATAGATCTGCCTTTGGTGGAGGTTGGCCTCTCAAGTGCACAGTATGGTGCTCTTGTAGTTGAAAATGTGTGCATGTTTTTGTGTGAACATGTGTGCGAGTGTATGCACATCAAAAGTTTTGTTTCATGCATTTTCCCTGCGCTTATGGCCGCCCCGCTGTGAGCTTGTGTGTAGTTAGGTGTGCGTGTGAGCGAGCGTCTTTGCTGCTCTGTCGACCCCCTATGAAGTAAATATTGCAGCGCTGGGAAAGCAAAGCCAGGTGGACCAGGCCAGAGCAGCAGAAGCAAAACAGGGCAGACAACCTGCACACAGACCCTTCTTTATACCCCATTAATAACACAGTTCCACGAAGGACAGCCTGAGGCCAGAGAAGGTCTGTCAAGGTAGTTCATTGTGCAGTAGGAAGTGAGTTGTTCATATGGTAATAGCTGCTGGAGCGGGTTCCTTCAAAGCCCGTTTGTTTTAGTGAAAGTTGTAGTCAGTCATTGAGGGGGACTGGATGGAATGTGACAGAGTGCACTGCTCTTTAGTTACTGTAGCTTAATTGACCCTGAGAAAGGCAAGCGAAGGCGGGTTAAGGAGGAGGAGGGTTAGTGCAGAAAGAAGCGAAGGCAGAGGAAGAGGGAGGGCGAGAGAAACGGACAAACACCGAAAGAAGAAATTGAGAGAGACAGAAGGAAAGAAAGAAAAGGGAGGACGCTCTATTATGGCAAAAGCAGCCCTCCGCTGGAATCTGTTTATCTGTTCAGTCAACAGGAAAAGTCTTATTGGTGAATGCACAGCACAATGAGATGGATTCCTCTGAAGTCTCTTCTGCTAATGAGCCAACTTGTCCAGAATCATCATCTTTCTAATTATTTACTACTATTTATTTTTATTTATGGTTCCATTTATGTTTTTTCTATTTATTGCATGCTGATCCGCTGTTTTCTTTTCTAGGTCAGGGAAAAGCTGAGTCGTGTCTTTTCTCATTAAGCTACATTAAGATAACAGTCACAAAGGCCTCATGGCTCAGCAGGGAAACAGTTTTGAAAGGTTTCTCCAAAATAAATATTTCTCACCTACTGGATCACCAGCCTTACATTATGTGGCAGTCTCCTTATGAGGAGCCTCTCTTCATGGGAACAGATATATGCTGTACTTAGGCTTTGAGCTAAATGCTAATGTCAGCATGCTAAAATGCTCACAATGATAATGCTAACATGCTGATGTTCAGCAGGACATCATGTCTTACATAATGGTCAATTCATCCTTTGGGAAATAGGATTTTATCCGATACTTTTCGACTTTTTTCTCAAAACATCATAAGTCAACCTGCTGGGGATGCTAGATGAAAAGTCAGAGAATCACCAATGTTATTAGGATTATACCTCTGGGGACCATGAATGTCTGTACGAAATTTTTGGCAATCCATTCAATAGCTTCTTAGATATTTCAGTCTGGACCAAATTGGTCGACCAACCTATGGCTTGACATTGCCATCTCTAAAAAAAGATTATAACTATCTAACCTAGTAACCTAGCTGAGTTTAACTTATCAACTTTTCACAGTTTTGTGATGAAAGAGTCGTTTACTGAGACTGTTGTACCCACTGAGATCATTAAAGTTTAATCTACTCAGTCTCTGTTGCATGAGTCCCTTTGGAAGCGCAGGCTTTGATAATACTTTATTTGTCTAAGCTTACATATTCAATGTCAAGCAGTTTCTTTTTCAAAAGAACACAGTGTTATGTGGACAGAGATATGTATGTGTGTGTGTGGTGTGTGGGGGTCTGAGTATGTAGGTGTTTGACTGCCTGACATTCCCCTGAAGCCATTACTAGGTGGGTCTAATCTGACATATGTGATGGATGATGACACAGAAGCTCCACACACACACACACACACACACACACACACACACACACACACACACATGCACACGCACACACACACGCACATGCACATGCACACTTATTGTGCGTTACACCCTGATCTTTTACTCAAATGTTCACCAAAAGCCAAAATGGGAAGGTCACAGACAGAGACAGGACAAGCCAGAAAGTTGGTCCTGTCCCATTTTTCTATCTCTTCAGTATGAAATCTCTCTTCTGTCTCCACTCCTCGAGGTCAGGAGCTAATCAAAAATGTAGAGACCTCTACAGCCCTTGGTCAGCCTTCCCATTATTTGGGTTAAAGCTAAGCTGCAATCGGTGGAGCTATTTTTAAGACTCTGGCTGCTGCTTGCCCTCTACTTCCTATACCTCTCAGTGGGAACACAGAGTCATTGATCTATTGCCTAGCTGTCTTCCTGCACCCCCGCCCTTCCTCCTTTCAGTGAAAACGGACAAAGCATCTCTACCCCGCAGCTTTCACCTTCAGCTGGCATACCAGCTATACTGTGAGGAAATCACAACACCCTGAACCTCTTGAAATAAGTTTCTGCTTAGTGTTTGCTGGGTATGCTATTAATTGTAGTTAATAAATTATAGACCTTGAGACCTTTGCCCTGTGCTCTGTTTGGGAATAGAAAGGTATTCCTCAGGTATGTGAACTGAAAGAAAGATGAACTGCTTAATGATGAACAAAGAGCATATGCGCCTCTCTTTGAAAGTATCTTTTCCTTTTTCTGTTACTGTATTGCTACTATTCAGAGCTTGTATCCGTTTTTTAATATAACGACTTTTTGAAATGCATCATTTAATTAAAGAGTGGCTGCACATTTTCTGTTTTGGATAACCCTTTACGGAGCTCAGGATCAGGGTTTAGAAGCTGTTTCTATGGATAAAACAATGTGAAATTACTGATTACTTCATATGTTTTGGGAGATATTTGGCACTATAGTCAGATATCCATCCAAATGTAGTGGACATTTTAACTGAATTTCCAGAAAATTGGCAAAAGAAAATGCAAAGTAAGTAATGTGTGCTTCCATCCACTACTATTTATGTGAGTATTAGGAGTTTGGTGCATCGAGATAAACAGCTGGTGGTGCAGTTTATTTTTGATGATTTATTTGCTAATTTAGTTTTTATTTACTGATCTACCTCACCTACCCTAATCAATCATAAAATGTTTTTTTCTCACATTTCCGGAATTTTTACCAGTTTTTTATGCACTTATGAAACGCACATATAACATCTATAAATGTCACAATAATACCTCACAGTATGCTATTTACTATAACTTTGAATGTTTATTTGACCAATTATGAGGTCATTTTGCAAGATTCGTCTGTTCTCGCTTCTCGGGACTCAGATCAGTAACATTGGGGGGAGGAGGGTGAGCAGCAGGAGAAAGATTGCTGCAGAAAACTAAGGTCCACAAATATCCCACATTCATCTTCCTCTCTCTCGCTCTGTGTCTGACTCTTCTCTCTTCTCTTGCATTAAGTTCTTTAAGCTCTCTGCTGATGGTCAGCCTAGAAGAGGTGAGAGGAGAAGATGGCACGTTACATCATGGAGCATGTGTGGTGTGCGTGTAGGTGTAGGTTTGTATAAATGTGCTTAGTGAAGGTTAGTGCCAGACTGTCTGCATGTAGCTTGCACTCCTAATCTCCCATGTAAAAAGCCAATAGAATCTAACTGTTTTTCAAAGTGACAAGGAGACTTAAGGGATGTTTGAATGTTGAATGTTTGAAAGGCGCAAGCTAAGTCATTCAGATGAAATCCTCTTGAGTCTGAGTAGAAACATAATGACTATGGATAATTTTTCCTCAGGAAAGCGTTTACCCAAACTACAGGCAGAGAAAAATGTGGCTTTTCTGTAAATGCTGATATTGAAATTAATATTATCAGTTGGCTTTCAAAACCCCTTTTTTTCCCATAAAAGCTAATCCAGCGCCAAAGAGTGATGGGGGAGGGGTTTGCTGATGCGATAATGCAACTATTGAGACATTTCATCTTTGTGACATGTGTTTTGGTTCACCAGCAATACTGCGCTTATAGGCTTCAATCACCACTTTAGTTTACATAGCCTGGCCCTCCGTCTGAGGTTCTGGCTGCAGACTCTCCTGCTATGTCTTTGTTTGTTTTGGTAATGGATTCCAAGTTGCTATTGTTGTTTATGTCACTTGGTGATTGATGAGAAAAATTCACCTTCTCTTAACCCCCCCTTTCCCTCCCAAAGCCATCCTTGTATGCCTTCCAGGATGAACACACAGTGAGAAGAACAAGTTCCATCCTATTCTCCTGACAAAGTGACTAACTGGCATCCGGATGCTCGCTTTTGGGCTAGTCGGCCGTGCCCTTAAATCAAGAAGGAGACCTCTCTGAAAACAAGGTTGAATCTGTGTGGCTATGACAGTGTAAGGTTGAGATTATATGCGTGGACGGTTTGGGGGTCCCTCTATTCATCGGCCATGTCACCCCATGGGGGAGGACTAATTGGTGGCCCCTAAGAGCTCCCTGTTTTGTCCCCGATGCTCACAAAGGCGTCGCGGTGCCGTCGCGTAAAGGATGGGGGTCGAGGGAGGCAGCAGCGGGGACGGAGAGAAGAGCAGGTTTCCCATAGAATAGTTGGCTGGGATGAACTGGAGGGGGGCCTCGCCACTGGGTTGCAAGGGGACATGACACACTCATTCACTCACTCACTCACTCACTCACTCACGCACTCACTGGCTCACTCCCACTCACACACACACACACACACACACACACACACACACACACACACACACACACACACACACACACACACACACACACACACACACGCACACACACACACTCTCTCAGTGGGGGATTCTGGTGCCAGTTGCTGGCCTCCTCCTCTACAAATGATCCCAGGCTGACCCACATAGTCAGCCATGTGTGAGGCTTCCCTTTATCGCAGCCCAGTTGAAACATTGAGTTATGGGTGTTCTCTGGTGCTCCCTGCCTTCTCGGCTGGGACTGCACTGGGGCCCCATGTGGGCTGACATTGTTCACCCGACCCAAGGACAATGAAGCTGTTGGCTGGGAAGAGTGAGAGACATGGAAGAGGGGAGGGGGGGAGGAGATGGGTGGAAGAGAAAGAAAGAAAGAGGGAGACAGAGAGAAAGAGATTGAGATGGACAGAGTGAATAATTGAGAGGGTATGGGAACGGTTGAGAGGTACACATAGAGAGATAGGAGATATAGAAAGTATTTGGGGTAAAAGAGACAGAGAGAGATTGCATCTTTGGAGAGGGGAGGGGAAAGAGATAAGAAACTTAGATGACAGAGGTGAAGGGAGAGCGAAAGATAGGCATGAGAGATAGAAAGAGTGAGACAGACAGCGAGCAAAACGACTGAGCCACTATGAGAAAGTATTGATTGTAGTGTGTGCTGGGTGTCTTCAGCTGTCGTAGCAGAATCCAGAGCGAGGTTGTTAGTGTCTGCGAAGCATGGAGCCATGGACATTAGTGGCTCTTTAACAAACTCTGTATTGATTGGGACTTACAGTAGATGTCCTGTATGTAATTATCACCATTGCTCTGATAGTGACATTGCACAGGACATTAGGGCTGGAGTAAATGGGGAAACCATCAGTTCCAATCAGAAAGATGTAAAAAGTAGAACCTCCATTTCATAATTTCTCCCCTAGCAGTTTTTATGAGCCTTTTAGCTTATCTGCCCCCACCCATATTCAATCTAGATTCAGGCATTTTATGCAGTTAAAAGCAGCTGATGAAGCTGATACTCAAAGTTTATCTTAAAGGCATATAGAGGATGAATCAGGGAGTGGGAGCAAGACTGTATCATGGATCATTTAACGCATTCTCATTCTCTCCTCGTTTCCACCGCTTCTCCCTCTCCATTTGACCATGATTAGTGACTGGCCCGGCTCTCAAAGAGAGCAATATAATTGACAAATGACTTTAGCTAATCAAGTGATTGTGGTGATGATTACTGAGAGAAATGTTGCCTCATATGCAGCTTAGCAGCTCAAAAGCACACACACAATTAAAAAGTGCATATTTTCAGATGTAGATGTGGCAGGAATTGCTTTTTTACACAACTGCTGACTTGATATGACACTATTGCCCCTGTAATTTAAAGGGAATCTCATGTAAAAAAACAAAAACACAATGTAAAAATACAATGTAAAGAGTAGGAAAGGAGTTGTCACTTGCCAACAAACACACACATATCCACACACATGTCCACACACTTACTGAATAAGATGTTTACATTACCCAAGGCAAACAAATTCATCTGTCAGATCTCTATTTCTTGAAGAAGTCCCTCTAAGCTATTAGTTTTGACATTTTGCAGCATTGGTGTCCACAGTTACAGATGAAAGATGGTTGAATGATAAAAGGTGCCTGGTTACAACAACAATCCTACATGCAGCTGATGTGTGTCAGCTGTCATGTTTTTAGGTATATCTGCAAAGATCAAACACTTTTTCATGTTGGATAGTAAAGACTTTGTGGAAGTGTTATGTGGCATCTTAAGAAAGAGTTTCGTATCAAAGGCTTTGTCGCGGTTAATTGGTTGTAGCATTAAAGAATGTATGGCTAAGTATTGATTTACATGCTTTTGTGTGCTTCAGTCAGTAACATTTTTATGTTGTTTCTATAGTTATTATTCTATTCTCGGCTCATGTTCCTACTTTTACTTACTTGACTTTTTTGTTAAGACAAAGGATTACATGGTTCTGACTCAGTGTGTCACACACACACACACACACACACACACACACACACACACACACACACACACACACACACACACACACACACACACACACACACACACACACACACACACCACACCAAACCAAACCAAACCAGTAGCATGTCATCAAAAGCTTAGATGTAAGCGGTGTGTGTACGCAGCACGCTCCTTTCTGGAACCTATTTCAGAGTTGGGGAAACCACATGAAAGTTCTGCCCCTGTTCTTCCGCCCGTATCCCCATCCCTCCATTTCTTATGATCCTATAATCAGAGATGTCAACCACAGATGAAAATGCCCAGGCAAATGCATTTTGATAGCTCCCAAGAAGAGGGAGACATATGCAGGCCATTAAGCTTTTTCCTCAAAGACAGCTGCTGCCTCTGGATCTCAGGACTCCCTGAAAGTCTCTGGCATAAATTGAAGGTAATTACCATATCAGAGATCAAGACTCTGGGCTCTGACACCACTTTTTCAATTACTCAGAAAGGTTGTTAAGATGCAAATTCAACAAAATGGCTGAAACCCCTAGAGAGGGATACAGTTTCACACCCAAAGCTGCTTCTTGAGTTTCTTAGCTCATCACATTTTGACAGACAAAGAGAGAAAGAAAGAGGGAAGGATAGAGGGTGGGTGGGGTGATGCAGGCTATCTATAATTCATTCTCTTCGTTAACGTGACAACCTAACATCTCATATGAGCACAAACTTCTCTCAATTGAGTATTCTTGGCAGTGTGCTTTCATTTGTAAGCATGCAACATCACCTCATTCAACCTTGATGTTGTGCATAGAGATTGGAAATTGTAAATCTGTTTCATGTTTTTTTTTTGTAAGTGAAACTTCGATCTGTCCTCATGACAAAGTGGCTAGTGGCTAGTGGCTAGTTCAGCAAATATACACAAGAAAGTTTGTTCGTCCTTTAAGCTTTAGTGTGTAACTTTTTGATATTAATGAACGTCCGTTACATTCAAGACATTGCCAAAAGAGTTGCTACAAAGCTAATTAAGCTCCACAAAACTCTCTCTGTATTTCTCAGTATGGCTATGTTCAGAAGATGGTGTCGTCTGGTGACTTTCGCGCGCAGAAACTCAAGTGAAGATAATTAGCTCTTCTGAAGAGTCCATCATGTTTTTTTAATCCTCCGTGTCCTCCTTGGCTACTAGCAACTGTGTGGAGGAGGGGTGGGGGCTGTGCGCAATCACGGAAGGCTTGTATCATGTGGATGTGCCTACAGTGTTGTCATTACTTAGAATTCCTCATGGGGGCGACAGAAACTATGCACTATAGCTTTAAACAAAGATCTGTATTTCCTCGCCATTGCATATGAAATCACCTCATTCAAATTTAATTTGTAGATTTGTTTTCAGAGTTTTAATATTTATTTTCCTTGGATGATACCTTTTAAGGCAGATGAATTTGCAAGCAATGTACAGTACGGTACTGTGAGTCTCTAGCCATAGTTATGCAAATCTGGGAGTCTGCCTTCAGCACAAGCTCAGAGGAAATGATTAGTATGTTTAAGGGAAGATGCTGGAGATATACTACACAGAGTACATGTATTCATGGCAAACTGCACACAGATGGAAGAAAAATGTTTGAATTGGAGGACAGAAGATAACAAGACAGCTACCCTTACTCCTTCTTAGAACAAAACTGGCTTGAGCTGACCGTCCGGCTGACCATGACACACCATCATTGGCATCCTAAAAACCCCAGCACTCTGAAAACTGGCATAGCTTGTGTTTCTTCCCTTAAATCATTTAACTGTTTCCAGGAAATAAATACAAGTAAAAATCAAAGATATTTTGTGACGTGTCAAACATGTCTTCAGGAGCTATGACTGAACTTTGTATTTAGTTCTTATAGCTCCCTGTGGAATAGATATGTATGTGGCAGTGAAAAAGCTGAGGGCAGACCCAGAGGGAACCAGTAGAAAAAGTAACTGAAAGATGTGGAAGAGCAGTCTGGTTTGACCGGCGCTGCCAGGAACGCTGGGAACTGTGTGTGTGTGTGTGTGTGTTTGTGCAAGTTTGTGTGTGAGTGAATGTGCCAGGGCCTGCAGGAGGGAAGTCTCTTGCTGAGGTCATGCCATGTAGGCCCTCCACTGAGGCCCACCCTGCCTGGCAGCCACACACACACACACACACACACACACACACACACACACACACACACACACACACACACACACACACACACACACACACACACACACACTTTAGGAGCCTCCACGGCTCTGTGGTATAAAAATGACGGAGCTTAATTGTGTGGTTATGAGTGTAGTATGTGTGTGTGTGTGTGTGTGTGTGTTTGTATTGTCGACAAGAGAGAAAAAGCAATATAAAGAGAAAGAGAGGGAATGAGAGATACAACAACATAAAGGCCTTCATGTGCGTTCATGTGCAGCATGTTCATTTAGTCTGTGTGTGTGTGTGTGTGTGTGTGTGTGTGTGTGTGTGTGTGTGTGTGTGTGTGTGTGTGTGTGTGTGTGCGCCATGCTTCCGGGGTATTCTTATGTGCTAGAGTGCTGGAGTGTATCAACAGGATGTTTCTTCTCAGTGAACACTTAAGGTGGGATGTCTTCATACTGAGAAGGAAGAGGAATCATACAGTGTCTATGAAAGCACTGAAGGGCTTTATGTAATAATTCATAAGGTCTACATATTATGCACATATACATAAAGTTTGCTTGCTTTCCCTTGTTAGTGCCGTGCCCAAATTTTCCCTTGACAATCTATACACAGAACTCATGCATTATGCAGATCGCATAAGAGGACTAGTTTGCTGTGTGAGGAGAGCGAGAGAGGGGAGTATGACTCCATAGCGAATTATTACAGCACACAATGTTGTTTACACATTCTTACATATTCAGAAAGAAAAGGCAAGAGAAATGCGATGATTGGAGTGTTGTTTTTTTACTTCTCCCTTGCCTCCCTCCATCTTTCATGCTGCTTCTTAGAGTTAATAAAAACACTGCAAAGGGGGGATTTATTTGCATTTCCATGCCATGCTTGTCCGTGGCAGTCTTTGTTTTCCGTTAAGTAAACATGACTGTATCCTGTGTGTAGTGCCCTCTCTTTCGTCACCCTTACCTTTATTGTCCCTCTCTAGTCTAGCACTTATCTCATTACTCCCTTGTGTAGATTATTTGTGGCCCCTCCTCACCCCCCACACATTCACAAGAAAACCTCATATGCACACTGCATGCTGTGCTCCCTTATGCCCTACTTTCTCCTCCCTCTTCTCTCAAGAAGTGTCATCCCCCTCGCTCCCCTGTATCCCTTGTGTACACTCCCCGCTTTCTCGTCACCCATTTGTGCTGCTCCCCGTGGATAGAGCCCCCCCGGCTCCACGTCTCCCATTCACTCATTGGTGCCATCGCGGCAGCATAATAACTTTTAATCGGCAGTGCTCCCTGTGCTCCCAGTTTCATTATGGCCTTGGCTCAGCTCCCTGCACTGACGACTCTGATTGTTGCCGTAGCCACTCTCAGTGAGCTTATGCTGGCCTGCTACTTAAATAGAAGAAAAGAAAGAATGAGCACATGAGGAGAGTGAGTGAGTTGAGAAACAATAAGACTGAGCAAAAAATATGTTTGCTCAGAAAAGAGTGCACTAGAGAGAAAGAGAGACAAACAATTAGAAAAGAGAAACGGCATCTCCAGCGAGTTTGAGAGCGTTGGCTGGCCTGCAAAGCCAGCCAGCGATAGACGTCACCTTTGCTTTTAAAATAGTTAATCTGCTCCTGGAGGGACAATGACTGCTTTAAGTCCCTCTCCTCTCTCTTATAAGTCCCTCCCATGAGCTAAACCCCTCTGAGGCACATTGCTCGGATTAGCTTGTGTTGTTGCATCTTCTCAGCTATATAGCGCCAGCTCTAGATGCAAATGCAGCACTTATACATACTGGGAAAGCAGTGCATATAAGGGTAAGATGATTATCTGTGAATCGAGGGTGGTGATAAGCTGATGGTGTATGCAGTTCATAAAAGAAAACATAAATCCAGTGATGTTTAAGCTATTGGCAAAACATATGTATATTAACACATTGTAGTATTGCTGTTAAAGAAGCATACACAGCTTCAAAGCTTTAGACTCTTGCTTCACGTGTCTTTGTTACACTTGCGCGGAAGGCAACAACAAAAACAGTTGAAATCACAACTTCAATCTGTGGATCTGTCTCATGTAGAATTCAGGGCTCTCTTAAAAATAGTGTCGCAAATAAAAGTCTCTGGGTACTCTCCCAGTGATATTCTATTGCTGAAATGTCTGTCATTTCCCAACGACAATTTTCAGGCTCTGGTTGGGAGGTTGATGTAAAAATGAAAGACAGATGTGATTGGTTGAATTCTGATTCACATCTTACAGTAGTTCTACAACATTGTGCAGTATGCTGCACTGCGTGTGCTGCATTTCAGAGACTGTATCATTGGAGATAGTGAAATGAACTGTACTGTGTTTTTGAAAGAGATTATATCTTGCACAGCCTCTAGATTATCCTGTCCATTTGGATTAATGTAATGCACTGTATGCATTTTAATGATGTGGTCACACACATGTAAATACGCTAAAGGAACCGTTCAAATCTACCAGTCCTGTTCTCAAGTGGCCCTCATCCAACCCTACCTTGTCTCCTAGAAGTTACATTCATATACTACTAATTTATTTTTTCAATTATATGTTGTACAGCAAGGTAATTGAAAAGAATATGTTCCCTGGCAACCAAAGTGCTACCTTTACATACTGCGCACAAGTGATAAGGAGATGGTCAAGGTTAGTTGCTACAAGTAGATATTGTATGCAAGAGCAGTTTTACACAAGAGCAGGTAAACAAATGAAAGTAGTTGTCAGTGAACCTTTTGCTGATATGTTCGGCATCAACATTTTGTTAATTGGCAAACACGTTAACAAAGTTTCCTCATTATGTTAATAGAAAACGGTATTATGTTAGTTTCAAAACATATTTTCTGAGAGACAGGGTTGCCTCATCACAACAAAACATGGCTCAGTGTGAATATGAGTACAATGTTTGACATTTATTTGCAATAGTGGAAGAAGTGCTCTTGTCTTTTACTTGCGTGAAAATAGCAATACCACAGTATAGAAATACAATATTAGTATTATCATCAAAATATACTGAAAGTATGTATTATGCAGAATGGTCTATTTCAGAATAATGTATATTATATTATTGTTTTATAAATATTGATACATACTTTAATGTTGCAGCTGGTAAAGGTGGAGCTAATTTTCATCACTTTATATACTATTGGGTAGCATGTGAAAATCTAATCTTATCCTAACCTATAATAAATAAGATATCATAATTTATTTGTTGATTGTATTGTATTTTTAATCTGAATTTTAAAAGTAACTACGTTTTGAAATAAATGTAGTGGAGTAAAAAGTACAATATTTGCTTAATGCTTATATTTGAGTAGAAGTATAAAGTAGCAGGAAATGGAAATACTCTAACAAGTACCTTAAAAATTGTACTTGAGTAAATGTCCTTTCCACCACTTTGTTTTTGGCTTGTGTAATATTAAACTGTTAACCTGGTTGACACCATACCCTTCTCAGTTGTAACTGAGAGTGGGTCTGGGCAAGGTTCATTCACACTCCATTTCCAAAGGGGCGTGACCAACGGATGCCGCTCAAATGACTCTGGGCGCAGTTGGATAGTCCTTCAACCAATCAGACCAATGATCCGGGTGACGTAGCAGCAACAGCGGCATCAACGGGTTGCTGCGCTTCAGTGGCCGTCATGTTGAATGTAAACAAAAAGCTGCTTGCCGTCGCTGCGCTATCGTCGTCGCGTAAAGCCCGCCTCAACGGTTGTGATTGGTGCCTCGATTTAGAAAAATTGGAAGTGGGCTCTTGGCCAGACTGACTTGCAGAGCAAATCTCAAATTTGCCGGAAGTTCGTCAGGGTTTTCCCAGGCTATTAAACTGTGGTTCTCAGTATGATTTTACATTAGAGTGAACTGTAGTGAGACAGAAAGGTTTACCTAAGAAAGGTTTGAAAGTTGTAGTTTTTTTATCGCACTATAAAACACATTTTAATTTAATATAAAGGTCTCTACTTCCATGGCAGCCTTGGGGCCCTATTTTAACGATCTGAAACGCAAGTATGAAACGCCAAACGCAAGTAGCTTTGTGGGCGGATCTCGGGCGCTGTTGCTATTATACCGGCGGGATAAATGACTCTTGTGCCCGACGCAAATCTTAAATAGGTTGGTCTGAAGTAGCTAGGTGTGGTTTGGGCGTAACGTGAAAATAACCAATCAGAGCGTCATCTCACATTCCCTTTAAGAGCAGGCGCGCTTGTTCCGTGGCGGATTGCTATTATGACGGCGGATTTGCCTGGCGCACGCCAGCGGGAGCTGTCCGGGATGCGGCAAAGTAATAAATGCCCGTCTTGTCCGGGTGGCGATGTTGCTGCGGCCTCTCGGGCGCATCTCCTCAAGTCTGGAGAGGATTGCTGCAGCCATGGAGCGTGGGCCTCCAAAAATGCCTACTACAAGCTCAAAAATGGAGCCACAAAACACAAGGGTAACACATCACTGAATCATATTAAATCAAATCAAAGCCAACTGACTGATTTGAACACTGAAATGAAATAGAGAAATGCAGCCTTAAGTTTTTGTAGCACAGCAATAGCAAATTACAGGCATAAAGATATTGGGCCTGCGTGTTAAGCTGGGCCTAATTTTATAACAATACGGCAGGATAATTAAAAATCGGTATGACCTCATTCTGGTCAATACGTACGCTAGGCTTTACACAAGTGTAAAAAACACAATTATCTCCAATAATTCATATAAACTTCCAGTTGAACTGTTACTGAACAGTTGATAAATCATGCCAATTTACTGCACGGCGGCAGCATAATAATAATAAACCAGCATTATTACCTTGTGTTGCAGTCATAACACTAAAAATAAATCCTCATCTCCAAAACGTGTACCAGGAAAAGTGTGAGCCCGAGGCTGGCAGCACTGAGCTGACGTTGATGTTCCCTCTGCGGCTACCCAGGTGCTGCTAGCTTGGTTTACAAGATTAGCTCCCTCGTCGTCTGTTGCTAGCAGGGTCGCTACTTCATTCAGTTAGTTGCTGAGTTTTCTGCCTCCGGTCTTTTACGCTTTTTAGCTTGTGGTTAATCTATAAAGAAAATCAAAAAGCGCTTTTGTGCCATTTATTGTGTAAACTTGCTGTTAACTGACTGTTAGCTCAGCTGACACCGGACGGCACCGCTGCTGTACTGTTACCATAGTTACCCATCTGTCTGAGGCATGTGATTGGTGAGAAGCCAGGTTCAACCTGGCTTCCCTGGTTTTTTTATTTATGATGAATTGACCATTCAATGTCGAGCTCGGTCAAACCTAGCCTCAATCTGATTGGCTGAAAATATAATTTTTTTCTCTAAAGGAGGCCAGGAAAAGCTGGCCTCCTTTGAGCGTTCGTAGCATTTTACTGGCCACTAGACAGAGCACAGACAGGACTGCACCACGCACGCAGTGACAGAGGGGCGCTGTTTCGCTCTGAAGAAAATGATAATGGAATGTTTTGATAAGGGAAATTACAAAATCAGTAAAAGACACAACCGTAAATTTATAATTCCTATGGTTAAAAATATAAAACGTAATTTTAAATTATAACATTTATCGTAAAATTATTTTTTAAATTTTATTTAAAAAAAAAAATATTTTATATTTTAAATTATGTTTTATATTTTTATGGGGAGGCCAGGCTTCCTTTGGCCTCCTAGAGAAACCGCCACTGCCAGTGAGTTAGCTGTGTATCCACGGCATGCTCTGCTGCTATTGCACGAAGGGATTAGCTGCTACTGCCTGTTGGTGTTGTCTCGTCCACCAACCGATATCATCAGCCAGTCAGCAGACACCATGGAGGCAACAGTGGACATGTAGACGAGCAGTCCCGAAGGTCCATTGTACTTCACACAGGCAGCTTTAACAGCACTTCAGTTGTCAGCTTCAGTCTTTTGACTGATGTAAAAATGGTGTCAAAGGGCAAAGCAGATGTCTGTGTGCTTCTGGAAAACATGTCAGCTGAAGGCATACCTTTGTGTTCTGGACTGTTTCTACAGAAATGGTTTAGAATCATTACAATATAAAAATGTAGACGTGTCTTTTTACATGCTTGTCACTTGCCCCCCCCCCCTCCAGTAAAGAACATCCTCACTGGTCTCTACTATAGGTAACATTTGACACTTAACCAGCTCTAAAATACAGTAATATTCACTGCAGATGAAAAATATTTAGACGCGCAGTGTCTGAAGTTGGACCCCCCCCCCCCGCCATATCTACCTAAATATCTTCACTAAATCACCTCATAACCATCTGTAGTAATCGCCTCCTAACCTGTCAGTGTGGGATTTTAATTCATCACATTAATATGCCAAAAGAGAATGAATCTCAATGACATTATTTCACAGATGGCTTATCTTTGCAGAATAAAAATGAAAATGAAAAATGAAGTCTTCTGGAGTGTAGCACTGAATTTGTTCCTTCAGAAACTGCTGAACTGAAGTGACTACTGATTAACAACCCGGGTTGAAAAAGAAACAAAGATGGTTAATGTTTAGACACACAGTATATTAAATGTGTTCATTGAATTTAATGTGAATTATGTCTAATATAGTTCTTATCTTCTGGACTGGTACAGGTGTATTTTGGGCTACTTCTAAAACAGGGTTAGAGCTGAATGATATGAAGTAAAGGACTTGTAGTTGTATTGTTACCATTGAGGACATCATGACAAGTCATGTTCTCATATTGTGTCTGGAAATATGGAGATTTTACTGATGTTTATATTCTTCAATTGCACACACGTTACACATGACATTACGACTACTTTAATTCGGAATTTTTTGGACTAAAGATCTTAAAATATGAGTGTTTTTATACAAAAAGAAACCAGTTTAAAAACAATAACTGGATGTTATGGATGTATTAGGATAGGTATTGTTTCATGCTGTGTAAGTGTCTGTGTCAAGTCCAAAAACTCTATTAGTTGTATTGCTAATTATCCTATTGTTGTATTATCCCTATTTTGCAGATTTGGTTACAGAGGTTTAAGGTAAATATAGTAATCTGCAGATCCTCCTTAAATAATAAGACTAGATACTTTGGAGGATCCATGCTGCTGCACTTTGTCTTAGTGTAATTAAAAACAACAAATTATAAGCTTAAGTTTGCATTTACAGTAACAGGCTAGTTTTGAGTTTTGTTTTTGTTTTTGGAAAAGAAGCCACTTTTGAAGTCCTTAAAAAAAATGCAACTTTATGATTGCTTGGTTTGTTAAAGTCCCTTTCACATAAGTAGTCTTCCAAATTCTGCAGGAGCTCTCGTTAAGCCAGCTTGATCAGGGTATTAAGCCTTAGCATTGTCTGACAAGATAGCTCCTGCATTGTTTTCCGTTAAAAAATTGCATGTCAGTGGAATTAAATGCACAAACAGTTAAATGGTTTAAGTAACCGGATGAGCAATTTGATCCTCTTATGTCTTTAGGGACCCTAACTCTGTCAGTAAAGCAGAGATCTCATTGTTGCAGACTGTAAAGTGCCGTCCTGCAGGCTTTCTCTGTTATTGCGTGCACGCGAAGCTGCGTGTGTGCATGCGTGCGATGCTGCAGGCCCTGTCCTTGGATTAGAGATGGTGGTGGTGCTGGTAATGGTTTGGATGGGATCATATCTGGGTGGATGAAAGGAGGATTGGCGGGATGGATGGATATATGGAAGGGAGGGGCAGGTTACCCCAGGGACTCATCAGAAGAAGACAGAATGAGGGAAACAAGAAGAAGAAGAAGAAAAAAAGGAGGACATTGCCTATTCTCAGTTTTTTCTCTCCAAGGCCAGTGTGACAGCTGCTGAGGCCTGCTTACTGTTGCTGCCTTTTAGCTGAGTGGATATTTGAACCCTGAGCAACCCTCTCCCTCTGCTGCTCTCTCTTCTTCCCTCCTGCTTTTACTCCTCCTCGCTCCTTCATTCTGTGTCTTCAATTCTATTAAGTTGATTTACATTATTCAGACAAACTCATTAATCACTTTTTCCCCTGGATGTTATCTGCTTGTCAATCTGAACCCTGGCGAGGGTAAGGGGAGGGAAGTGAAATAAAGAATGACTGAGGTAGAGAAAAATAAGGTAGACAGATGGATTATGTTCTGCTGGAGGGTCGCTTGGACTAAACAGCCAAACCAGCCCAGTTCACTGTGATTACCCTCATCTTTATAGATATTTTGTCTGCATGAGGAGAGCCAGACTTGTGTTTATCTCAAGAGCCAGATGGACACGAGAGAGATAGAGGAACACCGAGAGAGGAAGCAAAGGTAAAGCCAGAGACAGGGGCAGGAATGGGAATAGTGAAAGAAACTAAAAACAGAGCGAGAGAGAGCGAGAGAGAGAGAGAGAGAGAGAGAGAGAGAGAGAGAGAGAGAGAGAGAGAGAGAAAGAGAGAGAGAGAGAGTCGGGGGAGGTTCCAGACACAGTCTTTTCAGTCGATGATGATGAATTACTTTGACAGAGACAATCAAGATGAAATGTTAATGCAAGTGTGCCAAAGGATGCAGTCACAGCCAGACTAAGTCTTCCTATGGGGAAATGAGATGGTTAGTTAGAGAGACAGACACACACACACACACACACACACACACAGGAATATGCATTCAAATGCACAAATGCTTGCCCTGATATACAGTCATGCAACAAATCACTGAGGAAATGGAAGTTAAATTTGCTGGCTGTTAGCTCATGTATACATCGCCGCAGTGAGGGATGAAATGCCACTGCTCTCCTGACCTTTGTACACAAAGTAGGAGTGTGTATGTCTGAACAGTGCTTGCTTCTCGAGCTAAGAAGAGATATTCACACAGTGTACCAGAGGCTGCGTGGGCTGCTGGGCTTGCCTACAAATGTATGTTTTCAAATTTCTGGATGTCACAAAACAATTGAAAACTCTCGGGCACTAACATCTTTTGTGTACTCTGTTTCTTTTCATTATCTCTTTCTAACGATGGTAGTTTTGCAGTAGGCCAGTGTCAGAAATAATAGCTATATGGTGTCCCTTGCCTGCTGCATCTTCTCAACCAATGAAGACTGGAGATGGGTGGATTTTCCCACTCCTATTTGTTAGCCATGGTGGAATAGCTCTTCGGTTGGTCAGACTGAAATATCTCAACAACTACTGGATGGATTTTCATTACATTTTGTACAAACATGTATGTTCCCTGGAGGAATATTCAAAAATAATTTTGAAGATCCTCAGACTTTTTATGTAGCTCCACCACGAGCTGGACATTTGTAGTTTTGTTGTCTCAAAAACTGTGATGGATTGCCAGGAAATTTGGTACTGATATTCAACAAAACAAGCAATCATCAGTCATCTATAAAAGAATGTACTGTACTGCAAAATAAAGGTGTACAGACCTGCTGCTGCGGTCATGTATCAATGTCTTCTGGCTCTAAATCATTTAGGTTTAAGAAAGAGTTCTTTTGTCCCTTTCAAATACCAAAGTGTTTCAGACAGAAAATGGGCCTCCCTCCACGTGATTCATCAAACTCTCCTAAAAAGTGGACTGACATGATAAACAGTTATGATAGATGTGTCTGCTTAACCCAAAAAGGCAACTTTCATTACTGCTTGTTTCTCTCTCTTAAGTCTACTCCTTCTCTAGTAGAGCTGTAATCGGGCCTTAAAAGTACGGCCGAAAACGCCCGAGCCCGACAGAGTTCGGCCCGAAGATTGCCAGACCGCTGAAGCGGGCGGCACACGCATTCACTTGGCGGAAAAGGGAGAGAAAGAAAAAGAGACTGCGCCGCACGCACAAAGCTCCTTTGTCTTTCGTAAAAAATGAGTCATTTATACATTTTTTAACATCATTTATTCATGAATAACGGAGGCTATAGGCCACTTGGAAGTTGGAACATAGAAATTAATTAAGTCCTCCAGAGACCAGCCTCCGTTTCACCTCCTCAGGATCCATTTTCACGCTAATCGAAACGCATCAGCTGCATATACCATGCAGCCCGAAGCGCAAGCCCGAGCCCGGTCCGAGCCCGTGAAAAATAATAGAAATTAAGCCCGAACCCGTCGGGTCCCGTCGGGTCCCGTCGGGTCCCGTCGGGTTCGGGCAAAGATCTTCAGCTCTATTCTCTAGCACACTTCAGCAACCATTCCCTAACTTTTCTTTAAACTCCCTCTTTAGATCTTTCCACTGTCAGGCTTGCTCACTATCCCCAGGGTCAGAACCAAACATGCAGAAGCAGCTTTTAGTTTCTATGCACCACAGATCTGGTATACACTTTCTGAACACTTGCCACAACCCTGTGTTCTTTTAAGTCAAGGCTTAAAAGTTTTTTATTTGCCATTGCTTTCCCTGAGGTCATTTAGATATAGTCATTCCTACTCTTCTTCTAAAGTCTTTCAAAACTACTGGCTTTTTTGTTATTGTTTGTATTGTTTTTGTTTTTATGATTGTTAATGTTCTATTTGATTGTGTTTATGCTTATGTAAAGCACTTTGAATTGCCTTTGTGTCTGAATTGTGCTATATAAATAAATTGCCTTGCCTTTCATGAACTGCGAGAGCGTATAATGAAGAGAAGCCAGTTTAAATCGTTTTTATACCTGATGTACTGTACTTTTGTTGTCTGGCAGCCAGTCAACCAGACAGAACAGGAGACAGACAAAGAGAAAGACAAAGAGGCAGGTAGAAAGGGAACTAGCTAGATTTTTTTTCAGGGTTTTGATTGAAAGGAAGCAGCAATCTTGGCATTAGCTTAACATCATGGTGAGTGGGCTTGACAGGCTTCGGGTTCCCTCTGTGTTTCCACTGTGTAAAGCCTGGGAGCTGCAGGTAAACGCACACGCCCACCATCTGACCGGCTGACTGTAACACAACACCTGCAAGGGCAAGCACATACAGCCACATGCTGGATCGCGCAACAACCCATCACTGCAGTCTCTTTTCTTCACACTCCATCCTTCATTATCACTCAGACTGAGAACAATGGGTCAGGGCTGAGGCTCTCGCCACCTTCCGTCTGGCTCCCTTCGCTTCTTATTTTCCCTCCTCTGTCCTTATGCTGACAGGAAGTAGTAAATGCAGATATTTACATGTTGCCTGAGTGGGGTAATGGAAGAGATTAGAGGGTTAAAGGCTAAAGATGAAAGCCAGAGGAACTGAGATTTTAGCAGAAGCATCGTGTGTGTCGTTTATTCTTATAAATTCTCTGTCTGCTGGCAAGTGGCTGAAATAAAAAGTTTTTCCAAAAACAAAAAGTAATCAGGATTTGTAAGCGTGAAATGGGAGGCTGTTAAAGCTTTTATCACTTGAGAGGAACAACACTTAGTGAGTTATGGTGTGAAAAAGAGAATATAGATAAGAAAGAATAATTGTATCCTCCACCTTCCAGATTGCAAGTTTTCAGCAACTGCAGTGTTATCACAAACGGTAAACATGTTTTCCTGCCAGTTCACAGCTCATTTGCACTCTGGAAATTATACTAATTCCAATGTTCCATTTTCTTTGTTGAACTATTTTGAATGGATTATGATGTATCTGTTGTTTCAGCATTGTTGGGTAACATCATTACATTGTGTCACAGAATTTAACCTGGTTTTAACATGATAGCAGTTGATTTGAACGTAAATATGTGGTTAAAAAGGTTTATCCAATGACTGTAGAATTCCCAAAACCTATTCAATTGAGCAAGTATTTTTTGAATTGAAGTTGTAGTATAAAATTTCCAAAACATTGGAGCTTGCAGTAGTCTTTTGTTTTCCAGAGACAGCAAAAGTTTTAGTTTTCCATCTTTTAATTTCTTTGTCCTCTCAGGAGAAGAAGAAAGCAGTAAGCATTAAACACTCCAAACAAAGCCCTTTTATTTGTTGCCTCTTCCTTGAAAGCTAACCCGGCCTGGCCTGGTTCTGCTCAGCTCAGACCCCCACGAGGGAAATTTATAGCCATGATGAATAGCCCTAGCCACCGAATTAATGCAACATTTCCATTAGAAAAATTGCATGACACAGCTGATATAAGAAGTTAGCGATCACAAAGACGCTGTTACACAGCATGGAAAATTACTTATCGGAGAACCGTCATCTGTGCTTTGCTGAAATTTGTGACGGGAGGCAGAGACTGCAATATATAGGGTCTACATCTTCCTGTGGAAGGGCAGAGTTGAGCGAGTGAGATGCTGAGAAGGATCTTGTAGCTTGTAAAAGTCTCAACTGACACTTGAAATACATTCCAACACC
Organism: Perca fluviatilis; assembly: GCF_010015445.1. Lineage (NCBI taxonomy): Eukaryota > Metazoa > Chordata > Actinopteri > Perciformes > Percidae > Perca > Perca fluviatilis. The sequence continues at coordinate 25,373,150 of NC_053117.1, forward strand.
AATGCCAGTTAGGTTCTACAGTATTCTGAAACTTATGATATCAAAATGAGGTGATTTGGATGTAATTTCATACTGTTCTCCACCAGTTAGTACGTGATTTTGAACGCTCTTCTCACTGAAACCATACACTGTAATTACAGCATAATTGCTGTGCATATGAGAAACGGGAGTCTCAAACAGCTGTTAAACAAACACAAGGTCAGGTTCCCTTTGTTTTCGTATGTCTTATCTCCATCTTTCCTAATTTTATTTTCTCTTATAAAACCTCTCTTTGTGTCAAAGAGAGGTCAAAGCCAACTTTCCTCTGTTTCAAAAGGCCGCCCTTAAGAAAACAGCAAGTATTTTTAGTTGTCACACGCTGTTACATTTACAATTAGCATGTGTACTTTTCGCTCATGCTACCTAACCAGCCAAGCGTTTAAAGTGCTATGGGCACTTGCATTACCATGACATCACTTACATTAGGCAAAAACAGCACGTACAGCAAGAGAATTGTAGTTCTTTTCCCTATGCTGATCACATAATATTTTTTACTCGATTCACTTTTATCCCGAGGCTGTCTTTTACACTCCTGCATAAATGAACTGGTGGTTCTGCAGAGCTGCTTCCCTGTATTGATTTTGTGTTCTCATTATAAAGAATGCACCTGTCTTGTGGCACCAGTATTCGTACAGCTCATTACATAAACCTGGCATTCAATGTTTCTTTACTTATGCTTCAGTGCCAGTCATGCAAATGACTTCTTTGACATTAGAAAACATCACGTTCTATTTATAACTTGTTGTTGCATTGTTACTTGTTGGGAAATGAGCTCATACGCGACCCAAAGTGCTTTATGCACAGCAGCCATAAACACATCTTGAGTTAACTGAGGTTAACTAATAATCCAGCCCCACGTACATACACACCTAAATGGATTTAGTTTCCAGGCTCATAGTTAATTGTTAATGCATAATTAGCCTACACTACTTAGTAGGCTTTGTAGGTAATGCATTCAACATCTTGCATATAGATTTTATGGCATGGCCATAAATTGCTTTAATTTTAATAGATTAACTGACTTTTTGGATAATAACAGTTAGGGAAATACATTTTGCTGGAGTTTACTTTAGGATCTAAGACAAGGAAGGATTTAAATGTTACTATTTTCCATTAAAAATGACCTCATGCTATCACTAAGTGGGGGTTTGATTGTAGCTAGTCCTTGTCATGTTGTCATGTTGCCATGAGAAGTGTCTTACAGCTAGCTAGCAACAGGCATGCTAGTCAACAGCAGTGTGGGTGTAGTGACACAACTAGTCTAATTGCACTGATTGGCTTGGCTCTAATCAAGTTTAGAGACAGAGACATTGGTTTCCTGAGGGATTACATGCTTATATCACTTCTGTTATGTGTCTTTGAAACCATCTTCTTTCTTTTAAATCTCTTCCCTCAACTTACTTCTGTTTCTTCCTTCCTCTCATCTCTCGCCATCTTTCCTAATGCAGTGTAATTTATTGGCAGTTAAACCAGCCTTTAATAGTATTTCCCATGTTGAACACTGCGCTTTTTGTGCTGTGTTACTTCATCTTGTGACATAACGGTAATGGTAATGACAATTACCACTCTGCGGCAGACTGACAACATTTACTTGCAGTAGGCTATGCAACATTGTGTACTACATTTTCTTTTCATACATTTTGTGGCGGGTCTCAATGTTCTGCCCGCTAGAGCATCATCTTGTACATTAGTTTAGAGCTGGATGCAAGCTACATCACTACTACAATATGGTCCGTAGAGATAACAACATTCAGACAGATTCATTCTGTACATTGGCAATACAACAGCTGTTTGTGGTACAATGTGTTGTCAGTCAGTGACTGTGGCCTTTTGCAGCAGCAGCAGCAGGATTGAATGTCCTGGTTTATCAGAGATGATTCATAATGCTATTGGATATGATGCACTAACAGAAAACAAGATACTCTGTTATCAGTATCAGAATATCAAGGGCCACCACATAACATAATTGTATTTAGTTTATTTCATCCTCCATTATAAATATATATATTTCCTGTCATAGAGGGAAATGGAGAGAAACGGAGTCTGTGGGATGAGGTTTTATTCCATTCTGAAGATGTATGTGGTGTTTAGTTGCAGGGAGGGCATGGGAACTGAGGGAAGGAGGGAAAGGAAGATAAAGAGAAAATGTGATGTACAGAAAAGTGAATAAGGAACAGAAACAGACAATAAGAGAGATAGATAGATAGATAGAGAGAGAGAGAGAGAGAGAGAGAGAGAGAGAGAGAGAGAGAGAGAGAGAGAGACTAAGAAAGTGTGTGCTCGTGGTGCACTCTGCTCTCCCCTCACCCGTGGTCAGCACATTACCTTAATAGAGATTAGCATCATGCTCAGTCAGATCTGATAGGCTGTTGCTGTGGAATGGAAGGCCAGCTAGCCAGTTATCAGCTAGGACACAGACTCAATCACTTAGCATAATGGAACCTGCATCAAATAAACTGGGATCTCAAAAAGAAAATGCCATTAACAGAGCTGAAATGATTTTCTGTGATGGTGAAACAGCAAATGAAATCATGCTACATTTGCAGGTTTTATGACTGAAACAGATGCACATGGTATTTTGTGTTATCGAGCAGCATTATTCACGAGGTAACATGGCATTTTTATAGCTTTTACTTCTTTCTTTGGTCACAAGGACGTATAACTGATATGGGTATGCTAATGTCTCCAGTAGGCTCCTTTCTGTTTGCAGCATTACATTACTAATCGTGCAGTTACTAAAAATGCATGATTGATGGATTGTTGAAAAGCAGCACAATGCTCTGCAAAGCTTGCTGAACAGCAGCAGAGTGAGGATTGCATTAGGTACACAATGAGGCACAGATAGAGATTGTATCACACCTTGTAAAACTCTGAAGCACACCTATTATGAAGACGCAGGAGGCTGTGAGATGTGAAAACTGCACCAGATGGATACAATGACAGAAAACCATCACACTTCTTATTCAGTCCCTGCAGGCCACTCGCTTATATCCTGTGTCTGCTTTTCCAGTATAGGTGCATGGAGAGAAAAAAAATAACATAACAAAAACAGCTGCATAAGTTGAGTGTTAAAGCATATGCTAAGGAATGTAGTTTGTGTATATATATATATTAGTGCTGTTAGTTAAACGTGTTATTAACGGCGTTAACGCAAACCCATTTTAACGATGTCAATTTTTTTATTGTGAAATTAACATTCTTTTTGGCCTAGCAAACTTTGTAGTTTTTTTCACATGCTGTTGCAACAACTAGTAACGTTAGAAAAACTCCACACTGGATCTAGCTTGACCGGAAAAAAAACAACAGGTAGTAGGCTAATGTTATGTTTTGAGTGGAAGACGCTGAAATGGATGCCAATAAGATTCTGAATGGAAAGTTTACTTTTAAAAAGTTGCCAAATGGTTCCATTGACAAGACCAAGGTGATCTGTGTTTTATAGTTGTGAACTGAGTTATCATTGCAGCACGTCCAGTCTGAAATAGGCTACCACTTGATGGCCAAGCACACAGCTGATGCGAATTCTCCGCTCCCTCGTCAAAGCCGGGCAACAAAAGCACAAAGCGATCCGATCCATTTTTCCATGTTGATAAGAGCATTAAATTGAGAAAAAAAATAATGGGACAAAAAGAAATCAATTGACATTTAGAATAGATAAAAATGTGTGATTAATTGCAAGTTAACTATGACATTAATGTGATTAATTGCGATTAAATATTTTAATCGTTTGACAGCACTTATATACATATATATATATATATATATATACATTCTTGGAGGCATTTATACTTTTTTACTAGATGTCTTGACATTTCTGCCACCGAGTTGAATTGCTATACAAGGTTAAATGCAGGTGCTATTTTATCATCAAAGTCTTTGCCTCTGTCCAAGAAGAGGTCATGTCGGTTACAGATACTGATTCATATGCTTTTCATGCCTTCATATACATGCTGTATTTATTACAACTTTATGGCTACTTAGTCAAGGTTCAGCAACGATAAAAAATTCCATTTATTTCATCCAACTCTCCTTGAGCCTATAATATCCATAGTAAAAACTACTTAGTGAGCTGCCGTTGAATATTGACTTTGAGACTTTTCTCATTTACAGTCCAGGTCTGTCGAGGAAAAGGGTTTGTAACTATTAGTAACTCTTGAGCCAGCCAGCTATTGTTTTATTGATTCTTTTATTTGTGGGAATACTACCCCAGGAACACAGTGTCCCTGAGCTACTTCTCCCATACTCCTCTAGCAATCGAATGTCTGCTATGACTCAAAGTACTACTTATGCATGAATTGCTGCAAGTCTATCAAGCTTTCCCCTCCTCCCGTCAGCGAGACAGTTTTTTCTTCCCTTCTTGAAATTACACAAAAAATCATTTTAGGGCTCATGCATTTTGGATTTGGAAATACTTAACCAGAGACCCACAGGAGCAGATTTCTCTGTTATGCTTCTCCCAGCTGATGGCTTAGCTGATGTTTACTGAGGACGAGAGCCTGAGGAGGATGTGCTTAACCCCTTGAAGTCTTATCTGCTGCTAAATTTAATTCCTCCTGTATTGGACACACATTTCTAACCATATTGTTACCTGTTTACAACCCCAGGCAGCCTAATTTAAAGCATTACTTGACTCACCAACCTTACAGGCTGGGAGTCCCAGGTTTGTATCATGACTAAGCATAGCATGGCATGGAGCAGCATAGCCTGAAGGCACCCTACAGTCGGCCTTCATAAAGTGAGTTTCCAAGTAAAATGTGCATTATGCCGTGTGACAGTTTCAACACCCCCATCACTGCTCCACAGGGTGCTGAGCTTTATTCATTCCACCAGCTCTCTCTGTGGAGTTAATGTGGCATTTAGCTCAGTGACATTCTGCCTTCTTTTTTTTTTTTTTTTACTGCTATTTTGTCTCTGCTGCACCTCAGGAGAAACACTGTGTCTCAGTTTGTATCCTCCAGCTCCTTCTGCTCCATTGACCAGGGTCAAACTCTAGATGAATGATCTTTACGCAAAATGACCAGCTCCTGTATGGATTGACACTTATGTTACTAGGTAAATAAAGAGAAAAGGGATAGACAGGGTGATTATGTCAAACAATGAGAAAGGCAGAGTACTGTAGCATCAGACCAAAGAGATAATTGGATAAAAAGAGACAAGGCCATGTGTTACCAAGCAATGTCCTTATCAGCAGCAATTTTCTCTTAGCCCACACAGCTTTGTATCAACTGCATCCAGATTGATTAAATTTCCCCGCTTGTATCATCGCGAGCGATGATTGACAGGCCTGGAAAAGGTTCTGATATTTAAATGTAACCTCGTTCCCTTTTTGGGGTCAATCTCTTAAGCAACAGTTGTGTGTGTGATGTGAGTTGGGCTTTGTGTTTGTGTGTGTGTGGTTGAATGTGTGTCACGGTGTGGGGGCTTGTTTTGATTCATAAATGCTTTTTCACAGACAAATCAAAGGAGCACTTTTTCTTCTTTGCTGCAATTCTCGGGGAGATTAAGAGAAGTGAAAAGAGATTTAGGAGGATGAAGAGAGTGAAGAACATGAGTGATGGTGGTGATACCATAACGAACATTTTCATGAAGTCTTAAAGAGGTAGTGAGGGAACATAGAGCACAAATGGCTTGACCTGATCCTGGCGTCAGATGGAAAGTTAAAGGATCACCAAAGTGAATTTCTGTACCAAATTGTATGGCAATCCATTCAGGAGTTGTTGAAACATGTCACTAAAAACAACAATGTCAACTTTATTTTGGTTCTATTAGAAAGGTCAGGGTTAACCAAAGCCAGTAGGGTTCATCCTCTGGGGACCATAAATCTCTGCACAAAATGCTATGGCAATTTATCCGAAAATTGTTGAGATGTTTCAGTCTTGTTCAAAATACTGGATCTACCGATTGACTGACCAACATTGCCTCACCTAGAGCTACAGCGCTTGCATGGCCAAAAAGAGGGGGGAAGAGAGGGTGAGACACCCACAGAGTCAAGCAGAAAAGCTAAACCTTTTAACTGTTAGAGTTTCTCCAGAGTTTTGGGAGTTCGTCGCTGCCCCAGCAGCCTAACAAGTTTTTGACCTACTTTTAAGAACAATGTAGTGAGTCGTAGGTAGTTATCTCCTCTCATCTTTCTCCTTGGTTGATTTCTGCTGGTGGCAGGGTTGGTGTGATGTCAGTTTACTTTGGATCATTCTCAGACAGAGAACACCCATGAACCTCTCCTCCTCTTCCCGTCTCTGCTTTACTATCTTTTCCTTTCCGTTCAGTTCCTTTCCTTTCCTCTTCCCTCATCTTTCCCGTCTTCAATTTTCTTTTCATTTCCTTTCCTCTCCTTGTACATTTGACTTTTTATTCTCCGTATTTCTAAATCTATGGTAATTTGCTACAAAGAGTGTCCTCAATACATCCAGAAAAAGGATATCCATTGCTTTGCGACAGATAATTGTTTTCAATGATTAAGAAGCACAGAGGCATGTCCAGGCCTAATGGTTTTTAGATCACAGAGGCAGAGTTATAAAGATAGCAGCTTATCTCTAGTCACTGAATCTCTTTGTTAGGTTGCTGTACATGTTCTTCTAAGTTGGCGCTTTGCCTCTGTTCACTCACTGTTCTTCTGTCCCTCGTTCCCTCTCGTCTTTTTGAGTCGTCTTTGGCCCGCTTCCAGAAGCAATCCTTCACCTCTTTAAAGAGAGACGTACTTGCATTTGGGCTTCTGTTTCAATGAAGGGGCTACAGCTACAGGGTGCCTTATTCATGTCCACTTCATTGTCTTTTAATAATCAAACCATGATGGATTGCCTCCATACAGATATTCATTTAAAAGCAACATCAAAGAGACGAAAGATGGGGGGAAGAAAAGGAAAACACTAGTGTGCTTATTGATAGCTCAAGGACTGCTTGTGGGAGTGTGCATGTGAGTGTGGGTCTGTATTTGTTTGCTTATATTGGATGCTAGTTTGGCTCTTGTTCTCAAAAAAGACAGGCGGGTTCCTCCCTCTTGCTCCCACTCCATTCCCTCCTCTTATCATGGCCCCCTGGGTTCAAGCAGACAGCTCCTCCTGTCTTTTCTCTCTGATTTATCAGGCCAGGGCTGACAAGTGTAAACACCTGCCAGAGGATCCTCCCCATTTGGGAGCCTTAGGTGGTTGGATGTGTTCCATTTTTTATCCCATATGTGGATCAATGCATTATTATTACCTGGCTGTCTTTCTAGCTGTCTCTTCTTCTTCTTCTTCTCTTTTACTTTTACACCTCACCCAAAACACTATTACCTCCACCCTGCCTGTGGACATATGTTACTATGGACGGTGGTCTGAAGCTCTGTTAGTTTGAGCACTATGGTATTTATGTGGCTGAGTTGTAAAAGTGTACACTTTTAGTGCGGTCTGGTGTTGCGGGTGTTGTGTTCACACCCGTGTGTAAGGTCTGTTTTTGCTCTGCAATGCTGTGAGATTGTCACACAGCAGAAACTTCTAAAGTTGCTGGCATTCCCCCGCTGTTATTCATCCACCTGTAAAACACTTACATTCAGTTCCAGCAATCATGAAAAGGACCTGGAAAAGCAACACATAGGCTTACTACTCTTCTCTCTCAGAAATGCTTTTTAGTAATTTTATTTATGTTTAAAGGGTTGGTTTTGAGCTGTCCCTCACTGAGTTTTCTTGAGCATCCACCCAACACAATGCCGATGACTCGAATTGCTCACAGGATTACAAAAAATGACTTTAAAAAAACATCCAGAAACAATATCTTGCTCGTACACAGAACATGTTGTGAACTGTTCTTTTTGGAACTACTTTCTACCAAAGAAATAGTTGGTTTGACAGAAATGTCTGTGGCTCATCAGAAGAAACAGGGACAAATGTGTTTCCTCATAATTTTGTTCCACCAAGACATTTATTACTACACAAAATTCCTGAACCTATGCAAAACACAATCACCATGGATCAAGTGGTGTTACACGCTGAGCATGCTGTTACATTTAAAATATATAAAAATGACATTTGAGACAGGCTACATTTAGTGCACACACATTATAGACTATATATAAAGTGTAATTACTACTTAAAGTAGAACATTTAAGACAGACAAGGGACAGGACAGACAACAGACAACAAAAGACAGGGCACAAGTAGACTTGTAACAGAGCACGAGCATTGTTATAAGTTATGAAAAATAATTCCTCCAAGTTGTTTGTAATTCATTCAATTATCATTTGAAAAAAAAAATAGTTATCTGATTTTATGATTAAGGTTTGGTTAGGTTAGGACAAAAAAAATAATTTGTTAGGGTTAAGGAAAAAACAGCTGTCTCTTGTGTTAAAGTCTGAAGTCTTTTTGTTGACGCATCCATCCATCCCGAGCACCTTCCTAGGCGGTCTTTGTGGCTCTGTAACAACGTCACACTACTTCCTCCTTTCCGCCTGGCATACAAAGCCGTTAGAGGGCTTTGTCACTTGAGCATAAACATGTGTTGTTTTTAGGGCATTTCCTTAAACAACTGATGCTGTCGCTTTTCTTGGAAGCATCAGTCTATCATCAACAGGTCTGCTCTGATGTAAATAAATTGCAGTCTCTCACTTCATCGCGCACTCTGATGGCTTACACAGTAGGGGCCATCAGGAAATGAAAGGCTGGGACCTTCTTAAGATTAACTTGTTGTGTGTGTGTGTGTGTGTGTGTGTGTGTGTGTGTGTGTGTGTGTGTGTGTGTGTGTGTGTGTGTGTGTGTGTGTGTGTGTGTGCGTGCGTGCATTCGTGCGTGCATGTGTGTGAATGTTCATGTGCATGTGTATGTTGGGAAACTCTGCTCAACGTGGCTTGATTATGTGTGTCTGAAGCCGTGTTTTGTGTTCGTTCGCACACTTAACTAGACAAAATAAATGTTGGTAACATTTCCTTCCTTTTCCTCATCTGAAGCCCAAAGTTGCTGACCTTGTTGCTCTAATAAATGTGTGTTATTGTGTGTATGTTTAAGCTCCCACCACCCATAGCTAACATGTTGATGCTACAGCAGTAATAACATCATTAGGCCTGAAAATGTGTTTATTGTTAAGGGTAATGCAGTTTTGGGCGATTGCCCCCATGGGGTTGCTCCGTCTGGGTAGAGAAATTGGCTAAGTGACTGTCTGTCTGTGTGTGTGTACTTGATTGATTGTCTGCTTTGAGTTGTATGGATTGTTTATTGCTAATATAGTTTGACTTTATGTGTTTTCTTCATGTTTTTTTCTGATCTTAGCTGTGTGCATTTTCTTCTTGCAAGAATACGAGATGACTGAGGAGTATGAATTTGTATGTGTGTGTGAGTGAGAGTGTGCGTGTGTGTATAGTTATTCATAAGATGGCGTGGGTATGTAGAGGGATTCTGGGGGGTCCTTGTGCTTTTATTACCTGCTGGTGGCCTCCTGCCAGCATCCAGCTTGATTAACTCTACCCTTTTTGCTTTGCACACCAACACACACAACACACACACACACACACACACACACACACACACACACACACACACACACACACACACACACACACACACACACACACACACACACACACACACAACTAGCTACTTTATCACTGAGAGTGTCAGGGAGGTGTAAGGGAATAGCAGCTAAGGTTTTCAAAAATGTTATCTATTAAAAGCCCGAGGAGGAGGCACAGGGCTCCACTGTTACTCTTTATATCTTTTCTTTGGTTGCTTTTTATAAGGAGAGCTTTTACAAGAGAGGAAATCCACACACACTTCCACCTGCGCAAGTGTGGTGTGTGTGTCTGTGTGTGTGTGTGTGTTTGAACATACAGTCTGCAGTGCTGTACAAAAAGTAGCATTTTAGATCAGGATTCAACACACAAGGAAGTAATTTGCTTTTCCACAAAAAGAGCCTAATTCAGTAAAGACTGACTCTGTCTCGCTTCCTCCTGTTACCCATGTGTGGCAGCTGGTAACAAAATGGCCACTGGAAGACTTAGGGGTTTCACTTAAGTAATTTTGTGCTCAATTTATTTTGTGTATTACAGGAGGCAGTGTGAGATGGTTTGGCTAACAGTTTTTAGCGTTCTATTACACCACATTGATATAGATGGAGGATGTGCCTCGCCTGCAGCAGCATTTCTCAGCATGTGCAAGATAAATGTCTGGAGTAACATTAATCCCTATGAGATTCATTTCAATGATACTACAGCATCTACATTTAACTGTTATAGTTTTTGATGCTGACATAAACAAGTCCTGTCTTAAATATTCCCATTTTAGACTCTAGTACAGAGCCGGATCACATTTTTACGGATAGGTTTTCTGTCTCAGTGCAACCTCTCTCCGTCATTCACTGTGTTAGCTCCCTCAGGGCTAACCTCTCTGCCTCATGCCACTTCCTGCTCATCAATCAGTCAATTACTGGAGGACTTCCGGGTCAAGGTTCAGGAGAAAAACACATTTCCGTCCTCCGCAGAGGTTCACTGTACTGCATAGAGAAAAGAAAAAGCCAATTGTTATTTCTAATATGTAGAAAGTTGGAATACACAGCGTCGCTCGGCCGCTCGGTCAACCTTCGCTGCATGATAAAGGTGAGGGGAAATCCATTTTAGTTTTTTTCTCTTCATAAAATATAGAGGGCAGTACAAAAAATAAAACAGTGTAAGAATAAGAGGAGTAGGCCAAGGAGTAAGGAAGGAGGGAGGAGAACAGAGCGGCTTGTGAGATCGAGGTCGTATCCAGGCTTTAGTATTGGTATTCTCCTCAGTGTTAAAGTGATTCTCCCAGTGAATAGTGTTTTCATTCCTCTCCTGAATGAGATTCACAGGAGCATGGAGAGAGACAGAGAGAGAGAGAGAGAGAGAGAGAGAGAGAGAGAGAGAGAGAGAGAGAGATGACAAAGAAAAGAGAAAGTAATTCCCCCTCTCTCTCCCTTTTCCTTGCTCCCCCCTGTTCGTTCCCCCCTCGGACATACAATAGCGAAAGAAAATACAGCGTGGGATAAACAACTTTTATCAGACTAAAGCAAATGAAATTGACAATTTTATTCAATTCTTCATCCCAGAAGCATCCCTTGCTCTATCTACCCTGCAACATCCCTGCAGCTTCAGCTAAGAAAAAAAGGAAGAACGTGCTTTATGCAAATTAAATGCTTTATTCTTGATTAGATTACAGACGCAATAATTGTCTTGGATGATTTATGGGTGTAATTTGTTGCCACAAACTGCAGTAGAATAAGCTCAGTTGCCATGGTTTGTGTAATGAAGACATTCTATCAACACAATTTAGGGCATCTCCTATAAAATCCACTTCAGTTGGCTCATGTTTAAAAAATAGCTTGTTGAGGACATTGTGTTTTATTTAATGTAAAGGTTAATAATCAAGAAAAAAAACATCCAGGTGTTTCTCTTCCAGGAAATGGGCAGTCGTTATTGCTTATTGAGTGAGAATAGAGAGTCAACAGTTGGTGTTAAAGGTAGACCAAGTGCAATGAGAAATGAGATGAAGAGAAAAGAAAGGAAAGTACAAGCCTGCAGGTGGTAAACCAATGCTGTGGTAAATTGGAGAGTTTAATAGCCATACTGATGCACCTACTGTATTTCGCCGCGGTAGTCACTGGCCTGTAGGAGTTAGGATGTGGGATTGCTACCCTTGTAGGAGACTGACAAGTGGGAAATTAGGTACTTGCCACATCATCCAGCCCCATCTCCAGGTACTGCTGATACTTTATAGCAGGCTAATCTCAACAAGAGCTCTCCCACTTCACTAAGACCCTGTCACACACAGGGAGAGAGAGGAAGAGAGATCTTCTCTGCCTGACTTCGATATATGATGCATATTACCACCCTAATCCAATTAATTTTGTTTTGCTTGCAACGCAGCTCACTTGAGTCATCGAAAATCCACAAATAAATATATCTCTGACAGATTGCAACATGCCGTGCAAAATGCACAAACAGCTAATTCAGGTGGACTTGAATTTGTTTGGCTAACTCCTTTCTTTTTCTTCCCCTCCTCGCTCCCCCCGGCTTCTGCGTTTCTTTGTTTCATACAAAGAAACGCAGAAACCGCAGAGGGAAAGTAATTGAGGAGGCAGTCAGGTGAAAACAGATTTGTTTAACAAACTTAGTTTTTTTTCTGTCTTTTTTTTCCTCCATGCCTTCCCCCATCTTTTTTCCTTCATCCCTCTCTATCTCCTCCTTCTCGTCCTCTGTGCAGGCTGAGTAAATCTGTAGCAGAGGACCAGCAGCAGCAGCAGCAGCAGCAGCAGCAGCAGCAGCAGTAGTGTTGGTGCGATCATGAGGTCAGAGGCCTTGTTACTCTACTTCACGCTACTGCAAATAGCCGGGGCGGGCTTCCCCGAAGACAGCGAGCCTATTAGCATCTCACACGGCAACTGTAAGTATATCTTTCTTTCTTTCTTTCTTTCTTTCTTTCTTTCTTTCTTTCTTTCTTTCTTTCTTTCTTTCTTTCTTTCTTTCTTTCTTTCTTTTTTTTTTTTTTGTACACATTCTACACCTTTTCTCCTCCTTCCTTCCCCCTCTCCCTTTTTTCTCCTCTCCTCTTTCTTTTCCCTTTTACCCCCCCCCTCCCCTCTTCCCTTTGTTCTCTTCCTCTTTTCTCCTTCCTTCTTCCCCCCCCCCTTTTTCCCCCTCTTTTTCTTTTTCTTTTTTTAACCCCCCATCTCTCTTTCTCTTTCTTTTTTTTTTTTCTTTTCACATCCCTCTCAACCCTTGCTTCCTCTGCAACCCCCACCTCCCTCTACATGAATGTATTTCGGAAGCATGGAGTGTAATTTGCCACCCAAGGATAGGCCCTCTACACACACTAAAATGAAGGACTTAAAGCAACATTTGAAACGGAGCCCACCCCACATCAAAGGATAATCCGCTATTTTTCTGTTGGGCTTCTAATGCTGTGTGTGATAGTGTAAACGCTGTTGCAGGCTACAAATATACGGTCATTGTTTCCGCTGTTTCTATCTGTTTCTCCCTCTGTCCTGCCTTGTCCTTCTCTCTCTTGGCCTAATGCTGTACCTAACACTGCTGGCCAGGAGAGCTGAGAGGGAAGCCAGCTAGCCTCACATAGACCTGCTCCTCGATCAGAATGGTTCAGACCAAGCGCTTTCATCCAAAGCCACTAACAATAGAATGATTGCATGGTACAGTGCAGCACAGTATTGGCCTGCAACGTATGGCCACAGGAGGAGCTCAGCCAGCAAATGTGGTGGCGTATTCTCATCCAGCTAAGACACATTTGACCTACAACCCATGAGACATTTTAACAAAGTGTTGTTATTACGATTACTGGTGATATAAATGTAACACACGCAGGGATTCATTTTCGTCCTCTCCTTGCAGACACAAAACAGTATCCAGTGTTTGTAGGACACAAACCTGGCAGGAACAACACGCAGCGGCACAAACTGGACATCCAGCTCATCATGATCATGAACAAGACGTTATACATCGCTGCCAGGTGGGTGAATATAGTTTATGATTAATTAAATTGGGCAAGTGTGGTTCCACCAGGATTATTGAATCCTCCATCATCCACTCTCATACTACAGATGCTGATTAAAATTTCAGCTATGAATGATTCTCATCAATTGTTGGCAGTTTAGTATTGTGAACATGTGATCATGTTTTAACATACAGTACAGGCCAAAAGTTTGGACACACCTTCTCATTCAAAGTGTTTCTTTATTTTCATGACTATTTACATTGTAGATTCTCACTGAATCAAAACTATGAATGAACACACATGGAATTATGTACTTAACAAAAAAGTGTGAAATAACTGAAAACATGTCTTATATTTTAGATTCCTCAAAGTAGCCACCCTTTGCTTTTTTTGATAACTCTGCAAACCCTTGGTGTTCTCTCAATGAGCTTCATGAGGTAGTGACCTGAAATGGTTTTCACTTCAGAGGTGTGCTTTGTCAGGGTTAGTGGAATTATTTCCCTTTGTTAATAAAAAAAGCAAAGGGTGGCTACTTTGAAGACTCTAAAATATAAGACATGTTTTCAGTTATTTCACACTTTTTTGTTAAGTACATAATTCCATATGTGTTCATTCATAGTTTTGATGCCTTCAGTGAGAATCTACAATGTAAATAGTCATGAAAATAAAAAGGAAATGCATTGAATGAGAATGTGTGTCCAAACTTTTGGCCTGTACTGTACATACACTATGTTGTTTTCTATTTTGCTTGCTGTCTGCCGAAACCCCATTTACCTCATATAATGTCCCTGCAGACTTGTTGTAGACACAGGCAGATGTACAAACTCACACAAACACAAACACAAACACACACACACACACACACACACACACACACACACACACACGCACACACACACACACACACACACACACACACACACACACACACACACACACACACACACACACACACACTCACACACACACACACACACACACACACACACACACACATTCATGCACACACCATGGCACACTCACGTACACAGAGGACTTGTACTTTCTGTAAGATTTCACATTAAAACCACTGATGAATTAAACACTAATCTCAAAGAAAAAACTACTTGATATAATCCACATCTAGGGTCTAAATGCACCATCTAGACAGCCTTTATGCATATTCTGTGTTGTCGAACAGTAATACAGGACTAATACAGAAGTTTTGACTCTTTGTTGGCAGCATAGTTGCCCTCGCAAATCGATTCTGAAAAACTCTTTGTTTCTCAGTCTGGCTGTTTTTTTCCCTTGCCTGTCACCTGCCTTTATTGCTTTCTGTCTATCCGTCAATGTGTTTTCCCCCTGCACATCTTTAATTTTGTGTGACTCATCTTTCAGAGATAATATAGCTCAATTACACCATCTGGAGACATAGAGTAAACCGATATTGATTTTGTCTTCCCTCCTGTCATTATTATTTTAGAAATGTTCATGTTGCTTTACCTCATGGCAAAGTGACCGATCTGTAAAAACATTCATGTCCAAAGCATCAACAGGCAGGTTTTACCTTCAATGCAGTCTTGAATATGCAGTATAATGTTACAGCCGCATTGAAACTGTCTTACAGTTTTTTTCGATTGCTAAATGACAGTGGGCACAACTGGAGTCACATGTGCAAAACTCAAACTACAGTCTGCACTACCTACAGTCACCTGAGCTAAACAGTTCACATCACCTGCAAAACTCATTCAAAGCAACACAACTCTTAACACACGTCTCAAACAGTATGCACAGGCCTCACTGAGATAACACACACTGTCACTCAGAACACACTGAGGGTAAAAACACCAATACAGAAATTACTAACTTTTTCATCTTTACAGTTTGAACAATTTGAGTGACTTGACACTACTCAACAGTTTATTTAAGGAAAAAATATAGATTGTATAGCATACCAATTTTTACATAAGGTAAACAAGAAGGAATGAAAATCATCAGTTTTCTTCAATAAAGTATTTTGTCTCTAGTAATTTATGGAATTACTGGGGAAAAAAACTAAAGGTACATAACAGTACCAACGAATAGTGTGACTAATCCTGCCTCTCTCCAGCATCATGTGGCAAGTTCATCACATTGGATGTATGCATTATCTCGAAATACAAATTACTGTAATGTGGTGTTTCTATTGCTTTCACCTCCATTACTTTCTGAAAAACAGTAAGAACACAGTTTTACTATTGTAAAGATATAGTGTTTTTCACTTTTTTTTATAGCTGCGTACATAACCTCAGACATCTTACCTGGACATATTGGTATCTTTGCTCTTTTACCCGTTTCTCTCAAACAGTACAGTGTAGAATTGTTTCATTCTTATTTGGTGTTTGTATACAAAAAAAGACTTTCTGAGCTTTCTCTGTATAAATACCATATATGTTCACTAACTAGTCTAAAACAAGACACCTGCTTAGGCTTTCAGCTAAAATTGCAATCAGCAGTGTTTGATAGGCACCAGACTGAAATCTATTCTGTTTTGAATGTGTGGTTAACAGTTTTGACAGCAGTGTGTTAGCATTTGAACAAAGTGCTGTAGATCTACAGTGTTGTGCACGTTGTGGATAAAGTCATGGGATAAGTGTGTAGAGTTTTGAAAACTGTGTTCAAGCAATGAAAAATGAACTAGAGTTTGGTCCACATGGACTGCTGCTGTGCAGACTGTAGTTAGAGTTTTGCACATGTGACTCCAGTTGTGCCCACTGTCGTTTAGCAATCGAAAAAAACTGTAATAAAATGGATCCTTATCTGTTTGTTCTGTGCCGTCCATGGCTAATTGACTGGCAGGCTTGATTGGATACTGTTAAAAGCCACAATAGGGGTCTTTCTTTGTTTTCCTCCCAAGCATGTCAAATTAAGTGGCGGAGGGAGGCTGCTGCTTTAAGTGGCATAGCTTTTTAACATATCTGTGGTCATTAAGAGGAGGTGTGTGGAGAGTGGAAAAGGAAACTGTGTGTGTGTGTGTGTGTGTGTGTGTGTGTGTGTGTGTGTGTGTGTGTGTGTGTGTGTGTGTGTGAGACGCCAGAGACTTTGGTCTGCCTGTCTCCCACCTGCTCCACATGGGGTGTCAGGGGCCTGAGGCGTAGGGGAGGGAAACGAGACAGAGGGTTTATTGGAGGGGTGTGTTCGTCAAAGTGTGTGTGTGTGTGTGTAAGTGAGAGAGAGAGAGTGGGTGTGTGTTGTCCAGCTTGGTATGCCGACCAGTTGTCGCATGGATTTAAAAATTATTTCTTGAGTCTGATATGTGGCCGTATGTGTGCACATGGAGGTACTTTTGGGATGGCAAACATGTGTTGGTGTGCCTGTTGGTGTACAGACTGTGATTGTGTCTGCAGTGAGTTGTGCATGTGTTTGTGTGTGCATATGTGAGGTCACCTGCTGCGTCGGTCCCACACTTGCATACTTGCTTAAAGCAGACAGGAATTCTGACACATGGCCCAAAGTATGTGACCCCTGAATAACTGGAATGGCTGCCTCAGATTAGACCGAGTCGGATGACCGCCATTGATCCTGACACAGAGATTCAATAACATGGACACACAAATGACGGCCAGTGCACAAAGATCCATCGTCACTAACAGGATATCAATAAAGTAAAAGTTGAATGACAAACTGTTTAAGGCAAACAGTGGAGACAATCACCACTTCAGAAATCAATGTGAAAGCGAGCCAGCAGTCAACCCAGCAAGTCTTGAGCTACGAAACAACGAACAATGCTGCTGGGAAAAAAATAGGCAACATCAATAGTTGCTTTTATGATGGTTGTCCAGTCAAATGACTTGTTTATTCTAGGGCCAGCATCACACAGCTTTGCCATCATGCCTCTAGACCAGTGGGCCTCAGTTCTTGGTTTGCAGCAGCTTGCAGATGGCTACTGTGAACGCAGTCCAAAGCTCAACACTGTTTCAGGCTGTTTTTTTGAATGGCTGCTCAGTGTATTAAATCCTTTTGGCTCCTGTTTTGGCACTGGCAATAAAATCACACGATTTTTAAGCTGTGAGATGCATACAAACATAGCAACTGATGAAATTGTAAATAGACAAAAGTGGCTTGATCCATAGAGGGAAAGAGGCAAGTCTTTGGCAACGGAGAAACTCAGCAACAAGATGCAGTGATTGATAATTCATCCTCTGGTTTGAGCCTTGAATGAAATGTAGTGATTTGGTGGAACCAGATGCTCTTTTGCAGTCCTGTGTTCAACCATTATATGTGGGCAGTTATTGAAAAGATTGGCATCAGTTGATGAGGTCATGGCTTTTTCAATATGTATAAAATATCATTAGCCCTCTTAGACTCATATATATATATATATTGGAAGTTGATTATGAATTCAGTACATGAATAGTTTAGTCCCTTAATATTGTGAATCTTATTCCATGACTCAGTTTCCATCAGGTGCATAATCCAGAGGAACAGTACTGCCTGATAAGATATCAGATAGCTTCTTTTCATATTCAGACTATCAAAAAGCCTCTTGTTTATTCAGTTTTAAAAAGACAGGCATTGGACTGAGTATAGTGTTGATTTATTTTACTTCACATCAAATACAGTATATGCTCTTAGAAAGAGGGATGCATAACAAGTCCCAAATACAGTTGCACACAAAGAGAAAAAAGTTATGAATCATAGCAAGAGGGGTTTGTTTGTGAAGGGATTGATGAACATGAGATTTGACCTTGTACCAAGTCGTCTTATGTGCAGCTGCTGTTTCATACATTTTTATGGTAGTAATCAGCTGTACATTATTCATGATAAACGGAGACATGATGTATATTAAAGTATGGGTAATGAACATAAAAACTTCTTCATGTACAAGCTCAGTGCTTTATGTGTGTCCGCTGTCGTGTGAGTTTAGCAGCCGAGTCACGTTCAGTAAAAGCAATAACTGTTCTTGATGCAGTGAGAGATGGACGCTGGAGGATCCCTATCCTAGCAGTCCATATTTCATGGTCCGGATACACTATGTACAGCATTCAGGGGGAATTCATCACAGTGCAATGGGAGATTTATCATTCTGATCTCCGAAAACATCTCTGTGTACGTGAGTGTGTGCCATGGTGTGTGCATGAATATATGGGTGTGTGTGTACAGCTGTAGCCATTGCAAGCCATGTCATTTCACTATTTATTGTGTGTGTGTGTGTGTGTGTGTGTGTGTGTGTGTGTGTGTGTGTGTGTGTGTGTGTGTGTGTGTGTGTGTGTGTGTTTTCTTGGACTTCTACCGTTGTGAGAACTACTTTGAGTTTTAGACTTTTAGAGTGTGGACTTTTTTGCAAGAATTCCATCAACTGAAGAGGTCAAAACTCTAGCAACAAGGCAAGGGATTTGCCCAATAATGGACATGGGTGACTTATTGAGTACATAAATAAAGTGTCATCTCTGCAAAGGTACCTAAGCTGAAGAGAATAGAGAAGAAATAGAGCATTTCAACATGTTTAAGATTAAGGTTACAATCAAGTTTTGGTTAAAGGTGTATTTAGTTTAAGCCATCATTTCCATTATATAGCCTAACACTTTTCTCACCAAAGTAATTACTGAGATCTGGGGACACGGCTGCATATAGGCTACATAAAGTTTGACCGGGCAAAAGTTGATTAGTCAGACAAGTTGTAAACAAGCCAACAGTTTCGTCAGATTATCTAAATCACTTTTTTGGAGGTAAATCTGAAGGTGAGCACACTCAAAATATCACCAACAAAAACTGTGAGTGTGCACATCTACGGCAAGTACGGTAGTTAAAAGGTGAACGAAGAAGTCGGTCTGTAGACTATGATGGATATTTACAACAGATGGTTTGGTTTATAATCTTTCGTCTCATTTGACTTATTTTGTGCATTGTCACCTAGTTCCAAGATCTCAGCAATCTAGTGTTCTACAGTGTTATCGTTACGGATAGAAATGATGAAAACCCAGGTTGGGTGAAACTAGAATTTCCCTTTGAAAATGTGTGAGGACATGAGGAGAAGAGACAAGCACAGAATGAGACAGACACTCCATACATATGTGTGTGTATGTGTGTGTGTGTGTGTGTGTGTGTGTGTGTGTGTGGTGATTGTGTGTGTGTGTGTGTGTGTGTGTGTGTGTGTGTGTGAGTGAGTGAATGTGTTACAGTATAGCCTGTCCTCCCTAGCGAGCATGCCCCAGGTCTCTCCACATGAAGAGCATAGTTGCCATTCCCGGCCCTCTGTCGGCTTTCACCATGGTAACACCAACCACACTCTGTTTACACCCCTCTATGAGGCTGGGAAGCATGGGAACCAGAATGTGTGTGTGTGTGTGTGTGTGTGGGGGGGGGGGGTTGTACAGTGAGAGGCAGAGGAAAAGATCAGATCAGTGTGAGAGTAGAGGAACCAAAAATCCAGATTAGCTTCTCTCAGTTGAGTCCTCTGGAACAGCTGTGCCTCTGTGGCCACAGTTCTTCCCTGTTGGGTCTCTTTGGGACTCGCAGTGGAGGCCACTAGAGTCTCCATTATTGTAGCTCCACCAAATCCTGTTAAAACCCACTAATGACTGGGATTACACGGTTGCCTCCTCTCCCTCTCATCGCAGCACTGGCGACATCCAGCCACGTCAACACTCTGAAACAAAGCTTGCAGCTCCAGTAATCATAATCACCTGAATTAAAAAGTTGGAACAAGTTTTGGTTCAAAACGTAACTCTGAAAATATGTAAAATACTTTCTTTTCTCCAAAGGTTTTAACATCTTTAGCAATTCATCCAGAAAAAACATACAGAGTCTGGCAATAGTAATTCATGTTCTCGTATTAGTGTCAAGTTATTGTAACAGCAGGATGTTACAGGTTGTTGTGGCTGACTTGTGCACTGACTTCTTTCCTTTATATCAACATTATTAGGCTATTGCATTGATTAGTCCATATACCCTTGAGACTTGTTTTAATACAGCTGCAATGCTACAATGTTATTTAGTTTCAGCATTACTGGCTAGGTTTGGCTACTATCAGGTGCACATATAACATACAGAGTAAAAGCTGTCAATCTAATCTAAATATCGAAATATGTGGATTAGAAACATACTTTTACCATATGTTAAAATGTCAGGAATATTGCTTAAGGGCATGTTCTGTTAGTTGGTGTGCACATAACTTATTCATTCGCACAAATTAAGTTACTTAAAAGCACATATTACGAATTTAAGAGCATGGATTACTAATTCCCTTACTTACTGCTAGCTCCAAAAAAAAGGAGATGTCAAATATTTTGAGATTACTAGATACATTTCAATCAATAAATGTTAAAAAAACCCCACATATTTTATGCATTTAGCATGCCTAACTTCGCTAAGTGTGAAACCTCAAAACATGCCCCTCACCCTACTGACCCAGCCACACAAAATCACACACATACACACTCACAAAAGGAGATGTGGAGAGAATATAGAAAACCATACTGAGAACTTCAACCTTCCAAAAGAACAACCTGCCTCAGCTTGGGGGTAAGTGAACTCTGGCTTGTTGTATTTCATGCCACCACATCACCGAGGGCCTCTCAGTGCCCTTAGTCCATTTAGGACCTCAACAACTCCCTTCACAGCCCAAAGGTGCCTGCTGGCTCCCCCGGTTCCCTCCCATTCACTTTGTGAAGAGGATTTGAACCAGTGAAAGCCAAAACAATGTACAATGGACCCTCCTCTACCACCCATGATCCAGTTATGAAGAGAGAGGAATATGGGTGAAGAGGGTGTTGAGAAAGAAAAGGGTGGGAGGTGGAGAGGAGGGTGGACGTGCAGGCATTTAGTTTGCGGAAAGAGGGGTGGTGGCAAAAGGTGCGGGGTGCATGCTAATCATGTTCCTCTCTTTTCTGCTAAAGGAGTGCAAGATAGTTTGACAAAGGCCCAGCAGATGGACCAAGCTGGCTCGCCGTCACCCCAGAAGAAATGCGCTGTTATGAAAACGACATTCTTCCACACAAAGCCCCTGTGTTCTCATGGCTATGCATGGCTAAATGTCTGACGGAGACCCTCTTTGCCACTCAATCTCACCCTGTTGCCCGCGCTCTTGGTCTACTGTCTTGCCTTGATCATTCAGCTCTTTCTCTCTGTCTGTACCCATCCTTTTACAGTGAATCTATATTTGTGTCTGAGAGGATATTTGCATACCTTCCGCCCTACTCACACATTTTTGTTGATTTTCGGGAAATGCAAAGCCCCCGCCAAGTGATTCACATTGACGGCCAATGTTCTGCACTCATTGTTTGTCAAAGGCTTCTGTCATTTTATTTTCCTCAGAATCTCACGTTGTTTCGATTTTCATAGCACAACCACAAAACAGTAGACCCTTCGGTTTGTGTAAGCACTGTGCTATCCTGAGAGCGTGTTTGATTCATAGTTTACGGTTGAGAGTGAGGAAATAATGGGAGAGAGAATAACATGCAGCAAAACATCTTTGGGTGGATTTCAGTAAGTGAAGTAGCTTGTAAACCAACCAAAGGCAGTCACACCAGACAAATTCCTACTGTAAATTTGAGAACTCCAGAAGTTGCCTGAAAAATCATTACATCTTTAAGTCTTTTTCAGTATCAAAGTAATCCGGTGATAGTTGTTTGAACATCTATGGGTACATTGTAAACTGATAACAGCTAATTTAGCATTCTTTTAATTGTGCCATTTTGACAATATATAAAGAAATGCAGGCTTTAAAAGCACACAGGGATGGCCACAGTGTCAGACTTCCAAAACCCCTTTATTAATTATGATGTAGTTTTAATGGGTTCAAGACTACAAACATAAGCTTACTGATAATTCTTAATAATTTTGTTGGACCGAGTCTGAAACATCTGGTGTGGGTGGCTCAAGATTAACCGTGACATGTGACAGTTACTGAGGCAACAGTTTGAGGGAGTTCAACTCGTGGTGAAGATGAAAAGAATACGTAAATGAACTGGAATTCACAACTATTTTTACTCACATACTTCAGAGAGTATGCCCAACCCATCTTGTCCTGCATTTCATGAGTTATAACAAAACTTTATTCAAAGGAATTTACCTGATCTAAAATGCCTGGGTAAGTCCACATGCATAGTAAACTATTATATTAACTATAAATTAAGTGGAAGAACACACATACAACATTTTTCACTCTCATAAATAATTTTACTAGTGAAATGTAAATGTATGAAGTGATTCTACTTTAGGAAACAATAAACAATAGAACACCTATTTTTATATTCACACTGAACTGCTCAGTGCAAATGGAAACAGGCTATTGCATAATAGAAAAAGGTTGTATCATTACTCTTTGCCACAGTTTTGCCCTAACAGGGCGGCAGCTTTTACATAGAAGAGTTGTTTAGTCTGAACTGTTCTCAGTGGGCAAGAACTGTCTTAAAATGTGACCTCGGCTTTAGGCTACTAGGTCAGTAGAATCCATTTTCAGGTTTTGAACAGTCATAAAAAAAAATTTATTTTCAAAAGCTAAAAAGATGAAATTTTGATATCTGTTATCACTAAGTTGAAAGTGGGCTATACTTTGTAGGACCACACTAGGTTTCTGGTATATATAATTGGTATATATAATTATACTATATATTTTATAACCCTGTTGGTGCTTCAACCTTCAAGATTTAAGAGTTTACCAGCAACCTTTTTAAGACAAGAAACTAAATTTAACTTTTTCCATCATCGCCAGTATGTTTGGTTATTCTTTGTCATGTCCTTTTTCCCTTGCAGAGCTGCATTAGTCAATTATTAGGCAAATATTTTAATAATTGATATATCGTTTCAGGTATTTTTTAGGCAAAAAAAAAAAAGCCAAACAATTAGCAGCTCCTCTAATGTGAGGATTGTAGGTTGAATATCTTTGGGTTTCATCAGTAGTTTTTTTTTTTACATCATATAAACCAAATGATTAAACAATTAATCAAGAAAATTATTGGCAGATTAATCAGTGGTTTCATTATTATATTAGTTTGTGGATGCAAAGCTTTTTTGGTAAAACGATCATACCTCGTGACAAAAATGTAACTTTGCCAGGAAATAAAGTCTATGAAATGTTGTCTCATATATTTCAAGCAGGTTTCAACTCTCCGCAGGTTGATTTTCATAGGTTATTAAATAAACGAAACCACTGGCTGCCTGCAAGATAGTAAATCAATATTAAAACAACAGGTGGTCCGCAATAATGTTAACTATAATCAAATTGTAGTTAACAACATACAACCAGTGTAGTCCCTTCAAGACCCTGCCTTTGCTTTCTGTCCTTTCTTTTTCACGGTGAAGTTATTTAGATGACCAGAGGGGAGGAATATATGTTGTAATATTAGTTCAGGTGCATTGGTGAAAAGGGTGCATGTGTGTGTGTTTCTATGAGCATGTTCGGGTAAAAGGAGGGGGTTAAGGGGTGGGGGTCTTCTTGCACATGTGTGTGTTTAGAGAGCTGGTGTTGACACAGACACAGCCACTCCAATGTTCTTCTCCATCTCTAGTCAGGATGTTTGAGGGACGCCTCATCGCTTGGCTCACTCTAATCTCAGCTGGAACCAAAAACCCTGCGGCTGGAAGGCCTCGGCCCTCAAAGATGCTGTCAGCACCACGACAAGAAAGGCACAAGACAGGGAGCGTAGCTGGGAAGGTTACTGTCGAAAATTATACAGCAGTCTTTTACAGATTACTCATGAGCTGTTTTAAAATTGCAGGCAGTGAAATAACCCAAAGGATTATACTAAATCCGCCAAGTAATCCTCCGATTTAATAGCTTTTGATTTAGTTTTGTCTTTTTTAATATAAAGTTTGAATTTTAATATAAAGATATAAATGAAGTTCAATTAACAACTCGGTGAACCGGAGACATAGCTGAACATTATAGTGATGTCATTTATTTATTTTTCTCTCTCTTAAATGTTTTTTTTTTTATCTTTGACAAATTACAGTTGCAATTGTAATAATCAAATTTACTGCAGCCACATGATATGTATCTGTTACCCTGGCAGCAAGGTGAAAGAAACACTAAAACACAGAGGGGCCATGCAGGAACCCTGGAAATTCAATCCAGATCAATTAGCCGGAGTAGTGAAATTGTAGTGCTGCAAGAAACCCTTAATGAAAAACATTTTGCTGCACAGTTTGCGGTTTCAGCCTGAAACGCTCAGTTTTTCAGCATCTGGCATTTAGTGTACTGTACTTGAATCTATGAAGGACATGGCATGCGTTGCAGTGACCTAAAGATGACCTCCTGCTTTCCTTTTTCTCCTTTCATGGCTGAATATTACATGGAAATGATTTTAATTTCAATGGATTTCAAAAAAGAAGATGTCTTTAAATAAACTGCGCTTTAAATTACTGATGTTGAAAGAAATCAGAATTCAGTGCTTTGTATTTAAAAATAACTATTCAACCTTTCAGCCATTTATGGATTAAGTTAGAAGATTGTATTTGCCAAAGAATATTCAGAAAAGATGATTGCAATATAAAATTATTGGTCATTTATCTGTTGTAGGTTTCTGTATCATCTTAAAGTAGAATTTGTAAAAAATAAAAAATAAAATAAAAAATAAAGTATGATAATGTTTTGTATACTTATAGTGATTTATAAGTCACATAACTGATCAATGGACTGTATACCACCCTAATGAAGGGAAGATAGCCAAAAACGTTTTGTAAGGGGAATAACGCATGATGTACTGTAGAAGAGTTGTGCGATGTGATATCATTTTGACAGACTTTAATTTCAGTGTAGTCATGGTAAGAAGTAACAGAAAACAAAGGAAATATTTCTCTGATAGAGATTTCGCCCAAGGCCTCCCCGGAAATGTGTCCTCTACCACCTAGAAAGCAGCGCTGTTAATTTCAACTGCTCTCAAAGATTAATTATTCAATTTAAGCGTTGTGGCTGATAATGTACAGTAGACTGCATTTTTATCCTTTAGGAGATGGCGGTGGCCCCCAGGAAAGCGATATAAGTGGATTCATTTCAAGATGCCTGTTCCTCCAAAGACTTTATTAGATTTAGTTAATGAGAGAGCAAGGCAGGCTGACTGGCTGAGCGCAGGTTGGGGAGCTGGAACGTAATTAAGCTGTGAGTCTTGACGATGCCACTGTTACACACTTTGATTAAAAACACGTTCAACTGCTAATCTCCAACAAATTAAAGCAGCTACATCGTTTGGCATGGTCACCTTTGGTTCGCTCCTAAAATGTGGTAAATCCCTCTGTTTTTCTGTCTCTCTTCTGCTAACACCTTCTACCCCTCCTCCCAACCGTACCCTCCCTCTCCCTGTCTGCACCCTAATTCTCCACGGTAAGTAGGTGTAGCTACACGCCTGTCTGAGATGTAGTTAACCCTTGTGGGTTTTATACCTTCCATATGCCCTGCTGGGGCCTATATGGCAGGACTGCGTAATACAGGAGAAGTCTGTATATTTCCAGGCCAGCACACACAAGTCGTCTTGTCTGAGCTATAATGAGTGTTAGTATAGATTTCCTGTGGCTCAAACACTAGGCTTAATTGACCTGAACAGCTCTGAGTGACTTGGCACCTCCCGTCTCAACCTTCCCCTCCTCACTCACCCCCCTTCAAGACCTTTCTCTGGGACAAAGAGGCTTTTGTTCCCGGGCCTGCGCCACAGCGCTCTAAACCTTTGTTGACTGTTTCTGTCTGACAGAGCAAATAGCTCTGGCCTCCTTTTGTTTATTGTCATTTTTTGAAGTTTGAACAAAGTTTATACAAAGCCCCTTTTCTGACGTTGTTTGCTGCCTTCAGGGGGAAAACAGAGGGAAGAAACGAAATGGGTGTACTGGTTGTTGAATTTTTGACTGTCTGTGGCTGTCTGACTCTTATCTTCTCATCTCTCTCTCTCTCTCTCTCTCTCTCTCTCTCTCTCTCTCTCCCTCTCCCAATCTCTTTCTCCCTCTGTCTCTCGCCCTCCCTCACTTGCTCGCAGGGATCACATATACACGGTGGACACAGACACTGCCAACAGTGACGAGATCTTATTCAGTAAGGTGAGTGAGACATCTGTCTCTTTGTGGATGTGTTGTTCTCAGCGTGCTGTGATTGACAACGTAACCCCTAATAACCTGGCTCTGAGTGCCACTGTGTGTTTGTGTGTGCACATGGGTGTATATGGGTGCCTGTCAGTCGTCTTACTCATTGGTGTGAGTCTGCCTTGCTCGCCATACTGACCCTGTTAAGCAGATTATCCAATCAATCAGCTAGTAAACCGCCTGCGTCATCCACGCTCATCAGTAGGACAGTGGAAGGTCTGATGGGTGTGTAACGGAAGCTGAGAGGCCAGCAGAGGAAGTGAGGGAGGAGGGGAGGTGGGGCGGGCAGGAAAACAAGAGGGATGAAGGGACAAATGAGATGAATTGCAGAAGGGCAAGAAAGACAAGATGGATGCAGAAAGGAAGAAGATCCCGTTGTATATTTCTGATTATTCAAAAAGCACCTATATTTACATAGGCCCTCGGCTGTAATAACCCACTCTCCATTTCATTCCAACCACTCCTCGCTGGCATCATTTGCCCTTAACATAATGCATGCAAACAGAATTCAAACAAGGCCATTCTTGTGTATACAACAACCCGCCATCCCTCCACCTCATCCACTTCAATGTCAAAGCCCGGCGAGTGGGTCTTAATGAGAGCAGGCTGCAGATGAAAGGCTGATGGGAGACGTGCAGATAGATTGATGACTGAGGGTCTTTAATCAGTGGCCGAGCTCCAAACATGTTGTACTACAGCACTGGTACATGGCGGTCTGAACCATCGGATCAGCGCTGACCCTCAGGCCACGGGGGGGCATTGACTGATAAGTGTGTGTGACAATGAAAGAGGCCATGTACGTTTGTGTGTTTGTAGTTGACTGGCAGGGATTGGCTAGCGTTGACCTGCAGGCCAAGGCAGTGTGTGTGTGTGTGTGTGTGTGTGTGTGTGTGTGTGTGTGTGTGTGTGTGTGTGTCTGTGTGTGTGTGTGCACAAGGATGGCCAGCCTATCAATCCACAGAAATGAGCTCTCAGGTCTGAGGCAGGATCTGTCCTTGGACAGATCTGTTCTGATCCGGGGTCAGTATCGTATTTCCTCCCCCCTGGCAGAGAATTAGAAGTTCAAGGAGGTAAACTGATCTCCAATCAGTGCTTAGAATACAGTTTACCTCACAGCAGGTGCCTCATTAGGGGAATCGATGATAGAGAATCTCAGATGATGATTATTGATCACAGTATAGATTGGTTATTGAGCTCTATAGTGGTTTTTTGCTTTGTGACTCTATACCTCTTCTTTTCTCATTCTATTCTTTACGTCCATCTTTTTCTTCAGAAATTGACATGGAAGTCCAAACAGGCAGATGTGGACACTTGCAGAATGAAAGGGAAACATAAGGTAGAGAAAAAGCACACACTCAAACACACAAACACTGCAGTCTCTGTGCTTTCACTCTTACTTCATCTTCATTTATAGAACAAATGTCACCTTATTCTTCACACGACACTTCTTAACGAATCACACATTATACAATGCAGACGAGCTGTAACTGATGTAATTTCTCACAGTCACACACATACACACACACACACACACACGCACAGAGAGACCCTGCAGGTTCAATAACACACTCCCTGCAGTTCATATAACATTCTGCTATCACAACTTTAGAATCACAGAATCTTTATATCAAATAACAAAATAATTCTATTTTCTCATGACGTTCTAACAAAACTGTGAAAAATCAATAATGATTTCATAATTGTTCTTGAAAGGTGCATTAAAATGTAAACACGTCCTTGTAATGTACCATGAGGAAATGCTACATTTCATGATTATACGCTTGATGTTTGTTACACGTGCCTCTCACTTGCCTGTAGAGCACTACATGCTGTACTTCAAACGAAAGAAAGAAAAGAAAGAGCCTCTTGTTGCTTTCAGTGTGAAAGTGTCTGTTATAAAAGACACTAATGTCACCATGAACTTCCTTTCTTCTTTCTCTTTCTGTCTCTACCGGCATGCACTCCCTGAAGGATGAGTGTCACAATTTCATTAAAGTCCTCCTGCAGCAAAATGATGACACCTTGTTTGTTTGTGGAACAAATGCTTTCAACCCCTGCTGTCGAACCTACAAGGTAGGGATCCACACACACACACACACACACACACACACACACACACACACATATATACTATATATATATATATATATATATATATATATATATATATATATATATATATATATATATATATATATATATATATATATATAGTATATATACACACTCACACACATGCACAGATATAAAAACAGTTTTTGGTGCTCTTCGCCCTTTTTTGATCTCAATCATAGGCATTTGTCATGGATCCTGTGCGCGTATAGTCTCTTAAAACTCCTATTCTCTCTCTCTTCTGCCTCTCATTTTACTTTTCCCTCCGTCACACACTCATACACACACTTTTTTCACATGCATCCCCAACCATGCGTAAGTTTAGGGGGTGTGGTTGAGCTATGAAGCGATGGACATAGATGGATGACTTTCACAACTCAGCAAGTCCTCCTCCTATGTCTTTATCTCCAGGTGTACTTTGACCCACTCGATTTAGAAGCAGAGAAACCTAACTACCTACGTTCTTGCATACACACTCAAATACACACACACACAAACTGAAGGCGCAGTCCTAAAATCCGATACAACCTTCCCCTGTAAACAGATGCCTGCCTCCCCATATTCATGCAGGCATGTCTGGAATAGTTTCAAGATTCCTTCAGGAAAAGCAAAACCACGTTGAAGAAGAAGATGCAGTTTAATGACATTGGGTCAACAAAGAGAGCAGGTAGACGTCAAGATTGACTTGATGGACAAAATAGATGATAATAATGTCAAGAAGAGAGAGACATGGAGAGAAAAACAAAGATTGACATACAGGCAGACAGGAAGACAAACATAAAAAAGCAGATGGGCTGTCTTCAAACTGCTGCTGAAAATCCCACAATTTTTCCTTCCCTAGAGACATAAATTTAACATTTTCTGATGCCTGTGAGCAGCATTACATTACAGTATGTAAATCTTAGGTCATTCACGAGACAATTTTAAATACTTCTGCAAGCTATAGCAGCTGGGCTGACCTAGTGTTAGGACAGCAAAACATGCCACTGCAAAAAAATCGCTTAGTTTAATTGGAAAATTTCTATCAAACCTTAAGGCCTGAAGTGTGCTCAAAACTAACAAAAGTGCTGGAAATATGGTTTCAACATCATTGTCATTTCATTCAAGTATCCAGAGGGGTCACGTTGTACAGTAACTATGAGCTGTCATCAAGAGAAATCACGTATCACCGTACAGCCAAGAAAAAAACGATCAGACGGAGTAAGAAAACAGAAATACTCTGCAGAGGTTCTGTCCTGAAGGCTGTAATTGTTTGGTTTGTAAGGATGTGATGTGATGGTCACAGCACACAGAGATGTTATCTAGGTGGCCTGTGGGGAAAACTCTCCTGCTTTGGTTCACTAGATCTGTTTACCAGACAAACAAGACACCTCCGCTCCGTTGCCTTTGTGGTTTCGGCATGCTAAGCACACAGAGTGGACATCTTTCAATTCACTGACTTCTCCTGCAGGGAAAGTGGAATTTATGTCTCCGCATTTATCAGGCGTGGTTAGCTTTTATAGCCCCTCAGTTATGGTCTCAAGGTTTGTGTTTTAGCTGTTACTGCACTGATAGTTCTGCTAGTCTGGTAGAGTTAATGGCAAGTGTTGTAAAACACAGCAAGGCTTGGTAAAATAGCCATGCATACACACACGCACGCTTGCCTGTGCAAACATAAAAATCAATGCATACTGTACCCAAATCGTTGCACATCATGGGCGATGTTAATGCCATCTCAAAATAAATGAGGAATGTTTGTTAAGAAAAAGATTGTCATTTTGTCACAAGTAACACATCTGTCCATAACAATGCAATGAAATTTAACTGTATAGTATTACGTATACGTATATAAGTATTTTTCCATGTTTTGAATTTCCTCAGTCCAATTAGCCTTCGCGTATTTTAGTGAGTCAGTTCAACGTGCTTGCAACTGCTCTATACCTTAAAAAAAATTCCACTGACTACACTGTAACTATTTTTGGTGAATAAGATGCCATTTTAATCTGGAAATAATTGAATCAATATGCCATGACTATGATATGACGGCATTTAAACTGTTGTTAAACAAAATGACCTCTGCACACTTCCACACAAATGCACATACTAATGCCTGGGCACATGTGTAAGGAAAGAAAACAGAAGTGTGCATGCACCCATACAAACACTGACAACTGTGCAAACAGGCAAACATACAACACACACATTTTACAAATCATCAGACACACACAGACACATTGTACTGCCGGCAGGCTGGCAGCCTCTCTGGGCAGAAACCAGGCGTTTGATGGCGTGCTGGGCTCATCCACTCTGCCTGGTCAAAAGTGTGTTTGTGGCTAAATCCACCTTGGCCACAGTTTGCCTCTCCATCTCCCCAGTGTGACAGCGCTGAAAAGAGCTTCTGTTTCGGGGCCAGCCTCATCCCACATTAATCAACAACGCGGCAAGGGCGAGGGGGAGGGAAGGAGAGGGAGCAGAGGTGGAGGGAGACAGAGGGGGCAGGGAGGGCTCCCGCCCAAACCAGCAACACCCCACGCTGTCTTCTGTTCTAACACCTTTCCTGCCTAGTTACCTCTTTATTTTTACCTCTGTCTGATTTTTTTTTCTTTTTTTTTACAAACCTACCAATGTTCTCTCTTCATTAGCTTCATCTCCTTATCCGCCCGTCACCTTGTGTTGCTACCACAGTATCAACACAAACACATGCACACTTACACACAAATGCATACAGAAAAAAACACAGGCAGACACCTTGGCAGCCATGGCACAGTTCTCTCCCTGGACACTACACGCACAGCACCCAACTCCCTCTCTTCTTCTATTCATCCTCCCTCCCTTCTTCCCCCTCTCTCCTCCTCTCCTGCCAGCTTAATTCCTCTCCCCCTCCATTGCTCCCACCACTCCGCCATCTTTCCCTCTGTTGCTTTCTCCCTCTGTCACTCCCTTGCTGTGTTGTAATAATAAACACCCCATCCAGCTGGGCTGATATATGACTGGAGTCAGTTTCATCGCCTGTTGCCGGGTGAAGTGGGGGGGAATCAGTAGGGAGGCTTGGAGGCAGTGGGTCCCAGGTGATGCCTCCTCGACTTGATACTGGTGGACCGAGGTGTACTGGGAAATTTCATCTGTGCCAAGTCTTTGCATTTGAAATACGATTAATGCACACAGAGGGATTTATTGTAAGCAACGGGGTGAAAACCACACATGCCTTTCTGTACTACACCTTTTCCAGAAGATTGACACAATGTTTATTACAAAGAAAGGCAATATCATACAGTTTAGTCAGTCAGGACACATAATTAATCAAATTAATGTCATATTTGTGCAATGTTTGTACACAATTCTCGTTCTAAAAGATCCATCATTTTAGAAGTTGAAGGGTCAGATAAATGAGGTTCTTCCTCTGTTGGTTAAAATAACACATTTCATTCAACAGCTGCAAAGACTCCAGTTTCGTGCTCTCGTGTAAAAGGTGGCCAGGGAATGGGTTCATCCTCCCAGGGCTCAGAAACAGGTTGCAGAGAAATGGGCCATGACTATTAATCTCCCAGGGAGATGTGTCCTTGTTTAGTTTACACAGCCTCTCCTGGCCCAGGTGTGAACTTGTGCACTTGACCTAGAGATGGTTGTGCAGTTGAAAATATGGATTGCATACAAAAAAAATGTGGGGGGGATTCAACTCAGCTGCAAACTATCAGACACCTATCGGAAAATGTATGTGTGTAAAAATATATTTTTTAATTTTTATTTTTCTACTTTATTATGATTAATCTGTCTGTGGCTGCCTTTTCTGACACCAACAATTAGGAAATATTCATGAACCAGGTAAACCGCTAGGATTATTTTAGAATTGCTGCCATCACAGAAATTAATTTTGCGTAACGAAATGCTTTTCTATAAAAAAACAAAACAAGGAAACACTTCCAAGCAAACAGTTAATAAGTGGGACACTGGCTCAGTTTACCCTAGGTTTGTCCTCAGTAAGATTTCACAAATCCCTCAGCAACGATAAATAAAGCCCATAAAAGAGTCTTAATGAAAACAACAGAGACACAGAAGCAGAATGTGTCCCTCACCCTGAGTGCTGAAGCCGATGCTGAACCAATTATAACACTCCTGATGGGCATGTTTTGGATCTACATTGTGTTTGTCTAATTAATTAGCATACAGCCTATGGAAAACACCATTGAGCTGTTGTAGTAATTAATTCATCTAGATACATTGCACCCCAAGCCAAGGTTACTGTACATTTGTCTGCTAAGCTACAGTAGATCCCTACAGAATAATGTGTTGTTAAGACAGCGCTGACAGAGTGTGACAGCTCTACTGTTCTCTTCCTATTACTTTGAATTATGCTTCTTCTACAAAGCTGAAGTACTTCTTTCTTTTTTGAAGCGAGTGGACTTGACAGCATTATAAGGTTTGCCTGGTAAACAAGGTAAAAAAAAAATCCACCTGGCTGATTAAACATCAAATTTCTTCACGGCAATGTTGTGGTTCAGTACGGCAGTTTTATGGATTGCTATTGCCCATTTTCAAAATATTGGATGTTGCTTTGGACAAGGCTAACAGCATGCAAGTGGGCACTCGGCTGCTGTTTCTCCGCTCATGCCAACTTGACAGAAGACTGGAATTGTACGTTTATCTACAGTCTTCCTCTGTTCAAAAGGCAGGAATAGATCAGTGACAGCCAGCCAAGCCTTGTAGACAGAGGTCACTGCCTCGGTGAAATCAACTGAGGAGCTGGCGGGGTGGGGGTATCTGGTGTGGCGTGAGAGATATGTGAGTGTGTGTTTGTGATGTGTCAGAAGAGGGGGGACTGTTTGTGTTAGGTAGCTGACACAGAAGCTGCTGACGTTTCTAGCTTAACTGAGTTGCCCTGTTGCTCTGTACACCCAGACGTTGTGATTCAGTGGATGCACCTGACCTTCAGCCACTCACGTTCCTTATGATTAACTCAACCTAATCTATAATTACAGTCTCCCCTGTCTAATAACAATAAATATCTTCAAACCAGCATGCCTTCATATATCATCCTCCTATATTTTCTGAAGAACCAGAAGGAATGAGAAATCGAGAAATGTGCTGCTGCTGGTGGTTCTGTGTTTGTTGTAAAAGGTCACTTGTAATTTTCTCTGCCAAATCAGCCTCAACAATTTCTCTGGCAGGCTTTTCCAGCATTGCGCCGGAGTGTGTGTGACCTTTTTAGTGGGCAGATGATAACCGTTTCCACCGAGACAGGAATAGAAAACAAAATGAACTGTTTAGAGACCAGAAAGGGCGGCATAAGCAGTTTGCAGCCTTGGCAAGCTACGTTCCTCTTTGTCAAGAGAGAGGGAAAAAGTGAGGAAGTGAGGAAGTAGAGTAAGAGAGAGATAGAAACAGAGATAGAGAAGAAAAATGACTATGTATTGTGAACTCCAGAGGCAAACAATAAGTTCAGTAATGTTGCATGACCTCAGCCTCTGGCCAGTGCAGTAAGCTATGGCTTTTCTTCCCCTTGTGTGTGTGTTTGTGTGCATCTCCCGTCTTTAGCTGGGGTAATAAAGTGTCCTAAGGCGTGCTGGGGAACACAAGCCAACCCATGGTGTAATGATAGTGACCTTTCACCCACATCTGATCCTCCGCCATGCCCTGCCAATCGCACTGAAACCAAACTGGGCGCAAAACAAGAATATCTTGTTTAAATTCCAATTCACAGAGATCATCCCACTAAGCCATAAACTACACCAGTAGTGCTTCTTAAACTATGGTCAAAATAGCTAATGGAAATTGGACTACTGAGTGACTGAAATTAGCTGTAAGTTTGGATAAACTGCAGTACACTCCCAGTGCTAAGAAAATACATATTTTACATTGTCTAGGTGCCGAATTAAAACTTGGATCTCTCCTGAAATATACCAAATCAGGGAACAAGTCTTGCCCAAGGAAAAGCTCTGAACACAAGACAAGACAAAGTTGAGGCTGCAAAATATATGACTACTGTATGATATACTATTTAAAAACGACTGTGGTTTAGTAAAAAATTATCACGTTCCCCGCTCAGGGCCATGTGCTCACCCATTTTTACTCTGCACATTTATTTCCTCTTCACAGCAAAAGCACAAACTTTAGAAATCAGGGCAGAGGAAAGCCAAGCAGTATGGTTAAAGATCTGTCTTGAGGGTTGTTAAAACTCAGCGTTAACACCAGTACAGTTGAAGGATAAAGGATGGCAGGGTGAAGCAAACCACATCCACCCATGCTGTGGAACATGTTGCTGTGGAAAATGTCAGTTTTTGTAAATCTCCCTCCATGACAGGTTTCCAGATACCCCCAGATGGGCTGCTTTGACAGCGCTCAGAACAACACTAAAGTGGCATCCACAGGACATCAGTTTAGGTCAGAGTTAGATGGACACACTCCTGGGCTGGGCACAGCTTTTTGGGACTATTTTATTATGACTCACCACATTTCTCCAGTTTAACGCAGTTTTTTTTTTTTTTTTTTTTTTTTTAGCATTGCCTTCAGATTGTCATTTTGACATTTTAGCTTATTTCTCATTTTCCTCCTCTAGATCTTTTCCTCCAACTGGGAACCAACATTTCCTGCCTTAGTTGTATTTCAAGTTCATTGTTTAGTTTGACAACTCTACATTGTCTGACCCGTTGTTGACCTTTCACCTCCTTTGTGACCCTAGATGGACACCCTAGAGGCTGTGGGAGAGGATATCAGTGGGATGGCACGTTGCCCATATGACGCCAAGCACGCCAATGTTGCCCTCTTTGCTGGTAAGATGAAATGCATCTGTATATGTCAAATTAACAATGTACTTATCTGTATTTAAAGTACTTGATTATGTTTATCATCATTTTCAATTCCTTTCTTGTGGCTTAACATGAGAGAAACTCACACAAAGTTTCCATGAGGTGAAAATAGGTTAACTATGTGTGATAGTACTCACTGACTGCCATAAGGCAAAAACATGAATCCTAATTTTCTCCTATCTGCATTTATTAAACATTGGAATATTTTTGAGCTAGATGGGAAAGTCGAGTCTATTTGAGCAAGTGGATTAGTTGCGGTTGTATTTAAATTGTTCTTGATACCCTGCGGTTTATTCTAATGGCAATACTCTGACAACATGTGAAGAATGAAAGCCAATCTGTGCTACATGCACTCGAGTAAATCATCAACTTTGAGGCCACAATTCCTGACACTCTGCGTCAGGACTTCGCTGCTTTATAGAGCCCTTTGGAAACACATCAATAGTTCTGTGGTAACAGCAAAAACAGAATCATCTTTCTCTCACTTTTATTGCACTTTTCTGCCGTCCACTTTGTCTCTCGTTCACTTTCTTTCAAAATTCACAAGATTAAAAATAAGTCACAAAATGATGGGACCAGAATGAGTCAGCTTTCCGTTGGCAGGGTGATATTCTTCCAAAGGCTGCTAAAGACATTCAGTCCCCATTCGTATGTGCTGTGAACCAATTTATGGCAGTATTGATGAGCTGTCCCTGCCTGTTTTAAGCCAATGAGGAGAGTAAACGCCTAGCTTTACCAGTTAATGTGGAGCAGAGCTGCTTGGAAGGAGCTGGAAGCACTGAGTAATCAAGAGGGTTCCTCTGACTGCTATCCTTTCAATTATGTAGTTTGAGTTTCCACTGTGGTTATAGCCAAGGCAGGCTGAGGTCATGCTGGTGGTGGTTTGTGTTTGTGGAGCATGTGTGTGTGTGTAATGTGCGTGTAAGTGTGTGTTTCTGTGGGACTCTAAGAATGTATATGTGAATGCAGGGCTTTAGTGTTTGTTGGTGCTTTTGAAGTGTGTTTGAGCAATTACAAATGTGCAACATGGTTAAGTGTGTTTACCGTCTTGTTTGTAGTCTCTTCGGTTTGAGTGATTCATTCATTTTGCAGGTCTGAGCCATCTGAAACGTGTTTATGTGTCCAGCCAGAGAAAGCATGCATCTCTTAGTGGCTTTATGTGTTTTTCTTTTGACTGAACTTTACTCTCTTCACCTTTTTCTCTTCCTTTATGGCTCTCCTTTATTCTCTCTTCATTCTTCTGCCGTCTCCATCTTCACTTTTTCCTCTGATTGCTCTTTCCGTCTCTGTGTTCCCTCGCCAGATGGCAAGCTGTACTCGGCCACTGTAACAGACTTTCTAGCGATCGATGCGGTCATCTATCGTAGCCTTGGAGACAGCCCGACTCTGCGCACTGTCAAACATGACTCCAAATGGCTGAAAGGTGAGTGGGGGAAACAAAAACAAAGTCTCTGAGGTTGGAAAGCACCATGCTGACTGACAAGTTAGAAAACAAACTTGTGTTTTGTAATGCATGCTTGACCATGTGTTTGTGATTTATGATGTGTTTATGTGTGCCTCTGTGTATGAGTCTAGGTATGAAGAGCAGGAGCACTTACTGTATGCTAATGCTGCACGCTCTGTTTGACACAGTCATTTCACCAACCTGCCCTGATAGAGTTGATGTAGCCAGGAAATTGCTCTGCCCTGGGGAAAAACAAGCACAAGTCCAACCTGTCAACACTAAATAGAGAGATCCCTCGTTCCTTGCATGCAAATTTTTTTGCTGATATGATAGATGATAGATTGAGGCACTCAAGGCTCACACTCGGTGCTTTTCTGCATAATATGACAGATATTCCGGCTGTTTACTGTGAAATATGGTGTCAGAACTGTTTTGTCACAGTAAAAACGTCACTTTGACTCATAGTTTTTTTTCCTCCTACAGAGCCCTACTTTGTCCAGGCAGTCGATTACGGGGACTTCATCTACTTCTTCTTTCGGGAAATTGCTATGGAGTACAACACAATGGGAAAGGTAAGCATGGGCCCTATTCTTCTGCTATTCTTTGAACTGTAATCAGAGGTGGCTTCCTATTTACCGGGAGAATTGGGAAGTGCCTGAGGAAACTAACAGGATATGGGTGTATCACATAACTGGAAGGAGGCTTTCAGGAGCTGTAAAGTGGCCAAACATTTTTCAGCAACAGACAAACACTGGGCAGGATGCAGGACCTAAAATAGATCCAGAAAGAAAATCTGTGGATGTCTGGAGATCCCATTTTAAAGTCTAAATATACCACTTGAATTGCACGTCCGCATCCATCCTGGCAATGCTCCCATTTGACCTATTGTCTTACTGTGTTCTTAGAGGAATTCCACCCAAGTGTGTCTGGGAAACTAGCAGTATAAGAGGAATGGTTGAAGAAGGTATTACAGTAAGAGTGACATTTTTCTATTAATCTTCTCAATTCAGTTTTGGACTCTGCCCTGAGAGAGTTTAATCTGATACCAGGTAGGAGAAAATCTGTTATGGAAATGAATCGCTCAATTTGTATTCTTCAGTAATAAATTAAAGGAAACACACAAGAGAGGGTGAGAAAGAGAGGGAACAAGAACCGAGCGGAGGTAACGAGAAACCCAGAAATAATGGATTCGCTGCCAGAAGTGACAAACGTGTGTTATACAGAGCACGAATACAGATCAGGCCTCTCAATCTGCTGGGTGTTTTGAAAGCAATGTCAGTATAATTATGTGTGTGGTGGTAGAACTGATGGTGCAGAGAGCAATTTAACATTTAGTGAATGATATCTCTTCATTATTACAAAGTAAATTGGCCTTCCCTGACAATGTAAGCAGTCGTTTGTGCTTTGTGGCAAATTGATCAATCTGCTGTGGCAGGTTTGTGTTTGCTTGAGTTTTAATGTTGGACTGTTACATTGTTATCTGGAAAATACAGACGGATAAATATTTCATTATACAAGTGAATTAACAAGACTAGATTTGTGTGTGTGTGTGTGTGTGTGTGTGTGTGTGTGTGTGTGTGTGTGTGTGTGTGTGTGTGTGTGTGTGTGTGTGTGCAGGTAACACACAGATAAGCCAGTGTTCGGCTATCGAGTAGAAATGTGAGAAACTGGTATATGTAAAGCGGACGAAATACCACATTCTTACATGTTCTGTGTAATACATTATCTGTCATCTCAATGCACTATAATCTCACAGTGAACAGGCCCATGTAGTTGTGTGTGTTTGACACATTTTGCATTGGTCGTAACATACGCATGGGTAAGGGTGTGTTTTTGTGTGGTTGTCTGCAGTCTTATGTGTGTAGAGATCTGGTTTAAATGCATGTTCGCTCCCATTCCCACTGTTTACTCTTGTGCACAATTTCAGGTCAGTGATAGATTTATTGCTGTTAAGTATAGTGTGACAACAACTAATTACAATACTGACTGTGTGAGCTTACGGCAGAGATGTAATTACACCGCCGGCTCCTATTTGAAGCTGTATTTTAAATTTTCTGTTGCCAGGTGCTGACTTTAACAACATATCTAACACACCAATTTACTTTTATGTGTCTTTAATTTGCTATGAAGTGATGAAATGTTGGATTAAGACACTGTGGTGTCTCCCAAGGATTTTTGTCATTCAAGCAACCAAAGAGGGCCTATGGTATGTTCAGCTGGGAATCAAATGAAAACATTTTTTATCCTTTGAAGTTCAAAGTTTATTCTTGACTTTGGAAATAGCAGTTGAAGAAACAATCTCACCTCCAGGTACATTTAGTAGCTGTTATGGAGCTTTCGATTACATCAAATGATCTGCA
The DNA here is from genome assembly GCF_010015445.1 of Perca fluviatilis. Taxonomy (NCBI): domain Eukaryota; kingdom Metazoa; phylum Chordata; class Actinopteri; order Perciformes; family Percidae; genus Perca; species Perca fluviatilis. The sequence goes on from NC_053117.1 coordinate 25,412,340, forward strand.
TTATAAGTAGGAGTTTGTCCAGTTGTTGGAAATATTGTTAATAAAATAAAACATTTAGAGTTAAGTGTGTGTTGAAAATTTTTATATAGGAAATAATGGTGCTATTAAGCTTACAATGTAAAACTAGAAGAGGATCTTCAGATGCAAATATAGAATAATGTTATATCCAAAATGTCAAAAAAGTGAATGCATTGGTCACAGTTTTGTTAAACCAACTTCTGGCTTAAAAAAAGGGTAACTCAAATTGTACATATCAAAGTCTGTTTATAGGTCTTGGGGAGTAACTTTACTATCTGCTCCAGAGGGAGCTACGCGAAATATAACAAATTACCTCAAGTAATGTTGTTTGTGGTTAAAAGACTACTGTACAAGTTTGAAAATGTATAAGAAATTCTGTGGTGTAGAGTTGGAAAGCAGTGAGATCCCCAGATTTCTATAGTCCACTCCTTATCTCTGCTTGAGGCTTGCAGCCGCTACTAGCACAACACACTCAAATCTACAACTGAACTGCTGTCGATTTGCATTGTGGGTAATATAGGTGCCAGGTTTGACAAGGAAGAAGAATGCATGGAATAAAAAAGACGATATCTTTGGTTCTGCTGCGTCAATTTTGATCTGTTTTTTAACTGTCCATGAGTCCGACAAGATATAGGAGTGCAATGCTAAATCGGTGGAATACGCTTTTGATGGACTGCTTAACAGTTAGACTGAGACTGCAGAAGTCATACAGGGACTGTTGATGTAAAATCCCGAGCTATTCAAATGTAACTTTTCAACTCTGTGTGTCTCCGTCAGGTGGTGTTTCCTCGGGTGGCCAGGGTTTGTAAGATCGACCGAGGCGGCTCGCCACGGGTCCTAGAGAAGCAATGGACCTCATTTCTCAAGTCTCGCCTGAACTGCTCCATTCCTGGTGATTCCCACTTCTACTTCAACATCCTGCAGGCAGTGACAGATGTCATCCACATCAACGGGAGGGACGTAGTGATGGCAACCTTCTCCACTCCTTACAACAGGTACCCTGAGGAACAGGAAACGAAATAAGGCGTTAGGAAATCAGCAGCATGTATTGCACCTTAAGAGGTTTGAAGGTAGCAACGGATGGAAGTGATTTATTGAGCTTGTTTTATTTAGCTATATTCTTTTCACTTGTCTCAATTGAGTTCATGTCTGTCAACAACTGTTTTGCACTTTCCATGTATCAACTCAATCATCTTTCTCGCTTTAAAATGCTTTTTAAAATGCCTCAATTCATCAACATTATGACAGTCTGACCTTTGTTAATGTTAGTAGCGTGTGCCCCTGCTGTGCCTCTTGGCAACATGTAATTCCTGAGACTACTGGGTCAACATTTACATCTTCTATCAAAACAGTTTGTGCCCTTTTGACATGCAGGTGTTTAATCTTATTTTCCCCTTTTACAATTCCTACTCAGAACTGCTTTCATATTCATGGGCAGGGTGAGTTGTTATCTAAATTGAAAATTACCACAAAGCCATAGAGCTTGGCTGATAGCTGGCACATATTGTAATTTTCCATTTTATGGCTGCTTTTTAGCAGATAAGACAATTGCTTGTGACAATGCAATTGAGCATGGTTAATGGACATTAAAACCCAATGAAGCAGTGCCTCCGAAAATTTCTATAAGCGCCGGTTTTGATCCTGGCTTTAATTTTCCATTTCATAGTCACGGGGTGAAATAAGAGGGAGAACGTTCAGACTGAAGGCAGCACTCAGGGTTTGTGTCATTTAATTGTCTGTCTGGCTGTGAAGCTGCCTGGCCCAGTCACTGTCTAACTGGCTGGCTGGCTGGCTCACCCTCTATCTGTCTTTTAAGCAGCCTGATATAAACAGACATATGACTGTTTAACTTTCTGAACATATCCAATACAGTGGGTAATTACTGTAATGCAGTAGCTAAGCCAAAAATTAACAACTCTCTGACTTTGCTCTCTATAATACCGCCCTTGTGTATTCTGTCTCCCCGATGTCTACATAAGTTTAACCCATGATGCAACAGCCAGAAAATCCAGCCAGCTGAGAGAGATTTCTCTTCTAAAAGAATAAAGAATGCCTAGTTCCAATTCTAATTTATAGGAGCAGCTGCATGAAAAATAGAAAAGTGACTCAGCAATCTGTTATGCATTGATTCCACACAAACAGAAAGAAGCCAGTGAGTCCGCTGCTATCACAAGATGGGTTTTTTCCCCCTTAAATAAAAGGCAGTAATAAGATAATCAGTTGTCTGTAATTCTTGCTCAACAGTGGACTTGTGATGAACTTTGATGCTTCGAGGCTTTTGGGGAAACCCAGTCTTGGAGGGAGATGTGTGTCCTCATGAGGCTTAGCAGGTGTCGACACTGTAGCTCATAGACTATTAAATGCAATAACACTGCAGTAGTTGCACTGATATAATAGCATTCACACTAATCAATACAGAAATAAGAATGATTGCTACTAGAATTAGCCAAAGCTACAAAATAAATGGAGGAAATTGCAATGTATGTTTGAATACATGAGGGAAGTGAGGATAAATAATTTGAATACCTCGACAGCATGGCAAACTTGACTGTATCTCCCAGTGTAAACATGCAACAGCTAAAATGAGCCATCCTTGAGGGATTTAACCTCTTCTGAAAGGGGATTGGAAATCCATGTTTCTGTCTCTTGGTTATAGTCCAAACTTGGCAAGGTGTTTCTTTGATATGTTCAGTTGAGAGGATTGTTTACGTGACGTTTTGTGTGTGTGTGTGTGTGTGTGTGTGTTATCGTGGCAGCATTCCAGGCTCAGCGGTGTGTGCCTATGACATGGCGGAGGTGGCCAACACATTCACAGGGCGTTTCAAAGAGCAGAAATCCCCAGACTCCACCTGGACGCCTTTTCCTGAAGACAAGGTTCCAAAGCCAAGGTACAACAGCAGTTAATTAACCACAGCACACACACACACACACACACACACACACACACACACACACAAACATTATGATTTTTTACATTTTTTACCCCATTTTTCAATACATCCCTACCAGTGCCTGAATTGGACCGCCAGTACCCCATTCAGCAGTTGTACATGGACATTGTACGTTCTTGATATATTTATATTCATATGATCCAGGGTACCCTAATATATCAACTAGTAACAATTTGATCTAAGAGCTGATAGCAACCTAAACAGTTGTAAAAAATGAAAAAGACAATTAGATGGCAGATACATAGTCTCCAATATGAAATACTACATACACCGGTACTTCAAAACAAAACAAAACACCCACTCTTCACACACCCAAAAACTCATCTCCCACCCAACAGCTGCATCAAAGAAGGGCTCAGTATCAGCAAATGAAACATGAGAAATAACATGGGTGGGTGCTTCACAAAGCACCACCTTATCAAACTCCCATTTTTTGCCACTAAGCAAGAGGCTCTTCTATCTCCAAAAACAAGATTACAAATACAATTGGGCCTCGAGAATGTTGGTACCCGGTGTTGTGTGTGTGTATGTGTGTTCCCATATGGCTGAGAAGGCGGTTCCTCACCAAAAGAGAGCCTGTACTGTACTCTGTGCATTCATCTGTGTATATGTGTGAATTGCCTCAATTAGCATTTAATTACCTGTTTATGTTCAACAAGGTAGATTGCAAAAGATCAAAACTTCTTATGCGAGATACATGTGCACCAGACCTTATTGAGCAAACAAACGAGAGTTGTAACAAACCTAGGGCTGCCCCACAGCAGACTCATGTAGAGCTCTCATACTGAATCATTTACAAAAGATTCTGCAATCTAAGATATGTGCCTCGCCCCGCCTCCAATGCCCGCTGACATAAATGTAGCTACAGCAAAGAAAATGTTATAGCACTGGCTGTTACTTCCTCTCTCTCCCTTTTTTTTACAGTGACAAATGGTTCTGCAAATGTTGTCCCTTAATTTAACAATATCAATTTGGAGGTTAATTTAACATTAGCAGCAGCTGACTTGAACTCATCTGTTTAGAGGAATTTTAATATACTTTATTTGGAGGGGGAGCGCCCCTTGAATAGTTAATGCACCTCACTTTCTCTTGCAGCATCATCTGTTTTTATAAAAACTAACCCTAACTACATTTTTCTTTGGAATGCTGTCCTTTTCCTGTGTAGACATGATAGAGAGAGATATAGGAATGCACAGAATGGCTGAATGATTTTTCTTCATTACTGGATTCCCTGGATATACTCATGCCTACCACTACTTTAAAAAATATTTTTTACTGGAAGATGAATATACATTTCTCTTGAGTGCACACATATATCTTTGAAAGTGTCAGACATTCAGTGGCCAGCTGGCTAATATTTCTAGGACCGGGTGTGGATTATGTGGTGTGGCAGGGTATCAAAGACCACACAGTAAAGGGATTTTACAAGCACTCAGAGGTGAGATGCCTGCAAAGGGGATATGCTATCAAAAGCAGCTTCTCTTTTACAAGCAGCTCACCAATTCCCTGTAAAAGGATCAGATAGATAGAATGTCTCAGTGCTTTACCCCAAGTCCAGAGAAAAGAAGACATCTTGTGTCCTCTGCTCTGACCAAAGCCTTTTGGTATGAGAGTTTAGTAATTTAAGGCTGCACTCTCATTGATTTTAGGGAAGTAGAACTTTCTGTCTTCTATTGGAGCTCTGGCTGTGAAACATTGCTCATTCCATTAGCGTCAATGTAGAGTTCTTTTTCCTCCTTCTACTCCCTCATCCCTCCTCCTCATCGCCTTCTTCTTCCTCCTCTTCATTTGCAGGCCTGGCACATGTGCCGGCACTCCATCCATGGAGAGGTACAAGGTATCCAATGAGTTCCCCGACGACACACTCAACTTCATCAAAATGCATCCTCTGATGGACGAGGCCGTGCCCTCCATAGCCAACAGGCCCTGGTTCCTCAAGACCATGGTCCGGTAAGTATTACACACTCCAAAGACGTTCGTCATCAGAGGTCTATGAGCCTCTTCAGCCCAGGACAATAATTACATGAAGTGCTGCTCTGAGAGTCAGGCTCATTAAAACACAGTGGTACTCCACCACAAACCAGCCACTGACCTATTTTCGCTGTAGAGGAAACACTGATCTACACTTTACTATTTTTCTCCCAGAGTGACCACATAGTGATGTGATGAAGACAGAGTAAACTATTGGAATTCTCACTGATGTTTGTCTTTATGTATTAGGTCATTTCATATGTATACACATATAAGCCCTTATTAAGAAAATTATTTCAACCATGTTTGAATCCTCTGAGGATATTTCAAAAAATGTTTTTGTCCTGGGGTTGGCTTTTCGTCTGAGTTTCTGGAGTTGAGCCCATTTCCTAAAAGCCAGTGCACTGTGGCTGATGCTGTTTGATCATAAAGGTCTGTCTGGCTTCTACACTACACAGAGACATTTCAGCCAGCCTCTTGGGGAATACAAAAGAACACCGCCATTCCATCTGCAAGGCAAAACTAGCTGACAGAGCATTTGGTAAAAAGTAAAAAATCTAGCTTTTAATTTGGACATGGTTCTGAATTGCTCAAGATTTAAGGTTAAGACTGCTTGGCAGACCGTTGACAGGCCTCAGTGGTGGTAACATCACTTTAAAGATGAGCTACATAAAGAATTCTTCATAGGTTTTACAAATGATTTGCATCGTATCACATCATGTTGCTACTTTCCTGAGGTATGACCTACATACTGCGCTGGCTTAGTCAGAATATGAACAGCTTTCATCAAAGTTATCCCTACAACTCCCATTAGTGCACTATATCATACAACTATATTATGAATAGCACATTGTTTCTGTCGTTACATAATCAGCAATCAGACTATTTCATTTGATTTGAAATGATACCACAGTGAGCAGAGCCTTGCATTCAAGTCAGACGCAGTAGTTAAAAGCATTATGTAAGCTCAAAAAGCATCATGAAGGCATACAGGGTGGAAGAGGAGTGAGGTCTTTTATAGTATGTGTCACAGTCTTAATGTACTGTAATACCATTCTTGAGCTGAAGTCAACTGGAAACAAAATCAGTAATAGGGTTTGATTTCTTGTTACACCCTGGAGAGGACAACCCAATATCCAGCAAAAGCTACAAATTTAAAAAAAGCTTTTCAGTCCTGAGACATGCTGTGCTGTGGCAGAGACCTCAGATGGCTGGACACAATGAATTAAATGAAGGGGGGGGGGGGCACTCTGAAGAACCCCTCTTGAGATTTGTATTATCCTGAATAGGAAAGACAGTGAATGTGTTAGTCGTTGAGATTGTATTATTTCGCTAAGATCAAATCCCATTGACACAGTCTTGGGAGCTTCTGTTATGCTTGAATAGGTCTAAACCACAATAGACCTTCAGATTGCTGTTATTTTTGATTGGATAAAGCCAGTGACACAGAGCATTTTAAGAGATATTTAAAGAAAACAGAAGGGGAGATGGTATAAGAGGATTGTCCTTGTTGTTTTAATGGGCTAATGGTGGATAGATTGACATTCATCACATTCTAAATAAATTCGGGACCTTTTCACCCATTTTCACAAAGAGAACAGTCAATAATCATCAATGAGGGTAAAAGTGGACCTCCTAGATTTCCTGATAAGCTCTCATTTTTAATCTTTAAATCCCATCTCCTTCAATTAAAAAATCATGAAAACAAGCATTTGCATAAAACACACTGATGTGCAGATATGTACCTTTTTGATAACTTTAAGAGGTCCTTGGCCCTGAATCTACAAAGTAATTGAGAGATAAATACCGTCATCTGTGATGCAATGAAATCAGACGCTAAAAGTATATAGCCTCAAGAGGCATTTCTTAAAACCTGTTCTTGTTATCTGGTCATCAATAACACCCACAAGCACAATATGGCACCAATCCAAAACACACTGACTGGCAGGTGTCTAATTTGCTAACTTGAATCAACTTGGTACGTTTAAAAATATATATATATTATTGTAAGTAATGAAATGAAAATTGAGTTTCATCCACCTGCTGCTGAGCCAAACTGTGTGATCAGCAGCTGTCAATTAGAAAAGAAAGTAGAACTTGTAACTGTTGTCTGTTGCTTTTATAATGTTTTTCTTTTTATAATGACCTGACATGCCCTATGGCAATGTGATTGAGTTTCCAATGAAATAACAATCAATTAATGAGATTATTAGGACTCTGTAATCTCCTGCTGTTCCTTATTCTCTTTTAGACATCTGCCATTAATGATGGAAGTGATTGATTGATTGATTGATTATATAATTATTATTTGGGAAATTATATTCACCTATTTTTTGTTCTTTTTTTCTAGTTGCTAGTATCTTTTTATGGATGCAATTTTTATCTCAGAAGTTATTGAATGGGGTCCATTTGAAAGAGCACTGTACTGGGATAGAGTTCATAGGTGTCCTTCATCACCATCTGAAGCTCTTAATATGGGCAAACTGACAATTGACTGATTGATTGGTTGATTTATTTCACTTGGTGTTCCTTCTTCCAGGTATCGTCTGACGCACATTGTGGTGGACAATGAGGCCGGTCCCCATAAGAACCACACAGTGGTCTTCCTGGGATCTGAGAAAGGCATCATTGTCAAGTTCCTGGCCAACATGAACAGCGGTATCCTCAATGATAGCCTTTTTCTGGAGGAGCTCAACGTCTACAACCCTGACAAGTATGTAGCTCTGTGTACAGTGCATGCGTATGTGTGAGACAGATGGATAGAAATAGAGAAACACATGGATACAGTTGCTACAAACAAGGGAAAGTCAGTTATTGCATATTTGCGTGTTATAGAGAGAGTGTGTGTGTGACTTTGTTTCCAACCATCTCCAGACTCAGCCAACCCACCAACCCAGCTCAATCAGAACCAGTCAATTCCCCCAACCCAAGCTATGTAGTGAAGCCAGCACGCCAGATGGCTACTCTATCATTTAAAATAGTTTTATCAGGTTACACTCTGCCCAACCACAGCTACTAAATTAAAGATATTGACCCTCAGACTCTGGATAATGTAGCGCTGTGGTTCCCAACCTCAGTGGAGCCCAGCAACTCCAAAATGTTGGCTGATTAAAGAAACACACACACACACACTCACAGAGGTCTGTGTTTGTCTTCAGAGCCAGCCTGGAATCTCTTGCTAATACATTACACGGCTGTTGGTGCATGTATGGATGTGAGTGTGTTCATGAGTGCGTGTGAGCTGGGTACGGTGGGGTAGTCAAGTTAAGCATCGTTGTGTATTTGGAGTAGAAGTGAATAAGGAAAAATCCGCCACATTATGACCCTGCCAAAGCAAATATTTAGTTATGGGGTAATAGATGAGGGGAAACGAATGGCAGCACAAACAGACGAGGGAGAAAGAACAGAGGAGAGAGGCCCAGAGAGGAGAGACGGAAAGAAGCACAGCGGAGAGTGTGTTGTTGTGTTAGACAGCTGAGAAGAAGAAGTGAAGGAGAGCTAGGACTTGACAGGAGGGCTTTCAAGGTTACCACTGTTTGTTATCCAACATGATGCGGCCATGTGACAAGCTGTATGGAGGCCATGAAGGGCAGGCCCTGCCTTCTCTCCTCTCCCGTTGCTGTGGCTTCTTCTTGCCTCCTCCCTGTATCTTCGATTCTCTGTCTCTATGGCTGGGGCCGAGCATTCGTCGGCTGCTGGCCATCTGGCTTTAGTCGCATACAGTAAGTGACTTTGCCCACGTCTGCTTCCCTGCCTGCCTGGCCCGATTGTCGTGCATTACCCAGTGTAGATGGACTCTAAGCCCTAATTGAGAGCGTTAATGCGGGACCAGAGCAGTGCGAAGAGGAGATTAAATCCCGAAAGCTGGATGGTGGGATGGAGAGGGGAATGGATGGAGAGAAGGGACAAAAAGCTTGACACACCCAGAGGGATTAGAGTGAGTACTCCTAGGGGGCGAGTAGACAAAGAAAACTAGCAGGGATGGAGGAATGGAAGACTGGTGGAGTAGGGTGGGAGGAGGGGGTTATGTTAGTGTTAGTGGGTTTTACAGTTAAGTGCAGTGTTGTTGCTGACTGCTCATAGTGCCCATCTGTCTGTTTATCTGTCGTATCTGTATCATCCCTTTCTTTATCTCTCTTTATCTCCCACTCTGTTCCTGACCCTGTGTTCTTGAGTCCAGCATTATCTCTGTTCTCCCTGACCTCGCAGTTTCTCTCTCTGCCACATCTTAATCTTCCTCTTTTTCTTCTTGAACTGTTTAATCTTATTTTATTGCATTTTACATCTCTCCTCACACATATTTTTTTCTCTAAATAACCAGATAGTTGAATGAACTATTGAATAATCCAGGTTGTATCCTTCTTTTCCCTCTCTTCTAGGTGCAGTATAGATGGTGTGGACGACAAGCGCATCATCGGCATGCAGATAGACAGCAAAAGTCACGCTTTGTGGGTCGCTTTTTCCTCCTGTGTGGTTAAAGTGCCGCTGTCTCGCTGTGAAAGACACGGAAGATGCAAGAAGTAAGTTTGATGCACATCAAATTCATCATACATTCACAAACTGCCAATTGGTTTTGACAACACTATTCCAGTTTACAATATGATGAGGGGCTGATGGTGTGTGTGTGTGTGTGTGTGTGTGTGTGTGTGTGTGTGTGTGTGTGTGTGTGTGTGTGTGTGTGTGTGTGTGTGTGTGTCACATCCAGGTCTTGTATAGCCTCCAGAGACCCATACTGTGGTTGGGTGTCAGAAGGAGCCTGCAAACAGGTGGTTGGCAACACCAAGTAAGTAACATGTTGGTTGACGCAATCACTATATAGGCTTTATTCATGGAGAGAGACATATGAACATTGAGGGTTTCATCAAGATAATGGGCCCTATCTTGCACCCGCAAAGCTCGACACAATTGTCTTTGTTAGTTTAAAACCAATGCAGTTGTCAATTTCCCGTCCAGCGCCCGAGTCGTTTAAATAGCAAATGCACCCGCGCCCATCTTTGCGGCCATGGTCTTACAGGGAGGTGTGTTCTGGTGCATTCTTGGCGTATTGCCATCTCTTGAGGCAGTGGGAAGTGATCGCGCCATTGACCAACAAAAACCTGGTCTAAAGTCAATATCATAGCATTTCATTGTTATTTTAACAGCAAATCCGCCATTATAATAGCAATGCGCCAAGGTACAAACGCGCATGGCTTTTAAAGGGAATGGGAGATGACACTGATTGGTTTATTGCAAGTTACGTCCAAAACACACCTATGAATTAATGAAATACAACCCATTTGAACCATGCGCTTCATGCCGTGCGCTTTGATCGTTAAAATAGGGCCCAATACCTCATCATCAATTTTACATTATGTTGCTTCTAAAGTCACTGTTTGTTCCTTAAAGTCTGCATTAATGGTGAAATATCTTACAGTTACAATACAGTAAAACATTGTGTTACTTGCATGTGTACAGCTGACAGAAGTAATTAATGATGTTGTTGATTTTAAAAAGCCTGACACACTTGTGTTTTTAAGCAACTTTTTAAAAACCGTGTCCCACCCTCTCTGTCATGCCTGGTGGCATTCCTTTCAAGATTTGTCGTGTCTGTGATCTTTCTAATTTTATGGTGTGTAAGTGCAATTTCCTCCAGCTGAAAGGGCCATTGGAAGGATGAATGGAAGGAAAGTGTTGTTTGCCCCAGGCTCGGGGTTGGGTACGCAGGGCTGGGGAAAGCTCGATGGTCGCGGTAACTATAATTTGCGGCTGTAGTTATGACACAGAACCAGATTATGCTTTCTGAACAAACAGCATATGGAGTTTTGTGGTGGGAAAAACATTTTACAGATGAAGTCATAACAAAAGGACCAGTGCTCCGGTGGCTATTTGACATTGAATGAATTTGATCCCCCTGCTGCAAAATGATTGGTCTGGCACGCCAATACACCAAAGGCACACATACCCACAAGTACACACAAAACTTGTCCTCGAAAAAACACACACAGAGAACTATCCTATTATTATTCCGTAAAGCTGCAGTGGACCACTCTGATTGAGTTTCCACTTTGGAGCTGAAAACGACACAGAGGCATTAAAAGGGCAGATGACCTCCCTCCTTTACTGTACAATATTTCTAAGTGAGAAAGGGGGGGATTAGGCCCGGTAGGATCTGTTGGTCCGTGGTGAGCTATTCAAAGCATTTGCCAGGCTGGACAGAAGGAGGGGTGAAACGAGGGAGGGGAGAGTCAGAGGCATTTTGGTGTTAAATAACAATGTTTGCTTATACAAATAGCAGAGAAGACTTCTCTTTCTGTCTCCCTTTCTTACTTTTTCTTTTCCTCATTAAGATAAAAAAAAAACCCTGTTGCAGCACATCTTCCTTGTCTGTCTATTTGTCTACCTAACCAGCAACCTATCTATATTCGTACCTGCCTATCACTGTCTACGTGTTGCTTTTTAGCCATCTTTCTTTTTCTATCTTTCCTTTGACATATTCTTTCTCTCTACCATGCCTCCCCTCCTTTCTTCTTCCATCTGGCCTCAACGCGAGAGTGCCAGCTTTCCCATGTGGAGTTATGCCTCTCATACCTGCTGCCCATATACAGCTCACGCTCTGGTCTCCTGCAATATGGTCCCCAGTCACCCCCTCTTTATGCACATTATCGCACATAATTCTGTATGGTTGACATTATGTAAACTAGGTACATGAGTGTTTCACTGCCAACAGATCAGCATATAAATAATCATTAGTGAATTATTTAAGCCATTGCCGCAGCCACTGGCCCTGACTCTTGTCTTGATCAGGGGTGGGGTCTTACACTGATTAAATTTGCACACACATATACTGAAACCTTGATTAATAAAGTCTGGGTTTACTGCAGGTTTTTCTTTGTAAATCAAAATGAATAGGCGACTTTGAGGAAGCATTATGCATACTTACTGTACATTACACTCTATGTACAGTATATTAGATCTCTGGTCACCCATTCACTTCTGATATGAATAATTAATGCTATTATGCCTGACCTGCATTTCAGCAACCAAGTCCCCTCAGTATAACCACACATCTCACATAATAATCGCATTTGACGCAAGCTAAGATAAAATGTGGCCATAGGCTGCCTCCAGTTATGTACAGTGCAGTTTGAATCAGATTTAAATATGCATCAAGCTGTTGCAGTGGGATCTTAACCCTCAGCTGAACCGTCTGTAGTGTCACATTCGAACACATTGTACTTATGTTGCTATAATAATGCAGCCGCTATGGGACTTAAACCCTTTAACTAAGGGTTCATACCATACCATTCACTTTTATGTGTGCCAAGTACATGTACGGCCCAGACGCTGCATCTGTAGTGTGAATATTCATTGTTAATTCATCTTGAGACGAATGAGATTTAAAACCTTATAATCTTCATCTCAACACAATTTCACCATAGTCTGTAATGTTATTATCAACCATGGAAACCATGATCACAAGGTTGCCAGTGTTTTGGTGTTGTCAAAGAGGCCAAACAAAATTTCATGGCAGGGTGGGACGAGGCGGCGAAGTCTGTGAGGAAAATCCGGCCGATACCAGGAGTGCTTGCACGGCATTTGTGCTCAGACAGGTTTAATTGTGCAACTCTGCGTCTGCTTTGTGATTATGACTGTGTATGATAAGCAAATCAGATAAGCAGATTAAATGTACCCCCATATATGAAAAAAAGGGATGCCACTGTTATTGTTGTTGTTTGTGTGGCTGTTATTGTGGTTGCTTTTGAATGGAAGTTAGTTATCAAGAGGGCAAAATTAATCATCTCCGTCCTAATTAAGGTTCTGTGAAACCAGAGGAAAAGATGAATAGTAAATGAATGCATTATATTTTTCAATAATCTCAAACATATAAATATGGATAAAAATGGCTTAGACATTGTTTCTGATTTGAGAACAGAACAGCAGAAAATCAATTGTATTTTCCTCCTACAATTCTCCTGTCCTTGTTGTCAGGTTCATGCTTTCCATTCTGGGGATAAGGGGTGGGTGATGCTGTTTTGGAAAAATCATTCTTCTTCATGCTATAATTGTGACCAGTGGAGGGTGAGGAAGATGAGAGGGTGGACAGGCAGGAGGAGCAGGACTAGCAAGGGGGGGAGCTGAGGAGAATTGTGAAAAGCTGTCATGCGTGACTGTGATCCTGGTTGACAGTTGGTCCGCTCTGTTTCACAGATCTCCTTACTGCCTGCTTGGTGGTCTTTCAGGAAGAAAACGGGTCTCTGTACAGATTGCATCAGAAAATAACATCTCAAACTCTCTCAGCCCCCTCTTTCTCACCCTCTCCCTCTGTGTCATATGATGGCCCTCAAGCATGGTTACCCCTCACTGCCCTGGTCTTCGCCCATGTGATTGGGACTAAAGCCTCATATCTCTACTGGACCTAGATGAGGCCAGATACTTATAAATAGGAAAAAATAATAAAAAAAAACTTTATTTTATATTATTATATTTATATTATATTTTCTATAAGTTCTTATAAAAAACGTTTTCAGTTTTTTTTCTTGTCAAGCTCAATACCACTTTCTTATCTATACAGTAAATATGAAGCTGGAGCCAGCAGCAGGTTAGCTTAGCTTAGCATAAAGACTGGAAAGGGGGGGGAAAGCTAGCCTGGCTCTGTCCAACAGTAATACAATCTGCCTAGCAGTATCTCTAAAGCTCACTAATTAATAAGTTTATGTTTTATGGGGTCTGTCTATTTCTTGGCCAGGCCCAGTAACTTTTTTGAGTCTCAGCTGGTTGCCTGGCAACTACTCAGAATTCCAGCACATGACCCCCATAAAACGACAAATTGTTGTTTTTACACTTTGGTTTTGGTACAGGTTAAACACACAAAATAGACCTTGTTAATTTGTGCTTTTTAGAGGTGCTGATAAGTGGATTTTTTGTTTACCCTGTTTCCAGTCTTGGTGCTAAGCCATGCTAACCAGCTGCTGGCGGTAGCTACTTATTTATCATACTGACATGAGAACGGTAACATCTAACTCTCAGCAAGAACGTGAAAAAGCATATTCTCCAAAATGTCGAACCATTCCTTTAAAGCTATACAACATAAAATGAAGTTTGTATTACAGTCAAAGTACAACATAACTCTATTTATATCAACACTTTTGGCAATGAGTCTTCTGCCAGCTATGGATTTACAAGCCTGCCAGCATTCCTCATAACCACTGATTTTAGGCCTTCTTTGATTTTGTTCCAGTATAGGGCTCTCTGCAGCCTACACTGTGTGCAAGCATAGGGCACGCTGTGTTTGGTGTTTTTGTAGTAAGCTTTCCTATAGCTTTGTTACTTTGTTAGGTGTGGCGAGCCTGCATGGCCTGGCCTGCTTTCCGCCGCTGACCATGATGTCTCTGTTCCCCGCAGATCAGCCTTTGAGCAGGACGTGGAGCATGGTAACACAGATGGCCTGGGAGACTGCCAAAGTAAGCAGGCCCTCTTCACTCTTATCTTTCCTCCTCTATTCTATACCCCCCTCCACCCCCTACCATTCCTCTCTTCTCTGTTAACTCAGTCTCCCTCTTCTCTCAGCCCTCCGTTTCCTTCTTCGCTGCTGTCACCTTTTTCTCCCCCGTCTGTTCCACCCTCACAATCCTCTCTTTCAGCCTCTTCCATCCATCTGTCCCTTTCCCCTCTCGTCCTCTTCTGTCATCCCCCCACTGTTTCTCTGGTCCCCCGGTCAATAAAGTGTTGTGTCCACTTGGGCAAAGACTGGGTTCCTTCTTGCCATTCGCAACAAAAACACAACACAATCATTCAGGGACACAAGGAAGGGATTTGACTTGACTTGTGAGCAGTCACAGTGCTCATCTTGAAACACAGAACAAGTCAGCCCAGAAGGTCTTGAAAGGCCTCTTTTACACTACAATGTATATTTGATCTTTTCATGTCTGGATTTAGATTTTGGATTCATCAAATGTAATACTCTGTTGATATTATACTGAGCTGCTCAATTTTAAGAGAAACTTCAAAACAATTTGACCTCAAGTCACTTATCTCAGTCCATTTCATTTAAATTTCGACTGTTTACGTAGAGTAAATGAAGGCTGTGCATTTTCCCTTGAATTTCATCAGTATGTTTAGTGAAGGGAAGCCATAGCGTTGAACTTTCATTAGCTGTAGAAGCTATAGATCACGTCTGATTCAAAGTTAGGAGAATATCGAGCAGCCAGTCGATTCTGAATTACTTCAAAAGTCATGGCTTTTGATCATGTTAAAGCATAAGCTCTTTTTACTGCAAGCAATAACACGTTTCCCCTCATTTCTTTTCTTCTTCTTCCAGACACCTTTGTGGCGCTGAACGGTAAGTATCCCACATATACTGTAGAGGCAATCAAATAAAAGACAGGCTCTGCATTTCATCTCCCCTCACTCTTTAACTTCAGCCACACCTCTTCATCTAGTCAATCAATCATCCCCTCTCAAGGAAATTAAAACTCCTCCCACATGTGTAAAGACGGGTTATTAATGACTCATGGTTTTAACTGAATTCATTTCGCTCCTTCTTTTTGATAGACATTCCCTCCAGTTACAAAGGTAATGAAACATTAAAGCATGGTCGGTCAATTTCACTTCTCATAGTGTTTCCCGTCATCCAGCCCCTTTGGTGTTTAGAATAAAGGACGTAGAATTAGAACATGTAGAATTAAAAGTCTTTAATGCTGGTTCTATTAATTCTATCAGACATCCTCTCCCTCCTTGTTCTGCCCATTCCTCTTCATCCCCTGTGCAATATCATTGATTAGCCCTGACCTTTGCTTCGCTAATTGGATGGATCTGGTTGTTGGTGGTTTAGGGCCTTGATGGTGAAAAAATGCCTCAGTGTGCACATTTAGCAGGAGATGTGTGAACAGAGGGGAAGAGAGAGAAATTAAACGGCCTGTTTAGAGTCAGGAAAGATCAGATATGTTTCTGCCAACTGCCAACAAGCATGTGCATTTGGCATAGACTCTCTGCTGAAAATGGCTCATGTAAATATGCAAATTTTTGGTGCTGGCCTCTACCCCCAAATACTCTCCTAATCACACACCGCAATATCACAATCGCACTGATAACGTTTTCATCATTCGAGTCTTTTTAAAGAATGATAAACAGATGTCACTCTTATCCATAGCAAACACATCCACCTTGTTTTTATCTAAAAGGAGAGTGCATTAGTTTGGTTTTCAGTTAATCTCCCTCACTCTCTCTCTCTCTCTCTCTCTCTCTCCCTCTCTCTCTCTCTCTCTCTCTCTCTCTCTCACTCACTCACACACACACACACACACACACACACACACAAACACACACACACCGATACCTCGCAGCTGCCAGATCAAAACAGTCAGATCCATACAGAATGACAAGAATAGATATTTTGAAGTCGTTCCAGAAAGCCCAGCTCTCTCTCTCACCCCCCTGTGGCTGTACCCCACTGTGATTCTCCCTCCTTTTGGAGATCCAGGGTCAGAAAAAAGGCATCTGTGTTGGTGTGCACCCCTATAGTGCTGAATATGCTCCCACCGGCTTGGCTGTGTGTTTTCAGGCACACACACAAACACACACAGACAACACCCAGTTTACAACCCCACAAACAAAGTCTCAGCCATTGCCCCAGCTCCTCCGTCTATCTGTCGGTGGTTGATATGGATTTGAAGATAAATGCCCCCTCTTCATTCTCCTCTCCTCTACTCCAGACTAGACATCCTCGCCTCTCTTTTAATCTGTAGAAAGAGAGGGATGTGCATCCGTCGGCAGTTTAGGGCTTTTTTTCCCCCCTGATCCGTTGAGGAGCTCTGAGGCTCTGAGCTCTCTCTCTATGTGTGTCATCTGCCTGAATTGCACTTCCCCTGGCGGTGGGGGAATGAATTATAAAATAGGCCTGTCACACTAATCTCTCAGCCTTGGGCCAATAGTTAAATAAATCATTTTAATGATTGCCACGCCACACAGAGGAGGAGGCTCTGGGTGGTGTTGTGTGTGGGTGTCTATTGCGCGTAGTCTACCAGCAGCATCAGCGTTAGCCCCCTGAAATGCCTTCCCCTCTTCAAACACAAGCATAAACACATATTGAAAAGGCACTCGCACATCTGCACACATACACACACACATACACACACACACACACACACACACACACACATTGCTGTCACCTCCTCCGTGGAGAGAGCGTGTCAAAATGGGAATTGGGAGTTTGAGCTCTACAGAGGCTGTTGATGAGTATTGTCACTCTTCATCTTGGGTGGATTTTTTTTTTCTTTAACGTGCTTAAATACATTATGTTTAATACAGTATGTAGCTTGTGAAAATTGTGTAGGATGGCTTAAGTGTTAGCATGTGGGATGTTAATGTGATTAACATGGTTCAAAAATAAACAGTCAGACAAAGCTTTTAAAAGAAAAAAGGG
Source organism: Perca fluviatilis (assembly GCF_010015445.1). Taxonomy (NCBI): domain Eukaryota; kingdom Metazoa; phylum Chordata; class Actinopteri; order Perciformes; family Percidae; genus Perca; species Perca fluviatilis. The sequence goes on from NC_053117.1 coordinate 25,429,680, forward strand.
GACTGGTGGATGCAGGAAAACACACTTTGTTTGGGAGACGTGCAGTGATAGCCGGGGAGCAGATAGGTACGATCCATCATCCACAGATGAAAGACTACATTGTTGCGATTGTCACTTTAAGGTGTTAAAGCAGTTGCATTTCCACAGAGAGAGATCCTGCGTTTGCTATTCTTGTTATAGTCTCATTATCAGTGCAACATCCTGGCTGTGTTATGATACCCTCTCCAACTATTGGCCAGTAGTTCATATAGCCATTAAGGAATTTAATTATAGGGAGGAATCAAATCAGAGAAAATTCATTAGCTGTTAATGACATATTTCTGATGATTGATCTAGCCAGGGCCTTGTGCGGATATGAAACATTTCGGAGATCTTTGGTTTAAAACAAGAAAAGTGGGAATAAATGGGAAATAAGAGGATAAGACAGAAGTGGAGAGGTTATGAGGATATGAGAGAAGTAGACAAGAGAAGGAGGGACAAGAGAGGAGGATAGAAGAAACAAATTTGGGATTACAGTACAATTATTTTAGTTTCTGATAATCCTGCAAATTATGTTCTCAATTAATCAATTAGTCTATAAAATGTCACAAAAATCTGCATTTTTCACAAGCACATTTCCCCAGAACCTAACGTGTAGTCCAAAACACAAAGATATTCAGTTAAATGTCACATGAGACAATGAGTAGCTGCAAATCTTAACAGTTAAGAAGCTGAAACTGGAGAATATTTGACTTGAAAAAGGACTTAAAATTGATGATTGATCCATTTAAAAAAAAAATTGTTGCCATTTAAGTTTCTTTCAATCGACTATTTGTTTCACCTTTAAAACCAAGTAATGAATTAACTTAACAGCATTAACATTTCTACAAAATTGATTGGTAAGTTAGATTCAAAGTAACAGAAAGCTTAAAAAAAGAAAGTAAGGAAGAGCATAAACAGAGTTAGAAGTGCTTTACAGTTGAAGAAAATTTACAGGCAGAGTTCTCAACAGAATCAATGGAAAGAAAGTTTGTCTCTTGTCCTTCATATCAAAGGTAGGCACCCTATGGTGAATGTGGAGCAATGCCATTGTACTCTGCTCTGCTGACAGGCCCAACGGAGCTTTGACATGTCAGTCAGAACAGGAGGGGAGAGAGTGAGTAAGGCAGAGAGAGGCAGAGAGTGACAGAAAAAAAAGTAACTTGTGTATCCTGGGAAACACACACACACACACACATACATTTGCTAATGAGTTGCCCAGGGTCACCAGGGAGAAACACTTTTTTGCCGCACACAGCCTAGCAGCTGTCCTTGGTTGTGTGTGTATCTGTGTCTGTGTGTATTCTTCAAAGGAGGAATAAATGTGTGTGTGTGTGTGTGTGTGTGTGTGTGCGTGCACCCCTGCTGGCCTGTGCTCACATGCACTGTAGCCTGTCCCTGTCTGCCTCGAGCGTTGGCTAACCTGTATTGTGTCCGGCAGGCCACCACCACCGCCACCATCACCACACCCTCTCACTCCCCACCTCGGCCCTACCCGAGGCTGCCGAGGGCCCCCTGGGGCGGGGCCGCATGGTGGAGCGGAAGGACCCCCCCATGAGCTCAGACAAAGGGGAGGACCCCTACGTAGCCGTGCCCTCTCAGACTCAGCCAGAAGTCAATGGTAAGCCTTGGAACAGTCAGCAGTCAATTTGGTCCATTGTCACCTGTGGCAAGGGAGAGGGGGGAGGAGAGGGAGAGGGGGGAGGAGAGGGAGGGAGGGGAGGAGAGGGAGGGAGGGAGGGAGGGAGGGGTTTGTGTAATTGAGATTTACAGCTGCCTGGCTGCTTCCAGCTGACGAAGTGTAGAGATAGTGGATCACTTTCTCTTTAGGGGACAAATTGCCTCACACTGTGCACGTAAACCCCCCACAGAAACGTACGCAAACACACCTACGCGGTACATACATATGCAGACACATACACATGCCGCGCTCATTACACACACGTGCGCACACACAAACACTCACACGCACACTCTATAGAATGGATTTATTGTACATGGACCATAATGTCCCACAGGAGATGTAATATCCAGACCATTACACACTAAAAAGGAAAATGGCGATGTATTTATTTCCTGGAGACGATGGCCCGGGCCCCGGCTCTGTCATGCTTTGCGACACAGTGACATGACATTGAACGCCATTTTCTCCTGTGTTAACAACCAGCTTAATGCTGTACCGCCTCAAGGACGGCTCGCTCGCTGGATAAATGAGACAGAGATAAAAGGAGAGAAGGGAAGGAGACGAGTAGGACAACACACATCAAAGAGGGGAAGTAACAAAAAAAAGGTCACTTTAGACAGACACTGATATACCTATTACAGATCCCAATAAAACAACATGCAACATGTCCCTGCAGCATTAAATTACATAGTTCATGCTATTAGAGGTAGCGTCACCATGGCCTTGAGGACATATTGATTATTAATAATGGTGATTCATTCACAGTAGGGACTTTCTGTAGACAGACTGTATATAGCGACAGAGAGAAAAACAGCAGTTAATAAGCTAAGACTAAGATATTTTTGTCAATGAAGTTGCTTTAAAAAATGAATGTGCTGCAGTGTGTTTTTTTCATGCTGACGACGAGTTTGTGCCTCTCATGTATTAACATTAGATTCTTGTCACACTGCCAAGCATCCAATTTTCATAAACATATATACCCAGTGATCTTCGAGAAAGACAGAGGGTAATTTGACATCACTTACCGCTGTTCTGAAAATATTTCCAAAGACTCCTCCAACCATCTGAATTTAAAAAAAAGTATTCTGTCTGTTCCACCATAAAAAAAGAGAAGACAGAATATTCTTTCATACAGATGGTTAAAGGAGTCTTAGAGGAGATGTTGGAAATACCTTCACAACAGCGGTAAGTGTTGGCAGGTAAGATTGACACACATAATATATTATATTTTTTCAGATGCACTACCACCATCAGTGATGCGACTCACATGTTATGTTAATACATGAGAGCAAGCTAAAAACATACCGTTTCTCATAATTTCAAACACTGAAAGGAGGTGGTTCAGTCTGTCACAGTACATACTCCAGTATCACCTGTCTATGGAATGAACAGAGGCAGTGACTACAGTGACTGTCAGCTGGAAGCAGTAAGGCCCCAGTGGGTAGATCCAAGCACAATGGTGGCAGAGACTTCAGACAGCATGCCTACAGCCAGCATCACACAACATGCTGTCGCTCCCCTTGTTGCCTTTACCTGAGCAGGTTTAATATTACTTGAGCCTCACAAGGAATGGTGAGGAATGATACACTTTGAGAATCAAACATAAGAAAAGCTTTTTTTTGGTGGGGCTAATTCATTCCTGGGAGGGGGGGGGTGATAAGGGCAATCTAAGCTCAGGTAACTGCAACAGGGCTTCACATTTCAAAACAATGCTTCCTGCTGTTTTCTGATCATTATTATTATGATTTTTATAAGACACCTTTGCAGCTTGTTTCAGTATTTATCAGTTCTATTTCAATTTCAGCTCAACAGTCTTTTCCTTTTGCTTTTCTATATAAATGTACGAGTCAGCTCTGATGAGATTCGTTTGATTTTCTTGTGTTGGTTTCTTGTGAGCAGTCCTTGATATTTTGCATGGCTTGGTCTGATACTGCGTGTGTGTTTTTTTTGCTATTTATATATTTGCCTTTTTCCTGCCTTTGATTGCTTTGATGGGATTAAGCACAGTTTTGCCTCCATGCAGCTTAATGCTTTTCAGCATGGCAAATTGAGCACCACAGTCAACAGTATTCATTTCCCACTCCACCCATCCTGCCTCCTCTTCCTTCCTGTCGCCCTTAGTATTATTGGCTTCAGGTGTCAACTGTACTGTGAAAACTTAGCAAACTGCGTGTGTTAAAGTGAAAATTGAATCGATATATGAGAAATTATTATGAAGTCAGAAACTAAGTAAATTACTAATTTTGTTTTGCATTTTAATGCCACAGAGATAAATCCATGCAGCCCATTTTACCAAAGAAATAAGGGACAAACATTTAACCATACCATCAATTTCTCAAATTAAGTAAAAAAAAAATTGTTGCTTAAGTGAAAATGCATTAGTTCATATCCAAAGTCGTTTGCAAGCTTGTTTGTTTAAAATAAATTACAATAACTCCCCAACTTTTTCATTTGCAGTTGAGACATTGTGGAATCTTATCTGCTAATGAATATTACAGTGCTGCCAATATGTATTAGCCCGACACCACCAGAGTAATTACAAATGTTGCAAAGTGATGAGTATTCACACACTGATAATATTTAGCACCCAGCAGCATCATTATCCGACATTCCAGTGGGACCATCGCAGTTGCCAGGTGGCCGCTTGTGTTTCACAGTACATTTGAGCTTGGTGTTTGTTTGGCTGTCTGTCTGTCTGTCTGTCTGTCTGTCTGTCTGTCTGTCTGTCTGTCTAGGCCTCATCTGTCTCTGTTATATTTTCCTCCACCCCTGTCACCCTACCATACACCTCTCCCTTTGCTTCCCATCGCTCACCCTGGCTCCCGTAACCCCCCAGCTCCGCCATTTTCCACCATCTGCTGCCATTGTGATCAGTCTCCCTTCCACAGGACCTTTCATCTGACTGGCATGTTCCAAGGCTATACCTTACCTAGTGCAAATTAATTCCTGAAACCAATTTATGGAGCCTCCTCCCCCAACGCCCCTCCCCCCTGTCTCTCTCTGTCTCTTTTCCTGCTCCATATCTTCTGCACCTCCTCCTCCTCCTCCTCCATCTCTCCCCTTGTAGTCTGTCTCTTTTCCAACTGGAGTCATAGCTCTTCTGCTGTCTGCAGGAATGAATCCTTGCCCTGCCTTCTACCTCTTTCTCTCTCTCTGTCAGGCTCAAATCCCCCCACCCCCTCCCCCCTTTTACATTCACCCTCCCCCAACCGACCTGTAGCCACCGCTGTGTCGCTCCAATTTATGGGTTCATTACAGCAGCTATCCAGGGTGGAAGGAAAGGGGAGAGGTGGAAGAAAAGAGGTATGAAGAGAGACAACAGGGGAAGAGACATGGGAAATGAGGGAGAGGAGAAGGCGAGAGAGAGAAAAGGAACACACTTGATAAAGATTTATTAAACATAACAGGACAATAATGTAGCAGTGAAGGTTATAAGGGAGAGAGCACAGAGATAGTAGCTAGACAAACTGGCTGAAAGGCAGAATTGAACAATGAGATGGAAGAAAGGGGAATAGGAGAGAACATAAGATATAGTGAGATATTGCATATTGCAGCTGAACAGAGTGAACAACAGTGTTTCTCACTATCCCTTTCGGTCATTTGTTTTTATACTGGGCCACAGTTTTAACCCTGAACAGATTATTTTATGATATAATCTCGTTTGAAACAGTGTCTGGTGCAACCCTTTTGGGGGGATGTGTTAAGGCACTCAAAGCACTTATGGCGTTTTTCCATTACATGGTACCTACTCGACTCGCCTCGACTCTACTCGACTCTACTCGCCTCGACGCGCTGTGCGTCTGTTTTCCATTGCAGATTTTATTACCGCCTCAGCGTGGCTGGTCGTCATAGCGACTGCCATGGGCGTGGCTTAGTAGCTTGCTTTTCCCATTGACATATCCCCGACTCATTTCCTGGTTCTCCTTCTCCATAAACAACATGATATCAAAGAGATAGTTAACGTTTACTGCTCCAGATTTCCCACCATGGTCAGAAAGAACAGGGGAGACACTTTGTTTCTCTCACATATATATGACTCTAGAGTCGCTACTCGCTGCGGAGATAATCGCCGTCACTCTCTCACTTCTCCCTCGCTCACCAGCTCCCCACACACACACATCACACATGCACACACCAGCGCACAAGTATAAACATCAGGCCACTTGTATGCTACAGAGAAAGCTCTGCGTGGAGCCTCCGGCAGCAAAAAAAACACCGCTGGCTAAACTATTTAAAAATGCCGTCTGTCGCTAGCAATGCAGCGATCAGTGACGATTCTTTCCGACCAGTCAGCAGCCTGCAGGGTTTCACGTCACCGTTTCGGCTCGCCTCAGCTCGCTTGGAACCTCGACTGAGGAGGTACTAAAAAAAGTATCTGTTAGCAGGTACCAGGTACTTTTTTTCGTAATGGAAAACCAAAAAGGCGAGTAGAGTCGAGGCGAGTCGAGCAGGTACCGTGTAATGGAAAAGCGCCATTAGTTAAGGAAAATGTGGGTCGTGATTAAGTATTGAAAAAATTCATTAGTGACTTGAAGCACCAGACAGGATGTTTTACTTTATTACTGTTTAACCGAAACCACGATCTTTCCCTAACTTTAACCAAAGTGCTCAGGACTCAGGATGTGAACCCCACTCTCTTGTTTCAAGGCCCTGCACTCTGTACGCCCATAATCCACCCCAAACACCCCCCAGTGACTTGCATGTGGTATCTGTGTGGTATATATCTACTGAATATAGCAGTTCCTAAACTAGATAAAACATTGCCTGTGAACATGTATGTCCAGGTAGCAATTACGTTTCTCACCATGACTAGGTGGGAGACATGGTTGTCTGGTGAGATGGTTTTGTTTTCTCATACTCATTATGACTCACAGGAGGAGTATTCACAAGTGTCTATTGACGGAAGACAATGTAGTGTTTACATCTTGGTAAACAGAAACTTAATTTCTGAATTAAAATCTGAAGAACCACTATATTTTTCCAACATCATGGCATTTTAATATTTCTTAGCCATTAGACGAGTGCTTCTATAGTTTATTGAGAGATATGATTTCCTTTAATGTATTTTTCATGGTTATACCATCTAATACCAACTGTCTGACAGCTGCTCTGCAAGGGTTATTTTCAGCTGCAGGCAGCTCTATGACACCTGTGTGCCAAGGTGAGGCTGGCGTGATAGAGAGAAAGTATGACCCCGCTCACACAGGGATGCAGCACTATTTTTTTCATGCCAAAAAGTCTTGATAGCCTGAGCATTTCACTTCAACTCACTTTCTGGAAGGCATCATTATTGGAGATGCCATGTCAATCTTGAATGTTAGCTGTAGTTATGGGGGGGGGGGGACTGTCCAATACTAGCAGAGAAAATATATTTTTGTACAGTAAAATTCTGGTTTCAAACTTCCTAACAATGCACAGTACATGAACATGATGCACACAGTGAATTCAACCTCCACTGCCTTGACTAAATTCTTCTAAAAAGCTGATTTGTTAATGTTGATCTTAGCTTTTCTGGCAAATTTGCAAACCCAGTTATGCCTGTACTGTTGGAAAGTTAACTTGTGTAGTTTCGAAGAGTCTGTCTAACCTTTGATGTATCCCCATTTTAGCTCTGCAAACTAAACCAAAACAAACTAGTGCCAACTGGAACAAGAGAGCGCTTAGTAGCCATTTCTCTTAAACGCGGTCAGTACAGCTATCACACATTACCTTTCAGCTTTATTTATTCTACCACTAGTGAGCATAAAAAGCCAGAAGAAGGATTTCTTGGTTGTCTGATTATGGAGACTCCTCTACTTTCAAATTACCCGTCCTCGGAAGTAAGGCGTCAAGATTAGACGCTTTAGTTTAACATGAACTCTGCTCACTGTCAGATGATGCTTTTAGATGGTGACGTTTTCCAGGAGCCTATGAGGGCGACCTCATTGGGTAATTTAATGTTAGTAGTTTTATATGCCCATGCAGTAGAATGATAGGAATTAGGTTAATCCTATAAGAAAGGATGATAGGATTTAGGTTAAAAGTTTGTGAGGTAGTCCTTTAAGACATGTCTGCACTGTAGCAAAGAAAAAGAAAAGTGCTAAGTAATTTTTGAATTAAATAATTCTACAACTCATATTCCTGTCATTGTAACACCTTCATTAGTATTTTAACAGCAGGATTTTGTTTCTTACTGGCCAAAGATTGTGATAGGCCATTGTGAGGCTGATGAATTATTTGCAGGTCATTGTGAATCATAATAGAAACAGTGTACTGGATGTTTTCCCGGCGTTACGCACTTCCCTGACTGACGTCAAGCTATAAGCCATAATTTCCTCCACTGATTAGCTTATTGTTGTCTCAGGCCGCTTTTGTTTTTTTACACACATTTACTCCTCACTTTACCATTTTAATGTTTTGGTTACACTTTTCAGTAAGACCTCCTTCCACTGCTGGCTCATACAAAAGCTTTGCTTTGTCTTTTTGGCCACGTGAGAATGAATCTCATATCACAGCAGCTCATCCTTTGTGCTCTTGAAGCTTGTCTAACTCACATTCAGCTGTCATTATTCTGCTTTGAACTGAATTTAAATGGTCACGTTCACAATGTCCACAAATGAGCCACTCATCAAGTAGATACAAGCTGAGTCTTTGTTCTCGGGAAGGATTACGCAGGGCTCGTTTTATACCTAAAACATTTATGAATGATTATCTATGCCGGCATTTATAACTGGATGAATTACAAAACACATCACTCTAGTCATACATAGAAGTCAGAAGCTTGACATACATTTTCAGCAGTTATAGCATGCTAAAATACTCTTAGTGGGTCAATATCTGTATAACAGTGACTCTGCATGTGCTGCGCTTGCAACTGTACAACACAAATCTACAGCGCGCTGCGCCCAAAGTTCAACAACGTTAAACTCTGAGCTGCCGCTGCACCAGCGCTTTACTCGACGCAGCAAAAAGCTGTCATGGCGCAGAAACAATGGGTTTCAGAGTGCAGTGGTGCCGTTGTAGCCTTTGGTCTGAAAGGCCCTTAATTAACAGGAGTTAACACTAAAGAAAAAGCTCACAGGAGTTCGGACTACAGATTTTCTCCATAGGAAATTTCACAATGTTTTATAAATTATGATTTATAGTTTCAACACTTGCAGTGTTGTCAGGGAGCGGTCGTCTTCAATATGTCAACATGTGATAGCAGTAAAATTCAGAAATAATTGGATTAATTGTTGAAGCTGTGCTGGGCAGCACCGTTTAACATGTCTATCACCCATTCATACAAACAGTGCTGGTGTCAATTTAATCATCATACATTTTCCCAAGGATGTGTTATTCAGGTTGATTTCCTTTGAGTATTAAATACTTCAGTTTGTATGCACGGAGGTGGATAGGTTAGTACATTGGTGTTAATACCTGAGGTGCAGAATGATATAATTAGGGCTTTAATTATATCTTAACTGGCTCATCAGTATGCTGTGCACTGACTCTCAATTGTCTGATGAATGCTTTAATATTGAATAACACCATTAATGTGAGTGCCTCTCGAACATAAACATACACAAGACTTAATGGGATAATATCCTAACTGGGGATTTAATAGAATGTAATGAATTGTTTGCTTGCATCGAAACAGCAATGTCCTTTTTAAAAGATGACAACAAGCAAGTGCCTGAAAGCAAATAAGAAGTTTCAGTTGAAGCAGAGTAAATATAAGGCAACATTTTCACACTTTATCTCTCTTTATCTTTTATTCTCCTCCATTAGTTGTCAAGGTCTACTGTTCTTTCAACAAGTGACACGTCAATGAGTGCAGTTAAGTCTGATTAAGATTTTTATCATTCTGCAGACAGTGTCTTTGTGTAAGGGCCTGTAGTGAGAGGTTAGGGCCCTCTCCGTAACCTCTCTGTGATGTTTAACTACCTTTGAAGTTTCCCCAACACCAACACAAAGACAAGCTCTGTGGGCTCAGTTGGTGCTTCTGAAGAGATTAAACGAGTGTAAGGGTGTGTGTCAGACAGACTGAAAGAGAGCATTCACCAGTTCCAGTCACAGCAGATTACAATGTTTCTGATTTACAAGTAAGTGTTGCGGACTCAGGCTGTTTTGACAGCGAGAAATATCTCAGTATCTGAGATATGTGTTTAATATCTGAATGTTGAGGCCCGAGGCGGTGTGAAATTCAAATCAATTCAACCGCTGAGAGAAGTGTCGAACTGCAGGATGCCTCGTGATGCATTCTGGGGGAGAGGAAAGAGTTGAAACCAGACGATTATAAGTCACTGTACAGTCAGAACCTCAACAAGATGAGAATGAAGCAGAAAATCTGTGGATTTCAGCAACACTTTGATAGTTTTCAAGGTCACGTTGTGAAAGTTTTGCCAAGTTTTGCCAAGATCACAAACAGGCCTCAAAAAACCAGCGACGTAGCCACCTTGATTCAAAAATCTGAAGTCCTGTGATTCGACAGAGACAGCTCCCATGTCTTCTGTGGCTACATATATTCTCTTTGATGTTAAGATGAGATACAATTCCGAACATGAAAGACGGAAGTCTTCAAAGTTTCCTCTTTTCTTTTCTTTTGTGTTTTACCCAAGGTCTTGGGCTAAGGACTCTGGAAGTGTGTGTGAGTGCGACAGACATGAGTGATGGATGGAAGGGGAGAAAAAGTGAGAAAAAGAATGAAAGGATGTTTTTTAAAAGACGCAGACAGGAAGAACCATGCAGTGCAGGTTAAATAGGGCTTTAACATCATTTCTGACACCCGGAATAGAAAACAAAGATCTAACTCCACAATTTGCCTACCTCACCAAAATGGACACCCATTTTGCTCTGCTCCCCTCCGTCTTTGTTATTCAATGTGAAATCTAAATCCCCGGTCGAAGGAGGTTAACCTTTAGCGGCGATAAATTCACTGTCATGAAAATTCATAACAGTTTTGACTGGCTCTTCCAGCATGTAAGCATCGTAGACAGAGATGAATGGATGTATTTACATTTAACAAGGATTATGGGAGAGATTTGCCAAAGTATTTGTTTATGCCTTCACTTTCATTTTCCTACGTAAATGGTTTTCTTCTTCAGGGCTCCTCACCTCAAGTAAAGCTATATTCCTCTTCCTTTGCTTCTTTATTCACAGAAGCGCTTAACCCAGCAGCTCTCAAACGCCACACGTCACCATTGTTGTTTCTGCCAAGGGATGATAATTCACAAAGACCACGAGGTTATAATTATAGTTCTCCCAGTTTCCACTGAATAGAACACTTACCATATGGAAGCTGAACAGTGTGAAAGAAACAAGAAGAAAGTCAGAAAAGTGTCACAAATCACTGTTTATGAAAAAAGGAGAGAAGTAGTAGAAAGAAAGATCTAAGTGAGGACAAAATGAAAGATAGCAGCGAGGAAATGTATCTCTCTCGTTGTCAGAAGTTAGTGTATGAGATGGAAGGCAGATGTTTTGTCAGACAGGCCATTTGGTCACACGAGGCCACAGCATAACACATGTCATCCCTTAATTCTTCACTGCAGATTGCACTCATCACTTCTCACATTATCTACAAAACAGGGCACGTCCTTGATAAGAAACGATTTTGGCCAGAAAATAAATATTTTACCCCTTTGTTTAACATAAAATGAGTTACGGCTGAGCTGTGTGTTGTCAGCACTCTATTAAAGAGAGAAGTGAAGTTTTGTTTTTACAATAAATGAGGAACTGCTCAGCAGGTTGAGCTTTAAAGTCAAAGCAGAGACTCAAGCTTTGTTCAGTGCTTCATTTCAGCTCGGAAAACGTGGTTTAAGTCGTGTCTTTGGACTAATGATGTATGACTTCAGCGAGCGAGGATTATGGATGTTAGTTTAAGAGAGTCTGGATTTCGGTTCCATGAGAACAGATTACCATGTTGTCTCTGTGTCTGTGTTATGTCTTGCTGAGGAGACACAGAAAGAAGATATTCTCTGAGTGTGTCCTCTGTGACACAGATGAGCTGAAAAGCCTAAACACGATTACCCAGCCCCTTCAGGATTTTACAGAATTATTGCAACTAACATTTCATTTTGTCTCATCTTCTTTTGGAAAATTATAGAGCAAATTGAAACACTTTTATGATCATCTGCAAGAAAAGTGAAGTGATTTGTGCACACAGCAACATGTAAACAGACAAAATTGCAAGTGTTTTGCTTGTTGACAATTGTTGCCAATTTCCTGCGTGCAAACAAAACATATTATGTTTCCATGTTCATGTAGCTGTTTGTATGTGTATATATATTGTATTTACATATCTGTAATATTATGTTTCTATATAGTCGGTTTTCAAAATATATTTTTGACTTTGCTGTTATGAAAATCGGACATAAACAAGTCAGTCATAAAAACAAGATTTTTTTAATACAATCAATAAAATTGATCCTTAAGAAGTGAAACAAAAAAGGATACAGTCATAACTGTTATACAAATCATATCAGTCACATAGTGCTTATTTTAGAACATAGTTTCACTGGAAACACACCTTCTCTGTAGAGGAGACATACACATAGTATCATAATGGATTATGTGAAGTTGAATTCCATTCATACATATGAATATCAGGTTATTGTCCTTAGTTATATCATCCAGTGGGACTGAAAGCTTCCATCCTTTTTTGCATTTTACAGCTTTACAGGTTTTTATGACCTCAGAACACAAACAGCATGCACAGAGAATTTAAAAGTCTTCCACATGTATGCGCTGTACGGTGAATAATATATACCATGATTGGAGTACACACGTGTAACTGAGTCACGTTATCAAGACCAGCGGTGCACTGTGGGAGCTTTTTACGTGATAGAGTCCACCTGCCTAATCCTCTGTCTGTGGTAACTGATCTGTGTTGGTCGTAGGTCATGTGTGAACGCATTATAAATCTCTTGGCTGTGTTTAACCCAAGGAACAGAGTGCTGCATTAGATGTCTACATTCATCAACAGGCTCAACGTTATCATCTGTGTGTGTGTGTGTGTGTGTGTGTGTGTGTGTTTGTGTGTGTGTGTGTGTGTGTGTGTGTGTGTGTGTGTGTGTGTGTGTGTGTGTGTGTGTGTGTGTGTGTGCGTGTGTGCGTGTGTGTGTGTGTGTGTGTGTGTGTGTGTGTGTGGGAGGTGCATGTGTCCACGTGTGTATGTGTGTGCAGATTGTCATTGACCCCATTTTATTACACACAACCTGCTGCTCCTACTCTCCCACCAATAGAATACTTCATAGCTGCTTTTATTGAATTATCTTTTATTTGGCCGTATCGCAGCGCTTCTTTGAAAGTGGCGCTTTCATAAGACACTGATGACACAGCTCATTGGATTTAGCGCCTAATCAGAGGCTTTTTAATGTATTCTCTGTGATTCATGAGATTGGATCCAAGATTTATGAAAAGTCTCCTATTTGCATCTATGAGAAGAAAGGGTTCGGGTATTTCGGGCTCCTTTATCTGCACTCATATCTTTTTTTCATTTCAGCAGAGGGTTTTATCTAGGATTTAAAATGTGAATCATAATCGCCCCTCCAAAACACATTTTCAATCTGAGATTGGATTTTCGGGAAATATTGAATGTAGCTACTTCACGCTACTATTTGTGCCCGTTTTGAAAAGGTGTTCCTTATGATGGGATAAACCCAGGTTCATTTGCATGTATTTTCATGAAATGATTTAAACCTCTAATCTTTTTACCCAGAAAATATCTTTTGATTATTGTAATTCAATATTGTTTTCTATTTTTTGGTTAGTCTAATAATGAGCATCTTTCCCAACAGCTCTATTTTTCTTAGAAACAAGTGCCCACAACACACAGCAGAGGCAGAATCATCTCTAATTATTGTCTGCCAGTCTGAATGTCATCTCCACATCTCTCTGCAGGTGTGATCCGTGAGAGCTACCAGAAGGGTCGTGACCAACTAGTTCCCGTGACCTTGTTGGCCATTGCTGTCATCCTAGCCTTTGCCATGGGCGCCATCTTCTCTGGCATCATTGTCTACTGTGTCTGTGACCACCGGCGGCGAGACATAGACCTGACAGGCCGCAAGGAAAAGGACAGCCACCACCTCCACTCCCGCCGAGGATCTATGAATAGTGTGACCAAGCTGACGGGCCTGTTTGAGACACAGGCCAAAGACGGTCGACCCGAGGCAATCCTCACCCCTTTGATGCACAACGGGAGACTGACACCGAATGGGAAGATGCTGATAAAAGCAGACCAGCACCACCTGGACCTTACTGCTCTGCCAACGCCTGAATCCACCCCCATGCAGCCGCGTCGTAAGCCGAGCCGGGGCAGCCGGGAGTGGGAGAGGAACCAGAACCTCATCAACGCTTGCAACAAGGACATGCCACCAATGGGCTCCCCTGTTATCTCTACAGACCTGCCCCTGAGGGCCTCTCCGGGGCACATTCCCAGCGTGGTAGTCCTGCCTCTGCCGCAGCATCAGCACCAGCTCCAGCCTCACCTGCAGCAGCACCAGCAGTCCTACCAGCACGAGTATGTGGAGCAGCCCCACCATAGTGACCATAGCATGGGCCACAGTGTCATGGACGACCAGGGAGCCACCCTGGAGTACAAGACAGTCAAGAGCCCCTGTCACAACCTCAACATGGTAGATCCAGATGGGGTACTGCCGCCACGCGTGCCCCAACGAGAGGCTTCTCTCACCGTCCCTCCGGCTGTCCCACAGATGGGCAAACGCTTGGAGGTCCACTCGTCAGTCTACGGACTCCGGAAAGGATCAGCATCCGGAGCTTCCGGATCCTCCGTTCTCAAGAGGCACAACACCAACTCATCTAACTCCTCCCATTTGGCGAGACATCACAGCTTCAACCGCATGGAGACGCCACCCCCTGCACCTCAGAGGGTGGACTCCATACAAATGACAGCACAGGGCATATCTCTGTCACGGCAGCCTGGAATGAGCTCCTACGGTTCACTGCCTCGAACAGGCATCAAATATCTCAAGCCTGATGTCCCCCCAAAACCCTCCGTAGTCTCACTCTCGACAAAAGTCAAGTCCAGTGACTCCTGCACATAGTCAGCTAGTTATCCAGTCAGTCCAATGTGAACGGACAGTAGTGAAGGTTTTTTCTGAAAGAGAGAAAAAACAGGGAATACTGTACAACTTGCATCTCCTTATAGTGTTTTTGTTTGTTTGTTTTTGGTGTACAGTACAGTGAAAAATGAAACACAGTTTTTTTAAGAAAACAATTTCTTTTTATATAAATATGTAAATATTATACAAATGGTTGTCGTCATTTGTTGCCGTCATTGAGCACATGTTCTGGCTGGCTCCCAGTTCCTCTGTAAACACACATGGGAACATGTGCTACTGAAACAGAAGAAGATGATGCTTGTCCTGAATATTTCATCCAACTGCACCCTGTAGCATCCAAGACGGTGGCTCTCTTGTTTGTGGTGTCTTTGGCCACCGGGACTTGACTTGATACTTTATCACGCTGGTGAAAAGCACACAAGAAGACAGCACGGGAGATTTGGATCGTTGTACAGTATCTTGAGGACTGGGAAATCAAGCACTCAGAGAGACTGAGCTCAGACTGAAAGGACAGACGCCTGTTCTGAGTTCTGTCAGAAACTGTGAAAAAGCCTCTCAGTGTTACAGCAATCAAGTCCTGCCTGGGTTTGACTGAAAGCCTGGGCCAGAGGAATCTTCTACTGTACTGGTTACTGAATAACACATGACTGTTAATACTAATAGCTTGTTGTATTTATTTTTATTAAGTGCTTTTGAAAAAAACTTTCTTTTCTTTCTGGGCTCGGGAAAAAAAAAAAAAAAAAAAAAAAAAAAAAAAAAAAAGAGAGAGGGAGGATGGAGAAGAGATCTTTTAATATTAATTAATCAAGTGTGAGAAAAAAAAAACATATTTAAAGTCATTAAACTGGAGCCTGTAGAACTTTCTTGATGACTAAAGGTCCACTAGGTCTTTCTGTGTGCTCAGTGGGACCTGCAGCTTGAGATATATGTGACCTCTGTGAAGAGGAGGAGATATTTATTTAAACTGTGCCAGACAGGGACTTTTACCTTCATGGACCAGAATTTCCATTGTTTTTGAGCAATCATAAAAAAGACTTCCTGAATCTCACCCTTTCACTCCTCCAATGAGCATCCCCCCACCTACCCCACGCCCCCAATCAGCACTGTGGTTTTGTGTGAGTTGATTACATTTGTCCTGATTGGTTGCTGGCTTACCGGTGCCATCAAAGCTCACTGTTGCATGTTGCAAATATAAGATAAGCAGCTGCAGCAACAGAACGGGAATCTGTATTACACACACAGAAAGAAGCTGCAAGTGACGCTGCAAACAAACAGAGCGATGCCTCCATCAGGAACGTATCGTCTTTTCTAGCAGCGTCACACAAATAAGCAGGTGAAAAAGGAAACTACAAAAACATCTGTATCGCCTGCTTCTTTTTCCACATGTAAATTTGTGCCTTACACCCTAAAGTAGTGACAATGTTTTTTTTAATAGCTGTTAACTTTGTCTCCTTGTAGTATTTTTTTATTTTTCTTACGTCATTGTATTTCCCTGGTTTGATAAAAATGCAATTAAAGAATGTAGGTGTTATTGTTGTAATTCTGGTCCCTACACATAACACACTTACAATCCAGAGGGAAGAGAGAAAAGGAGGATTTCCCTTTCTTCTTTCACTCTTTCTCTCTCACACACACCCACATACACATGCACACACACACATACACAAGCATCTTTGTGGTTCATTTCTGATTGTGCCATTAATGCGCTTAAAGCAACCCTTTATGTTGTGCTGGCAGTGTCGATGAAGACGTTGTGAGTGTTTTTGATTTTATATTTTATACAATTTTAAAGTCCTGGTATTTGTTTTTTTGCTTTTTTGCTGTCTGTTGGTTTGGAGTGATGGTTGGTTGACTGATTAACTGAACAATTAACATTTATTACTTGAGAAGGCCAGTGTATGGGTATCTTTGTGGTGCACTGCAACACTAGCAAACACAGTGTGAGATACACATAAGCACCCAGTGTACTAACACAGTTCTAGGCTTCTTGTGTGCATCCTAACACTCAGTTGTTAGGCAGTTGCATAAACAGGCTGGTTCCTGTGAAGAACTTGATTAAAACAACAATATTAAAAAAGTCCCTTATTTAACCCCCTTTTTGTAAGAGACAACACAGTTTGAGGAAGTGTAGTTTTTATTTTGCTTCACTAACTCTCCTCATCAAAGCCTTATGAATGGCTGAGAGTTTGACTAATCTGACCTTTTTCTGTTTTCACTTCCTTTTTACTTAAGGATTTCTATTGATCACCCCAACACTTAAATCAACGGAGCACTCTCTTAGTGTTGTATGTGTAGATAGGTAAAGGTTTTCTTGATATCAAGCAATCTTCTGTTTCTCAATGGAGGAAAGCCAACTATGTCTCAATCCACAGCTAACGTGAGAAGGAACGTTTAGGATCCGTGACCTGACTAACACATGTACATATACGCTTGCAGGGTTCGGTTGCAAATGACGGGGTCATAGGCAACAGATTGGGTCAAAGCTAGAACAGGGAGGAGGGTGCCCCTTCAGAAACATGTTCTGGGGTCAGTTGAGACAGTTATCCCAGGGATTACTTAAAGCTATGATCTTCATAGTGCAAATGACCCAAGATTAGAATGAAGGGGTGTGTTTACTCCAGAATACCACTGCATTGTAGACTGGTTACTGGGCACTACTACTGGGTTATTTACACCTTCCAGTGTATTGAGGAGTGCATGACCCAGCAACTTTCCCAGGCCTGAAATAATGCTGATCTACAACTAAATATTTCTTGTCTAGAAATGTTCAGTTGTGGTGGCTGTCACCTCGGAGAAGTGCCGTGTCCACACAGAATGTGAACACGAAAATCTAGGTTCAAAAGGTTAAATGTCCACATTCTGTGTAAACGAGTAAATTTAGCTGTGGTTGCATTTAAGATTCTGTAAAATCACACGTTTGATGTCAGTGGGGTTTGAATATTTTTAAGACTGGACTTGGGTTTGACTGTGAAGGCTGCTGTGAACAGTGAGGTTCTTTGGTGTGTGCCTTTTTTGTCTTTCACCCTTGTTATAATACACTGCTGTTAGATGCAAATCGACTCTCTTCACAACTTCTCAACCTTTTGAACTTTGTAAGCTTGTAAGATATTGTGACGTCACAGTTTTTTGCCCTACTCTCTCCACTTCCTTAACATCTGATTCACAGCTTAATGTACGTTGTAAAGAAAAAACTCTTTAATTTAATGCAAAATGTAATAAAAAAAAACAACAAAAACAAAATAAAATTCTTGTCATGAAGATGATGATATGTCCTTGACTTTTTCCGCTTGTGTCTCTGCCTGAGGTGGTTATCTTTATACTTGAAACATCTTTAATTTTTGAAATATGTGCAACAGAGTTTCACACAGGATTTGAAGGTTCTTTCAATTAGGAATTAATTTTGATGAAGTACACTATTTTTCTTTGGTTGTAAAACCTCCGCCAACCCCTCGAGATCTGAGAAACTTTTCTTCAGAATAAGATTCTACTTCTGATACAAAGCATGTCTAAGTGGATGAAAGCACTTGAAACAGAAGTGAAATTGTTTCTTTAACTTCATATCTAATACGTGAAAATAAAACTAGGTTATGAGCAGAGGGACGAGGTATGGTACTATTGATCCTGTCGGTTAAATGAAGCAAACAATTTGATGGAGATTGGGGGCAGCTTTCTGTTGGCAGACTGGTACAGGAGGCACTCTAAAAATCACCTTTTAAACTATAATATATTATTGTCCACAGAGGTATTAGAAGTGTAGTGAATGTTTGGGCAATCCATTTAATCCCATATAGGAAAACAATAAACTATTCAGAAGTTAATTGCAAGACAAAAGAGGGATCCAAAAAGTGGGTTACATTTTCTGTTAGTTGAGTTTTAAAGTTAACAAGTTTGACACTTTATAAGATGATGTCAGTGTTGTGTTTACAACTTGTTTCTGCTGTGCTAATGTCAGCTTAAATTTTGAGTTTCTGGCAGAGTGATTATCATAAGTCGTCATAATGCCAAAACCCACCTCAATTTCAAGTTCTGATGATACTGTAAACTCAACCTTGTCCTCAATGCATCAGTGCTGACTAACACTGACCAGAATATCAAATAAAAGTGTCCAGTTTCATATGTAAGCACATCCTTGGTATCATTTTGTCAGGAAATATAGCTTTGGCAGGAAGTTGACAACTCATACCTTTGATCTATGAGGTGAGTCATAAGTTGGTACAAGTCAGACTGTGCATGGAGATCAGATAACAAGGATGTGGTGCAGCTAATGAGGCCTGTCGCTGCCTTCACAATGCCGCATTGTGCAGTCTCCATTCATGCACCCGTGTGTTGTTGTACTACTCAGAGATCAAGATTCAGATATTCACCACTAAATCTTTTCCAACATGACATGAGCACAATCAAATCTAGTGGTGCGAGTGTGAGCTGGTTTTATCACAGAGTTGTAGTCAGAGGGCGGCTTCGTGACCTCAAAGGTCGGTATTTAAGGGGTCAAAACAGGTGAAACCTACATCTTTGTGTGGTCTGTCTCAGAGATAAAGACAGCATGTCATAGTCAGGATGGATATCAGGCTATAGCTTTGAAACACATGTAAGTAATTCACCGCATGACACTTAATCCGCATCAATACTAATGTAATATAAACCTCCGTCCTAATGTAATTGAGTGGTTTCATTATTTCAGCACATTTAAGTTAGAGACCAGATATTATGTTTCTCACTTGTCTTAAATATGGCATCCATGTAATATTATAGTGTTATAGAGTATTAAAGATATGTATAAGTTATCTTAATGCTATGAATTGTTGCTCAACAAAGTTGATGTGTGGATTCAGAACAGTACGAGAATTTGTTGTTTGCTACATTTATTAGTTTAAGATTCCATTTGTGGCATTATGAGATATGTAGATGATATAATTAAGGATAATTTGAATGGACAGTGTCTGTTCAATATTTGTGTTGCTTTAGCCTGCACTGTTTAGGTGGTGAGTGGAGCAAGAGTTAATCACATTATCTATTTTATGTCATAAATCTCGTTAGTTAACTTCCAATGTCCAGAGATGTCCATGTACACTTTGTGTAGATATGTTAATAATTTCATGACACAACATCTTCTTTCAGTGAAGTGCAGTTGCGTACACAACAACAATGATTATATTGTTTTGCATGATTTTATTAGCCAGTTTATTAGGTTTTCTTACGTAAGAGGTGTTTGTATTTTGTCCACCCCATTTATATTAATGAGGGTAGATTAAACGTTAGGAACACCTCTCAGTATAACGCAATACAATTTGTCAGCCTCCAAAATGATCAATGAAGGGTAATTGACACCTCTGAACAAAAAACGCACTTTATAACCTTCATAAAAGTTGGATTTATTGCAGGGCTGTCAGCATAGTTTGCGCTGTTTCTCAGTCAGAGATGCAACTAAAAGTGGCAGAGAGAGAGAGAAACCTGTTGATAAAGGATTACTTGATTTAAACTGTCACTGTACACTCTACGTTTCCAGTAGAGAATCCAAAAGAGACAGCTAAAGTGTTGCTGTGCTTTACACTAATACTTTAATGCATCTAGTAATCTAGTAGTAAGTATGAGTTGCTCTTTGATTAGCAGTTGCTGTATAAACACTTTATGCTGCAAATCTTGTAGTAGAAGTGGAAATGTAAATCAGTAGCAGTCACTCTGGCTCATGACCCGACATTATGACCCGTCGACCCAAGAGCTGGATGGCTCATTTCACTGCCAGCGACAGCTACAGAGGGCAGCCCGCCAGACTTTCAACAATCCTGGCAGCCACCCAGCCAGCAGACCAGCTAACCAGCTAACCAGTCAGACAGGCATTAAACCCTCCAGCCAGCCTTTAAGTAAACCATGTAGTCATCCATGCAGCCCCTGCCCCCACCAGTCCAACACAAATCTAATCCACCCTGGCTGTGGCCCGGCAGTGCTCATTTCGAGTGCCCCGCAATCTGTGGTCACAACAACAAGCTTAGCCATGCGATAATCCACGCCATCCCATTCAGCAATTATTATCCCATCACTGATACTGATACAGCTGCTGCTCTTATAATGGCATCCTGATGTTTTTTCATGCATTTTTCTGCCATTTTTTCCCCTGCAACTACAGCAACACATACACAAAAGAGACATAAAGGCACAACAGGATAGATAGATAAATAAACAGAAGAGATAATTATCTGCGCTGTCAAAAAAGCCTGCATAGATTCAAGTCAAAATACAGGGAGACAGACACACACACACACACACACACACACAATAACACACTCCTGAGTAATGTGTCCCCTGTGAAGTAATATGGCTCTCCATGAGTCATTAATGGAGGTCAATAGGCCCTTTAATGGCCGTTCTCCATGTTGGTTGGTTTGTCGTTAATGTGTCATCGTGTAAGTACATGTGAGCTTCATAGTGGAGTCTGTGTGTCTCTTTTACAATAATGTGATAGTGTGTTAGTGTGACAGTGTGTGTGTGTGTGTGTGCGTGTGTGTGTGTGTGTGTGTGTGTGTACAGAGTCTGTTGTCTGTTGTTCAGTCTGTACAGTGTGCAGAGTTGTAGCTGAGGACACCAAAGTCCTGTCCTCTGTCATTTTTCTGGGAGTTTGAGAAACCTGGAAGGAGTTTACATTCTACAATTAAACAATAAAACACAGTATATATGTTATTATTTTGAGATAATCCCAGTATTTTTGGACTGTTAAAATTGTATTACTTTTAGGCAGATAAATAAATTAAGGATTCAATATTTCACTGTCAGTTTATTCCTGGCAGTGTGGAGAAGGCCACATTTAGACCTTAGGACCTCCCTAAAATGTTAGGGATAAGAAATTTGAAGAAATTATGTCAAACAAAAATACATATTATTTGTAACACAGAAAATACAATTCAACTGTTAATTGAATAATACAACTACAAACAAAACATATATATGAAAATCTATATGAATAATCTGCTCTAATGTTAACTGTAATCAATAGCATCTGGAAAACTAATTTACTAACTACAGTCACATTACGTTACTACATTAGTTGTTTTTTTTAAAGACCCACTCATGACTATCTACTCCTGGATCCAGTCCTGGCCCTGAATGCTATCAGAGTTTAGGCTAACGTTAGCAGCTCTGTCTTGCACCATTCTTGGATTTGGAGAAGTTTACATCACAGCAACCCCAGCCAACTTTACCCAAGATAGCATTTCATTTGGCATACACATTTATTAGTCTTTATCCTAAAGGCAAGGCAAGGCAAGGCAATTTTATTTGTATAGCACAATTCAGCAGCAATGCGATTCAAAGTGCTTTACACAAGACATAAAGATACAGTTAAACATATCATACAAATTGGTAACAGATGAAGAAACAGTTCTAAAAAATTAATGAATAAAAAATAAAATTTTAAATTTTAAAATTTAAATACAAAAATTTATTAAGAAAAGGCAGTGTTAAAAAGAAAGGTCTTCAGCCTTGATTTAAAAGAGCTGAGATTAGGTGCCGACCTACAGTTTAGCGGTAGTTTGTTCCAGATGTAGGGACCATAGAAGCTGAACGCAGCTTCCCCCTTTTTTGTTCCGACTCTGGGTATGGCAAGCAGACCTGTCCCTGATGATCTCAAGGATCTCAAAGGCTCATAGTGTAGTAGCAGATTCAAAAGGTAAATTGGTCCTAAACCGTTTAGTGACTTATAAACTAACATGAGTATTTTGAAATCTATTCTTTGATGCACAGGAAGCCAGTGTAAGGACATCAGAATTGGAGTGATGTGATCTATTTTTTTGGTGTTGGTAAGGAGTCGTGCAGCAGCGTTCTAAATCAGCTGCAGCTGTTTACAGTTTTTTTCGATTGCTAAACGACAGTGGGCATAACTGGAGTCACATGTGCAAAACTCAAACTACAGTCTGCACTACCTACAGTCACCTGAGCTAAACAGTTCACATCACCTGCAAAACTCATTCAAAGCAACACAACTCTTAACACACGTCTCAAACAGTATGCACAGGCCTCACTGAGATAACACACACTGTCACTCAGAACACACTGAGAGTAAAAACACTAGCATCAAACACCAATACAGAAATTACAAACTTTCTCATCTTTACAGTTTGAACAATTTGAGTGACTTGACACTACTCAACAGTTTATTTAAGGAAAAAATATAGATTGTATAGCATACCAATTTTTACATAAGGTAAACAAGAAGGAATGAAAATCATCAGTTTTCTTCAATAAAGTATTTTGTCTCTAGTAATTTATGGAATTACTGGGGGGAAAAAACTAAAGGTACATAACAGTACCAACGAATAGTGTGACTAATCCTGCCTCTCTCCAGCATCATGTGGCAAGTTCATCACATTGGATGTATGCATTATCTCTAAATACAAATTACTGTAATGTGGTGTTTCTATTGCTTTCACCTCCATTACTTTCTGACAAACAGTAAGAACACAGTTTTACTATTGTAAAGATATAGTGTTTTTCACTTTTTTTTATAGCTGCGTACATAACCTCAGACATCTTACCTGGACATATTGGTATCTTTGCTCTTTTACCCGTTTCTCTCAAACAGTACAGTGTAGAATTGTTTCATTCTTATTTGGTGTTTGTATACAAAAAAAGACTTTCTGAGCTTTCTCTGTATAAATACCATATATGTTCACTAACTAGTCTAAAACAAGACACCTGCTTAGGCTTTCAGCTAAAATTGCAATCAGCAGTGTTTGATAGGCACCAGACTGAAATCTATTCTGTTTTGAATGTGTGGTTTACAGTTTTGACAGCAGTGTGTTAGCATTTGAACAAAGTGCTGTAGATCTACAGTGTTGTGCACGTTGTGGTTAAACTCATGGGATAAGTGTGTAGAGTTTTGAAAACTGTGTTCAAGCAATGAAAAATGAACTAGAGTTTGGTCCACATGAACTGCTGCTGTGCAGACTGTAGTTAGAGTTTTGCACATGTGACTCCAGTTGTGCCCACTGTCGTTTAGCAATCGAAAAAAACTGTAATAGACTTTTTATGGATACCTGTAAAAACACCGTTGCAGTAGTCAAGTCTACTGAAAATAAAAGCATGGATAAGTTTTTCCAAATCCTGTTGGCACATAAGTCCTTTTAAAGGCCTTTTTTCTCTTGTAACGTAATGTTCGCAAAAAACATGTTTGAAGAAAAGAAACATATATGTGAGCTAAGCAGCCTAAGAAGGGTATGTCAAAAACAAAATAACAGCCTAATTTTAAATAGTTTTTAACCGTTCTTTTAATTCAACGTTAACTTAATCAGCTATTTGGAGCTGATCAAATCTGCCAGCGAAATTAACAGTCCCCGGCTTTTAGTGGTAAGTCTGTCGCTGTTATTGTAAACTGTATGGCAGTGTTGGAGTAGAAAGCTTGACAGGCATAACAACAGTAACTAAGGGCAGCTGGGGAACTTGGACTCCTGACCTTAAATGTTTCTAAAATCCTGACTATGACCCTGACAGTGTGTCTGTCTGTATGTATGCGAGGTTTTCCCTATTATTATTCCCCTATTTGTGTGTTTGTGGATGTGTGGATGTTCACCATTCTCTCTATGAATCCCTCTAATCCTTGAAAAAAAATCTTCCAGGGGAGATGCATAGTTCATTGTTGCTCTAAACCCGCCTCAAAGGACTGCTCTTCACAATAAACAAGAATATAATAAATACATACTGGATTCAATTTGGTATACAATGCCAAACCTTTGTTGCATCTTGCTGTTAAATACTGAATATAATGACTTTTAAAAACAAAAGTCAGTGGTCATAAAGCAACACAGTGGTAATCTCTGCTCTGCTGAGGATCTTTGTGGTTTAACAGCCAGTAACAATCATTCACACTGAACCTTATGTCTTACAATATCTGCTCCACTTCATATTAAGCTGATTAGGTCTAGCAGTAATCTGGATGTTGGCCAAAATTCAGTGCAGAGCAGACATTATTGCCTTGTTGAAATACATAAAAGCACACTGGAGACATTGTATCCTTGTAGGAAGCACATTAATACATCCCAAGTACTTAGGCTGCACTAAATGAACCTTCAAGGCATTTAGGTGGCCTTGTTGTGAAGTGGAGAGACCTGTAAAGGTGTAAAGGCCTCAATGTGTTGCTGCTGCTGCTGCTGCTGCTATTAAGTAATGACGCCTGACAGCCACAGAGTGCAGAGACAACTGTACAATGCAAAGAGATTAAAATGGAGAGGGGGAATGAGTTGTACTGAGTAAAACTGAGCTGATTACACAAACCACAATCGTGTATTTATAATTACGTAAGTGTACCTTCATGCATCTTTCTGAGAAATGTAATGCCCACATTCATACAAAATATTTAACGTGTCACTTCAAGTATTCCATTAGTAATGCATCTGCATTTGTACAATGAACATTAACTAGGAATCCATTAAAATTCCCTTGAATGGTTATGATATGATGGCTCACTGAAGGGATGCGTAGCACACTGAACACTGTAGATTTCCAGCGCACCAAAGCATGCATCATTCAGCTCAAACTTCTCAGAACCTGAGAAGAATCCAGCAGAAGATTCTCAGCGAGGATTCACAGGAACGAGGGCGAGAGCAACTCTCTCTACATTGAAAAAAGCCTTGGGCTGTGAAGAAGCAGCAAGAGGAGGATACCTCTGAGACTTCTGATGGCAGAGTGAGCAGGAAAAAGAGCCAAGCCTTGTTCTGTCATTATAAGCCCTGTGCTGCATACATAGACGAACGAGCAGGGGAGAAATTGGCAGTGGGAATAAGGGCAAGACAGTGTACGTGTACTGTGCATGGATCCCTGTAGCCACGTGCACACACATACAGTGCAGTATGCACGGGGCTTAAGAGGTGGCTGAGGAGAATGACTGGCGAGGAGATCAAAACAAAAGCCCATGGGTTATGTTGGAGGGGAGCTCAGGGACTTGGGATGGAAGTTTGCTTCTCATCTGCTGGTCACATGCACATTTGGACGTGCGCACACTCACACACATTCAAGAAGTCTAAGAGCATAATGACCATGAGAGAAGGAAAGATAACCCAAAAAAAGACACACCACCAAGAGAGAAAAATCAAACTCACATGCATTCAGGCACACACATACACACAGCATAAGGCTTTAACTGGCTGATATTGCCAGGGGTGCAAGGATAATCCTGTGAAACTGTGTTTGTGTGGAGAAACTTAGTTTCAGTAGCCAGGAGAAAATATAAATACCCTCCAAAAGTTGAGAGAAGATGCCAATCAACTTTACACCACAATAATCTATGACCTGGTTTCTCAATGTTGTCTGCCTCTTTGAGGAGTGAAAATAACAACAACACAGCTACATCCAATTACCTTCGTTTATGGGGCATTTCAACATTTTCTGTAAACATGTCTGCTATTTTTATAGTCACAGTTCAGAGCCACGGTTGGCCCGATCAGAACACCATATGGGTAGTGTATGTTTGTAGTGTGGAACAAATAGTGTGAGTTGTATCTGCAAAAGGCTTTAGTGTGATGTAGCCTTCCTCCAACAGCGTAGGTGCAGCAAGTAGCAGAAAAATGTGGTGATAATTCACCGAGACCCAAAAAGTCAGAATTTATGGGAGTGCAGTACCCATTAATGGTGTCATCCTGTGAGGAGCCAGAGTCACAACTGGAGTGACAAAGATATAATTGGTAAATGTCATCTGATTTATGATTTTGCATACGTTGTTAATTTTGCACAGGGCTGATCAGTGCATGTGAGTATAAACAACTCCCTCCCAGAGCAGCTAGACTGTTTTCTGTTGCTGTGTGCTCCTTGAATTAAAGTGAATACAGAAGTGGTTTTGAGGGAATGAGTTACTATAGAGCTATTAATGTGAAGTCAGAAAGCAATTTCGAGAGTTTTAGCCTGGCTTTCCATCTATCAAGAAGATTTGAGCTTGTGTGCAAACCTAAGATACATTTCTTGAATTTCTTAGTTACTTGGAATTCTATTTTCATTTTCTATTGATATATATGTCTAACCTTGAATATGGTAAAGCAATCTAAAGGTGTCAGTATGCTTCAACTGAAGTGCTTGGCGGGTGGTCAAACAGCATCTTAATCCCCCACAACTCTCTGACGTTGGAATTGGGGATGCTGCGGAAATTCACATCAACTTCATGCAGACTTGAACTTCTCTAACAAGCTCTCTTTTTAGATCTTTACTTATTACTTAAGTGTTTCTTTTCATGTGTGCAACACTATGGATGCCTTTGAGGAAAGATTGTCCCAAAGCGATGCTATCCCCAAGATTACCATGTCTCATATTGCACAGCAGGTTTTTTGACTTGGAATGTGGTTCATCGGTACAGCTATAAACACTTTAGCCTCAAGAAGAGGTGGTTTTGAGCCTACTGTAAGCTTAATAAATAAGTAAATAAAACATTATAATCCAATAAATATAAAAAATTTGGTTTTATTTTATCCTGTTTCTTATCACAATACGAATTTAGTCCAGGCCATTTTATTTCAATTCAGCAGCTTTTATTTAAATTTGTTCTTTTTCCCAAAGTCTGTCTTTATTTCAAAGTAAGATTTTTTCCATTCACTGTTTCATAAATGTATTTTGAATTGCCCCCATAAGGCTTTGTCAAACATAAAAAACAGGGCTGTTTGCTCATTCAAACCTAAGCAACAGACAATTTTTATGTAAGAAATATTTCAAGCATACAGAATATTGCTATGTAACTGCACCTTAAATTGTAATTATATTGAAACGATAGGTGGTATTAACTCACATGAAGACATCTTTATTAGAACTTCCACTATGGTCCTTGACCCAGAACTTGTGTGCCCGCAGTCATTAAAACCGTGAGAGGAGGAGGTCAAAAGAGTTGTGTGGTGAAAGTCTCACCTCCCTCCAACCCTCTCAGGCCACTGTGACAGGGGAGGGGAGTGAAAACATGCCTGTGTGAAAGCTGCCACATAGTTGCTAATTTGCTGACAGGGTTTCATCCATCTACTTTGAACAAGGGAATAGACTTTGTCATCTTGTTTTGCTTATCCAGCCTGTGGAAATGTACTGTAACATCTTACTTCACTTAAGAACAGAGCTGATTTTTTATGCTTCGGCTGGGTTTATTTTAGTCCTGTCATTTCTCTTTATTTTATATAAGCTTTCATCGTATATTTATTTCATACAGCCCCTGCCCTGCTGTTGCTGTCAAAGAGTTTAAAAAAAGACTCCAGATTAATACAAGCATGGAAAATTAATGAGCATGTCATTAGCAATAGAGATTCATGGAGATTCATGAATGTTTACCGTTCACCCCTCTCCCTAAGTGCTGGTCATTCAGGAGAGGAGACATTAACGAAAGGATGAAAAATGGAAATGTAAGTAAATGATGAAAAAAAGGGATCTGTTAGTAATATTTGGCTGAAAACATTCATTATCTTCACTTGAGACCATTTAAGGACAGACAGGTTAAATGGACAAATAACTTTTCCCAACAAAGGTACATACTATAGATAGTACTGTAAAGAATTATTGTAAATATTCATCTGACTTGACTTTATGTATAAATGTCAGTAATAGGAAAGAGTCCAGAGCCACGCTAGCAGCTCTGTGAGGCTGTACTTTGGTACAGCGATGCTTTGAGCTAAATCTGGATGCAGCATGCTAACATGGACTTAATGACAACGCTACCATGCTAATGTTTAGCAGGTGTAATGTTCACCATGTTCTCCCTTTTAGTGTAATGTATTATTGTGCACAAAATTGCTAATAAGCACTGAACACACAGTGCATCTGAGGCTGATGGGAATATCAGTTATCAAATCTTGGATCAAATACCTTGGATAGTATTGGATAAATTAAAACGTTGACATAAAAAACATCAAATACAAAACATGCATCCTTATAGAAACATTTAGCTAGAAACAACAAATGGGGATTGCCAAATTGGAATTTCCAAACTCATTAAATATGACCTCAAGGGCCTAAGAACAATTTATCCCAACAATTTGGGCCACTAGAGACAGATATTTCTGTACCAAAGTGGTGGACCAACCAAAGGACCAGCATTGCCATCCCTGGGGCCATGCTGCTAGCGTGTCTAAAACTATTTTTAGACACGCTTTCTGCTGTGGAATGACCACTGAATTTCAAAAAAGTGTGAATTATACAAAGTTATCAAGATAGAGGCATCTACTGTATGCTGGAATAAATTCCACCTGTGATAATGAAGAATAAACCCACACATTTGAAACTGAAAACATGTCAACTTTCCATTCTCACATGCTGGTCATTCAACCAGGACCTTAATTGCCAAGACGTGGCACCTGATGGCTGCTGATAAGTTGTCATAGGGGATTGTTTGGGCTTGTCAGACACAAAAGTAAGGAGGAACATGTTGCCTGGTGAGTGTGATCACACTTGTCTTTCAGCAGCCATATCCTGAAAACAAGAACATCTAACTGAGATCACAGAGGGAGCATGTGAGCATGTTTTACCATGCATCAGCTACCCCTGACAGTAGCGGAGTGGTTCTGATTACCCAGTTAACATAAAGAAGTTTCCTAGCTTAAACTATTTCATTGTTTTGGTTTAGTGAAGTATATATACAAGCTTGAAGAGAAAACTGTCTGACTTCATGGTCAACTGGTTTGTCTCACTCTGACATCCATGTTAGTCTGTATCAGATTGAAAAAGTTTAAGGCTAGGTGTAATAATCATATCTCTCTGTCTCCATATCTCACCAAACCTTTCACTTTCCTATCAGAGACGCAACTCGAAAAGGATAGCTTTGACACTGAGACGGATAGATACTGTAGAAAGTTTATCTGAAGCTCTACAGCAAAGGCAGGTAGAGGTGGATTTTAAACACTTTTCACATCATCTGGTAGCCATAGATTGTCAGACTGGGTGCAAATTAAAACATCCTTACAATAGTGTTATAATTACTTATGTGGGAAAATGGACACCGAAGGTTGAATTCTATTTAGTTCACATTGGTGCAAATGTGTCCTCAGCAGTATATACGTATATGAATGGAATTAGAGGGCAAGCAGTTCACCAGCTTTGTGTATTAAAACAGCAAAAGAAGCGAGGAAAATAAATGACTGTACGTGGGAAGACAGATGCTTGTGTAACATCTTCGGCTCTGACACAGTCGAGCAGAGTCAGCCTCGGACTGAGGACTGAGGTTGCACTGAAACACGCCCACAAGACGGCACTTATACTTTAATGTATGGAGAGGAGCGGAGAGGTCACCAGATGTTATTTTGCTCGAAGAATCTTGAGGTGAGTATCTGCAAAAGACGGGTGAACTGAAATTAGATGGATGTGATATTATCACAGCTAATGCACAAATATATTGCAGGTATAGAGGGATAGCTATACAACAATATTGGATGTATGCAGATTACGCAGACTCAGTTTGCTGCCATTACCAGCAAGTACTGTTTGCACATTAAAAGAGAATTTCATTGCTCAAATTACTTGTATGCATATGAAAACAATGATGTGTTACAATTTAAGATATTGTCTCTACATTCAGTATTATGTATGCCTTAAAAGATGACACACTCATAATTCCATAATTTATATTCCTTTTAAGTTTATGTGCATGTGGGACAGTTTTAGTCTGTGTTAGTCAACAGTTTTTTTGAACCACATGCCTGTGCAAGCACTTTCCCTCTGTCAGATGAGCCACCTCCCAAATCTTCACACATTACAGCCTCTCTCTGGAATCAGCCCAGCATTCGATGTGTGTGTATGCAGGTGTAGCTCTGTGTAGTGGTGGCTGTCATATTAAACTGCAGTTCTAATATGAAAAAAGGGATATCTTTCTGAGCCACAGATGTGGCCACTGACAGCAGGCTCTCTGCTCCCCAGAGGAATAGTTTTTAGAAAATCCTGCAGAAGTACTGCAGCACTAAGAAGCTGGCTAAGCAGTTGATAGCAGGTGTAGAGAGGGTAGAGAGGTTATAGAGAGACCTATTTAAATTACTGAGCTTCCCATTATAAGATAAACATTAATAATGGCTTTATATTTATCATTTAGCCCTAAGTGCTTCAGATAAAAGGATTAGATGGTAACTTAAAGGGACAGAACCATAATTATCAACTCATTTACAATGGGCTAAAGAATGGATCTTATAGTAGCATAAGAGTTGAGTCACTCCACAAAAGGACAGACATATTTTAAAGCTTTAGTTTTACTTTAAAACCATCATCACTAGCAGGTTGAGGTGTACTGTAACAGCTAAGGTGCCAGCTGATTGCTCAATTGCACTGATGTAAAACTGCAGGTTTACAGTCATTTTATTGTATTTTCGTTTGTTTGTGTCTTGTTCTGATCTGTGTGTATTTTACGGTATTTTGGAGTTTTTCGTATTTTAAGGGACCATCTAGGTACAAGCATGGCAAACTTGCTTAGCTTATACATGCTGAGGTGGTAGGTGGCATTGGTTCATGCTATATACGTCTCTGTAAAAATAAACAAATAAGTAAATAGGCTGGTGATATCACAGGCCCAAACTGTTTGTGAGATAGAAGATCAACACCCAAAGCAAAGGTTCAGGGTCTTGAGTGGATAGGAAGTTTTTTGACAGGAAACTTTTTATGTACACTGTATATATAAATAGCACATTTCCAATGATAATATATATTTATTATCATAGTTAGGTTGTTACTACAGCTACAGAAGCATTACAGTTACCCTTACAATCATGCTATCATCAGTGTGTGTGTGTGTGTGTGTGTGTGTGTGTATGGTGTCACCGTGGCTGAGCTGGCTCAGTGTCCTCTGCTCTGGGATGAAGAGCAGTGTACAATCCATCAGCCTGGTGGTTGGTCAAGGTCACACACACACACACACACACACACACACACACACACACACACACACACACACACACTGTCCTTGCATAATCGTGACACATACAGCATGTCTGTGTTATAACTGCACATCACTGAATCCTGACATGACAAAACAAAACACACGTGTCAAAAATAATTACCTTTATTAAGTTACACAGAGAAACATCATGCAAATTTTAGTTGAAGGAAAACATCACTGGGATGTCCTGGTGGAAAGTTGATGAATGCGCCAGTTACATTAAAGGTCATGGGTTCAAATGATTAATTTATTTCCATGATTCCCATGTGTGCTCTCATTCTCCACCATATGTTGTCTAACAAAGCATAAAAATAGCTGTGGAAAAGTGGATGAACGTGTACTTTGACACAAACAGTTGCACACATTTTGTTGGGTTGTGAGTATGTTCACTGTGTAGTTTTTTGC
The DNA here is from genome assembly GCF_010015445.1 of Perca fluviatilis. Taxonomy (NCBI): domain Eukaryota; kingdom Metazoa; phylum Chordata; class Actinopteri; order Perciformes; family Percidae; genus Perca; species Perca fluviatilis. The sequence continues at coordinate 25,461,685 of NC_053117.1, forward strand.
TGGAGTTGTCCAGACGCAATCACTAAAGATCAAGCAATCTCAAGTGAAATTGGCTAATATTCATTCAGAGCCCATATCCCAATTGCATAAAAACAGAGAAATGGCATAGTTTGAAGATGCCCCCAGTCTGAATAAATTGATTGCTTGGCATAATGTCCGTCCAATTAATACACCTTTTGCAGCTGAGGCTTTGTGGAGAGGTTGGTTAATTGCAGCTGCCTCCGTCAGAGCCATCACAGCTCTCTGCAGAGAGGGAAGCCAAACACTGAGCCAGAGGAGGAGTGGCCATCTGGAGAGACTTTTTTGACAGGCTGGTCAAATAGTGGGGCAGTGGTGCATTCACAAACACTGATATGAAATAAACCCCAACAGTTCAATGCAGTTCTATGGCTGTAGAACTCCTCTCAATAGGCCAGTTTTTGTTTTTGTTTTAAGAAAAGAAAAAAAGATGAAACAACACTATGTGAATTGCACATGCACTGCTGGGTGTTGGGTTTGAAATTGCTAAGCTGTTGTAATTGTCTGTTTTACAGGAAAAACAGATGGCAAGTTTCACTCCAGCACTTAAATAGTTCTCACTGTGGTTGTTTATTTGCCTCTGTGAACACCTGGATTGTAAGAGCACTCCTAATGTGCTCTATCTTGAGTTTTTAAGACATAACGAGTCATGTTCTAAAAATAAAACTGTCGCTATTTTCCATCACATACGGTTCACCTTTACAGTATCTCTGTGGGGCACACACACCCTGCTGTTGTTGCCATGATGCTGTGTCTCTATATTTAATTCAGACCACACAACTCTGTGTTGATAATAATTGCACGGATTACCTGGAGCCATAATCACATGATGTGTGACGAAGAGAAGGTAAAGCATGGGCCATCTGGTCTGCCTGAGTGCGGCTGAGCCAACACACACACACAAGCACACATTGTATGTATAAGGGCCAGCAGGCAATACACACACACACACACACACACACACACACACACACAACACACACACACACACACACACACACTGTTAAAAAGGAATGCATACCTAGACAACAAGCAGAAACAGCATTATCCTTATTGAACCTGTATTTGTACCTTCATTAACCTGCAGATGAACCTGTAAATGCACTTTACACAACACACACGCTATGCCAGTAAATTAAGCTATCAAGCTGATGTTGCCAGTTTGTTTTTATTCTATTAAATATTGGCAGCTGTTTATTCAATGCATGTCATGCAATAAAATCTCAAATCCGATTTCAGCTATATACACTGTAAAACGTCTAAAACCTTTTTTGTATGCTTTATGTAGGTTAATATACCATGACTATTTTTTCATATCAGATAAACTTCATTCAAACGTTGCCCTTATCATAGAATGGGAAAGGAGGGTCATCCCATGCTATCCTACCAAATCACATTTTATTAACATGGGTTTTAATTGATCTTTTTCTTTAATTTGTTCTTTCTTTTTTGTCTATGTTTGCTGTCTTTACCTGTTTTACCCTGGCAAATTGAAAGATCTTAAAAAACACCCACACAATGAATGAACTATCTAACTGTACAAACTATAAAATACACTAAACATTATAGATATATTCAGTAACATATATCAACATTAATAGACTGTGATAGCAGCCTGTATCTGTCCCTCAATGTTCCTTTTTCTTGCCCTTCACCCTCTAACAGTATGTATATCTATTGTTTCTTCCTCCCTCCTCACCTTCCCCCCACCAATGTTGCATCATCTCACATCATTCTCCTCTCCACGCCCCTGCATCCTGCTATCAAATCCCTCCATCTTTCTCCTCCTCCTGCCTATCAGTTCAGCCACCAACCTGTCACTTAAACCTCAGAGCTATGGTACACAGCTGCTGGATGTCTGTAACCTTTATACACACACACACACACACACACACACACCACACACACACACACACACACACACACACACACACACGCACGCACGTCCGCACGCGCGCAGACGCACACACACACACACACACGTGCGTGATTGTCCCCTGCTGCCTCTCTGGACTATAATCAGTGGGGTCTCAGCTGCTGGTCTAGCCATCTCTTCTCTGAGGGCTGTAGAGATCAGTCAGTCCTCCAGGGGAATGAGTTTCTACCGTGTGTGTGTTCCTGAATTATTTTCAAACATTTGGGGACAAATTTGGAATTTAAACCAGCTGATTGGGGATGGCTTGTCTGATTAGGGACGGAACTGGTGTCCTTAGTTTGTTTTCACTGCAGCTGCATTCAGTGTGAGCTAAAACAATGTCGGTCTTGTTAGTCGACCTGTGGGACATCAGTGAGTCTCAAAGCAGCCGAACAAAATAATTTGAAACCAATGATATTTGATCCCACATCAGTCTGCTTGGTTGACTCAATAAAGTGTGTGTGGCAGGTAGTTCACCACATCTCTTCCCCTGACAAATGTAAGTGCATTTTGCTTTTTTTTACTCTACTGAGCTGACTGATAAAGTGTCACAGATTTGACCAAATGGGTTAATATTATTATGACTTAATATATGCTGCCTTCAGGTGCATATTATCAGAAGAACCATAATCCAAAGTTTAGCACAACTAAGAAAATAAACATGAATGGTAATAAATATGGTAACACTAGATATTTTCAATGATCATTAAGTTGCTAAGATGCACATACAAAGTGTATCATCCCACACATAAAATAACCTTTGACTTAAACCCATATTAACTGATTTCTTTGGGCCATTTGGGGGCAGCAGAAACAAGCTGCCACAACATTGACGTAGCCAATATTAAGTTATAATGGCTAGCTTGATACCACATATTTGCATTTTTACACATCCAGCAGTAATGGAGCAACATTATTATTCAATTGGAGTCTTGTTTTTGGCCACCTGATGAATGTAGGTTCAATATTCACTTTCATTTAGCTCTGTTTTCTATTTAGCTTTCCACCAACTCCTAAGAAAAATATCTGGATTTAGCTGATATCTTTAGCTGCTAAATACTCCACAATGTTCACCAGCTACTTGCTTACTGTGTCTGTCTGCCATTTGGTGCTGAAAAGGTAGTGTACAGCGGGCCTGCCTGCTGCAGCAGCAGCAATCTGCACGATGAGATCAGCGAGAGTGACCCAAAACGGGCTAGGAAACCAAACAATGAGCTAAAAGGTGCTGACATGTTTCACAGCGATTTAGTTGATATTCCTCTGTGGTTTCATCACCACCAGTGACCCCATTCTCATAGAAGTAGCAAAGTGATTCTTTGATGATGTTATATATTAATAAAAAATAAGCTTTTGTGTAATAAATATGTAATAAATGTGTCATCTTGTGAGAAGGAGCGTATACAGTAGGGGGGAGTATGTGCCAGTTATGGACCAGGTAGTGAATTTTCTTTTATTCCATTCTGTGTATGTATGCAATGGTTAGGTCCACAGGGAATGCATGTATAAGTCAATGCAAAGCCCCCAAAGAAGAGTTAAACCAGCAATATGTTTCTATCTGTATGTATGTCTGTAAATAAGAGACGCTCAATAGTTTGTGTATGGGTGTGCACCTGCATATTTGTGTTGGCCCAACAAATGTGTTTACAGTACATGTGCCAGCTGTTGTGCGTATGTAGTACTGTATGTGTATTGTGGGTGTGTGCGTCCCACAGCCCTGAAGGTCAGTGGTGAGGTGATAATACTTTAGCTGCATCCAGGTTTGGAGCACAATCTGCTGCACTTCCACATTGATTTCCTGTCACTCCAGATGGAAATTCTTACTGCACAACGTCCCCCCTCTCTATCTATCTCCTCTCTTTCTCACACACACACACACACACACACTAATCATCCTCAAACTGATGAATGATTTCAAAGTTAGCGGGTAAAAGGTGAGGGATCAGGCTGTGTTTTTGACAGGTCACTGATGGTTTCAGTGAACGGTTGGGGATGTATTCTCTGGGATCTGGATGAACTGTCAAATGAGGTCATAGGAAAAGGTTTCATCTGAAATTTTTATTCTCAAATTTAAAACGTCTGACATGTTATTGAAATTCAAATGACCACCTCCTCAGTATTTCTCAATCTTACTACATGAATATGAATGGAGTGATAACCTCCATCTGATTCTTCCTTAATATGCATGAGAGGAGAAGACTTGATGAATTGCCCAAATCCCTGTACTGATCCCCATTTGCGATTATTGGACCAAGAAACCAATTGTTCTATAATGAGAAGCGTTTACGCCCGCACTGGATGGACTTTTAATGTTATTTGGGTCTGGCCTTGTTACATGAGGGGTCAAGGGTCGTACATTTTGTGAAGGGAGCATCCGTCACACTTGACTTTTCGTATTGACCTCTGCAGAGAGTGTAAGCTGTGAGGGCGCTGACAGTTCATCAGCAAAGGTGCAACGAATGGAAACACGCAAACACAAGCAGGGAGGCATGTCATGTGGACACACACATGCACACACTCATTCCAATTTCACCCCACACTTCCCCCATCCCACACACGTTTTAAAAGCTTTTTATTTCAGGCAATGATTGCTTGTGAATGGGGACTACCATTAAGGCTTGTTCATTGCTGTGCTAACAGCGCCGTTCCTGATGACAGGTCAGGGCTGCGTAAGTGGAGCCACATGAGTGATGACATCAATGGCTGATATGTATGCAAAAAGCTGCCACAAATGAAAACCATAATCTGGCGTCATGCAATGTAATGGATTTCAGTCCATCACATTTGACCTCTTTTTTTCATTTTCTTTTATTTTTGGACTATTGTATGACTAGTTTCTATTTCTCAGAATCTTGACAAGCAGCTTGGAAAGTTTGGATTTGAAAAAGTCTTCTTTAGAACATAAAATCAGATGAAAATATTGTACTTTTAACTCCATTACATTTATTTTAGTGACTAGTTACTATATATATATATATATATATATATATATATATATATATATATATATATATATATATATAAATAATTTAACTACTTTATATACATATGATGTTGGGTAGTTTTATGTACAGTATAAAAACATCAGATTGTATAAGCTCAATAAAGGTTGTGTATGTAACTGCAATGCAATGTAATTTTATTTAAACAGGGACAGTGTCCAACTAAACATTAAAGATGCATTGCACCAGGTCCACCAATCAAATATTATACTGTCAAATATATGTAGTGAAGTAAAAAGTACAATATGTGGCTCTAAAATGTAGAATTATAGAGTATCTAAAGTAAAGTATCTCAAGATTTGGCCTTCAACCACTGTCAGCAACAATAATCCAATATAATAATATATAAAATACTCTGCATTATGAGTACTTTTATTTTTGATACTTACATACATTTTGCTGATAACACTTACATACTTTTATTTTTGTAAAATTTTGAATGCAGGACTTTTACTAATAATGTAGTAGTATTGTTCTAATTTTAGTTTTGCTATTTTTAAGGATCTTAGCACTTCTTCTCCCAAAGCATACAATAGCACATTTCTTATTATGCTTCTATTATCTATTGTGTCTCTATGCTGTAATTTTATGTATTTTCCAAAAAATGAGGTGGATGCTGGGCTGAGGTTGATCAGTGTGTCTGAGTCTGTACGAAGGGGGCTGGAGGTTGGAGTATTTTCTTCTTGCTTTCTCTCTCTGTCTCTCTCTCTCTCTCTCACACACACACACACACACACACACACACACACACACACACACACACACACACACACACACACACACACACACACACACACACACTTTTCATAATTGATGTGGGAGATCAGGCTCCCCAGGGGTCATCTCCATCTCTCCTCATCCCTCTGATTTTCCCCAGCTGTTTTTGGCTGTCTCCTGCTCACCTTCTCCTCTTCTTCTTCTTCCACTTCGTCTTTCATTTCACCCCTCCATCCCCTGCCTTTCATCTTGTCCACCCATTTACATGCCTGCAGGCCCTTATCCATTTAATGTGCTGACGGAGCTTGGGGGTTACCAGTTCGGTTCCAGCAAAGCACTCATAGCAAGATGCCTTTCTTTTTCACCTCCTCTCCATTTGCCCTCCTCCTGTGTGTCTCTGCATCTATATCTGTATCTCAGTACAAATTCACCCTCCCCCACACACACCAACACACACAAAAACCTCACTTTGCAATTTGCGCACACACACACAGACACACACACAAAAACACCTTATGTTCTGTCTCTCTCCTGCGCACTCTCCTCCAAGGCTTTTACCACAACGTAGCTGGGTCCCTCTCCAGATGTTAAGTGTCTTCCTGGCTGGTGGAGATAGTTAGGAGAAGGCAGGTACGAAGGAAAGCACACGCGCACACGCACACGCGCACACACACACACACACACACACACACACACACACACACAAGATAAAGATGTATGGTGTGGAAAAAGCTGAATTACTGCGAGAACATCAGAACCTCTTAATGGAAAAGACACACACACACCCTTTGCTAATCTTATATTCTAATATACAGTACAGGCAATATATCTCACCTCACATAATGAATTAATGAATTTACATGCAGTGAGTCTCAATTTATCAAACATGACACTCATACACTATTTTTGGGTAATTGTGACACAATGTGACTTTATGTTGCATGTATATTTTTATTGGATTTATTATCGAGGTTACTGAAATGGAACATGTTTTATTATGTTTAATTAAGTTAAAAAAAAATGCACTTCATAAAATCACTCCAACTTTTCTACCCTTGCACAGACGCTCATCAAAATGTCCTGATAAATGCAAATCTGTGTGAGACCTGAAATAAGTTTTCAGGAAATGTATAGGGGAACAAATTTCAAATTAAATTGATACATTTTCAGGGAACAAGAGTAAATAAAACCATGCTACAGTATAATCAATTTTATAAAATGACTTCTAAGGTTTCTGAATATTAAAAGTATGATTGGTAAAGTTCAGTATAATGAGCAAATACTAAAACCAGTCTCAAACCATCGCAGAAGGTTACTGTTGTATGATGGTGGCTTATGGGTCATGCTGTCGCCTGAGGAAGGTGTCTGGTGGCTCTGTCTGGTTAGGGTGCCTCGCAGGCATGCCTGGAGCCCAGAGAGGGCCCCTCCTTCCTGGGGAACATCTGACCATCCTCCGATCACCAAACCAGCAGATGGCGGAAGGACTTAGGACTGATTGGTATGGACTGCTCTCTAAAATGTCTCTGAAAAAAACTGCGATATAAGTGAAAACTTGGCCGTATAGAGGAGCAACAATGAATAAAACATAAGGCTGTGACTCCTATTTGACTCCACCGTGTTGCCATTTTTTCTATCAAAAACACAAGCTCTTTTACACATCAATCACGGCCTACAAATAAAGAAGAGACCGGATGGATTTACATGCAACGGATATACTGAACTGATGTTATGTGGCAAGAGAGATAGACTATTTTAAGACATCTGCGCTTTTATACTAGACAGCATCGGGGAGAGTGACAGGGAAAATGGGCACAGGGAGACATGAAACAAAGTCTGTGGGCTGGAATTAAACCTGCAGCACCCATGAGTATTTGTCTTTACATTGTACACAGAAACATGAGGTATGTTCTGTCAAAACAGTAAAAATCATTCTGAGTTGAACAGGAAATGTTCAGAAAGTTAGCGATGTTTATGTGAATTCATGTGCTCTGTTTTGTCATAACAATAAAAAACATGAATGCTGTATTGCTGTATGTGAATTATCAACACAGATGGAGCACATCTCAGACCAATAGAAGTGATTGGATATATGGTATGTGAAAGGGTGAGGGTTATAGTTTTAGAGTGTGATGCCTTTCAAATACCTATATGAACAGGGCTGATTTCAGAAATGAAAGATTGTTTTTTCATTCTCTCTTTTTTCTTTTTTTTCTTTTGATAAGGCCTTATCCTCCAGCTATTCTGGCTGTGTATTTCGGTAATTTGGTCTTGCAAATGGTGTTCCGCTGTGCCCATGTTACCACCGCCATTGACAGAAACAAAATGCTTTTGGGTGTGTTTTTAAGAATTATACTGAATATTGAATCAGAACTACAAGACATATAACCAAGTCCTGTACTTGAAATTTTTCAACCAGTAGTTTTGAGCACTTTGATTTAGACTGAAAAATCTTAACAACTATTGGATGGATTGTCAGTCAGTTTTATACAGACATTCATGGTCCACTGAGGATACATCCACCTGAGGAGCAGCAGGTTGACATTTTTGGTTCAGAATATAAAAAGCATCTGATGTTAGCATTTACCACCGCTGTGATTTAGTAGTCTCACAAAGCCACTAGCATGGCTGTGACTATGGCTGTGACTCTTTTCCATTGCTTTTACTGACATTCTACTTCAGCAAAACCAACATCTCAGTGCTGAAAACACCTTCGACAGAGACAGTGACAGTCAAAGGCCAGGATTCAAACTAGCTACAGTGCATTGTACCAACTTTAAAAGGAGTCAAGGTGCAAAGTCATACAAACAACAAAGTAATTAACTACAACAACTTATATACACTCATTCAAACAAGTTACTTAGTCATCTAAATGAAGGCCAGAAAAACTAATTCACTTTGCCTTCAGGGGCTTCTTGAGCAAATCAGCATCGTCACCTGGAAAACAACCAACAGAATATCTGATAGTATTAGTAATGACCTGAAAATTACAAGTATGATTAGCTTGAATGTAATCTAAAGATCAACATAGTTATACTTCCATGCAACAGTCAAATAAAGCAGGTATAATAATCAGTATGTCATTTTAGAGATCAGAATGAGTTTGAACTGCTGTTAATGTTTTCAATAATGAATGTTAAAACATATGTTCAAGCATGTCTGTATGTCAACAGATTCACCTTGTATGTTGACACTTAAAACAACATAAACAGCTGACAGCAGACTCTAAAACATATTGCAGACGTATACCGGCACATCAGCATGCCTTCCCTTCAGATTTCACACATGGCTCCTGCACATGCTGCACATTAGTCGATGGATCACACGATTACAGTAGTTCACAGCGGTTGAATGGGTGGTAATCATGCATGTCGCAAAGTGTTTTTCATCATCATGAACCCTGTAGTTCTTGCACGCCACACATCTGCTAAGCCTGAGAGAACAAATAGGTCCGTCTGAAACATTGGATCAGGCACGCACACTTACAGACACACACAGATTTAGAGCGAGACCCAGTTTACTCCTCGGAGACAAGCTCATTTACAACAAGTGCAGAGCAGCTTTTACCATCTCTCACATAGTTCATGATCATCTAAATGTAGTGACAAGTGGGTGAAGAGGACCACAGCACGGTAGCACTGATGGATGGGGTGAAGCTCAGAATCCTTCTTCCACTTATTTGATTAAGACAAACACACACACACACACACAAACAGCTTCTCTAACCACTGAATCGTCCATTCACGTGTGATAAATCTGTAACAACCAAATGCAAAGGAAGTGATTACTTAATCATAGCTGACACCAGCGAGTGTTGCTTTGATCCAATGATTGGGAGGCGAAGTCGGCTTGATATAATTTAGTTCAAACGGCCATTTATCTTCCTCAATCTTCCCCCAATTTACCACCAGTTATCAGTAAGGCTTCTGTACCTCCATCGCAGCTACCATGCACCCAATTAATTAATTTTACAGAGGTCGATGAAATGTTTTAGCTTCAACAAGTTAGTATGCTTAACTCTTTTTGAGAATCAACCATACCCTGCAGGGTTATACTGAGATGAAAACTGTTGCACTTGTTTTTATCTGAGGTCCCTGAGTGAAAACGGGTTAAAGGGGGTCAGACAGGTTAATGAAGGAGGAGGAAGAACACACACACACACACACACATGCAATGATGATTGCATGATAGTAAGGGTAAATGTAATGCTTCTGTAGCTGTAGTAACTACCTAACTATGATAATAAATATGAATACCTCAATAGCTACAGGTAGACATACTGTACACAGAGAGACAGATGGTTAATTGCGAGCACACGACTACACATGCAACCTTAGTGAAATCCCAAGATGCCACTAAAGCACTTACAGGTATTCAGTTGAGCACAGAGCACGGAATATCCATCACACACTCTCAGTTACACACACACACACACACACACACACACACACACACACACACACATAGACAACTTAATCCATGCTGTTGGCACAGGAGTCTTGGAGCAGCTGCCCTGCTACACACGATGAAGTAGGCATCATCTGGCTGCTGAGAAAAGCCTGTCAGTTATCACACATTTAGTCAGACGTACAATCCTGCACGCACACACACACACACACACACACACACACACACACACACACACACACACACACACACACACACACACACACAAACTCACAAGCACACACGTCATACAATTAATTATAAAGTGAGCCACAAAGATTGAATGGAGGTGATCCGACAGCCCATCCTCTTCTCTCTATGAGTAACAAACACTCGAGTTTCACCGGAAAGAATAAGGCCTCATGAATAGTTAACTACAACTCTATCAATAAACAAAAAGAGCAATAAATAAACCACCAAGTTAGTTACAGCAAAACAACAGACTGGCAGGCAGGCGGGCCGAGGAACACAGCAATTGTCCCCTTTGTCTGTGTGTTTTTGTGTCTGCCTGAGATATTCCGCACAACAATGCATGCTATAATAATCTTGAGACATTGTTGATTATGGATGGGATGCAGGGATTTAGGGGGTGATTTACAGGAGAAAACATTGGGAAGGCAGGCTTGAAGAAGACAAAGGCAGTCTGGAGGACAGTAGATTCCTGTATGCTAAAGCGTATGGAGAAACGCACAGCACCAATAGGATTTTCTCAGTGGAGTCCAAGGTACTGGGATTTGGGAAACAGGATTAGCTCCTGTGTAATAATGTGGATGTGATGGGGCAGCGTGCTCAGAAGAGTTAGCCCATGTGGTGTGTGTGTGTGTGTGGGGGTTGAAGAGAGCAGTCAAAGGGATTAGGAAGGTCCCAGGAATGAGATGTTCTTCTTTGCTCTTTCTCTTTGAGTTTAAATATTTGATTTCTTTTTTTTTTAGGGCTGAGGGTTGTAATGAAACATGAGGCTGGTTGGTTTAGCAAGTGTGGGACCCCACTCATTCATACACACACAAATACCCAAACAAATAAACATAATGTCACACACAGGCATAGTCCTCAAGAGAAGATGACTAAGCCTCCTTTGACTTGTATAATCACTACTGTTTAAATTACAATGAAATTAAAAATAACTTTACCGGCTCATTCTCCACATCATAACAGACACATTATAAAAAGTAATGCAAAAAACAACTAATCAAATGTCTTTAAAAAAAAATACACAATTATTTTAATAAAACCCAATCAAAATCTTATTCGTCAGTAATTTATTATGCTAACCTAAAACTTTGACCAAGACTTTGACAGATTTTGCAGACAGTCCGGGTGAACACAAAGAAATATTTATTTAATTTTGATTCCTGAGAGTATATTTATATATTTATCATTCAGCAACCTAATCTCTGCTGTCATCACTTTTGCATTATTTGCTTTAAAACTGTGATTGTTCTCTAACAGTTGTTACTAGGTTGTATAGCTTCAGGAATCAGGAATGGACATTTGTTATGTGTAGCTGAATGATTGTCTGGTTCTAAAGCTACAAATCCCCCCTTTTTTAAGGGGAAGTCCACAGATTTTACAGTACACATCGAAGTCTGTTTTCAGGTCTTGGGGAGCACTAATGTATGTGTGAAACAAGATTTGTTGAGACAATTCAAGCTCTTGACCTTTGCATGTTACTACATTTTTCTTTTTTTTTTCTTTCTCCACTGAAAACAACCTACAGTAGTAGTAGTGGAGTGCAGTGTCTCTGCCTCTCTTTTTATATTCCTGTTTACTATGCTTCTGCTTTGAACAATATATATTAAAATAAACATAGTAATGAAGACGGAATTTACTATTTCTACATATTCACCTCAAGATACCTACAGCTAAACAAATACAGGCACTAGGAAAATAAAACTAGATAAAGGCACGTCAGTTTGTATTACTGTCTTCACAATAATAACATGGTTGTCCCTGAATCCCCTCCTCTGCGTTTCATTTATAGTCCCTGATGAAGAAACACAGAGTGTTTTTTTTCAGACAGTAAAACTTAGGAGCTGAAGTATTGCAGCGCTGCATCACTGCCATGCTGAACACAGATCTGGAGTGACAGGTTAGGAGGTGGATAGTTCCTTGTTTTAGCTCACAGCCCTGACCTCTGATCTGTCATCTCATATCTACAGTATGCTTCCCGGACAGGCCTGCTCCTGTTCCAGTTCACATCCAGTTCAACTCTTTTTTCTGAGTAGCCAAGAAATATGTTTTTTGGAATTAACATTTTTTAAATGACTTAAAGAAGCAATCGATTATCAAAACTGTTGTAAGCTGCTCTTCTTCATCTTCTTCAATTAAGTGATGAATCGACTCTTCTCTACATTTTACATTGTTCAAGACGAGGTTCTGAATTTTGTACAGACAGATCTATTCATCACGATTCAGTGCGCTGGTTGGTGAGCTGATATATTTCCCACTTATAAATAACCATCAAGTTATCCAAGTCCTTATTACCTTTGGTAGAGTAGAAAACAAGGGCAGATGTGTGCATGATGTATCCAGTGCTTTCCGTGCTGGCCAGGCAGTGAAAACCTGGCCTATTACATAAAACATACACAGAGGATTTCTGTGGACGTTCCAATTGTCTTAATTGAAGAGTCAACAACAAAATAAAACATCCGTCTCTACAGCATTTAATCTGACTTGGCAAGTTCTGCTGAAAGAGAATTCATCACTTGACAGAAAACTTAATTCCCTAACCATAACTGCAGGACATCTGTGTTGAATTGGCTGGATTGGTTTGTAACACACCGTGTTCACTGAACTGGGAAGCAGAACTTCCCCCATCACGTCCGACACAAGACCAGCTCCGGCTACAAACTACCCACAGGGCTGTAACAGTCAGTCATCTCGCTGTCCTACTTTCCCTCTTTTCAGCCTGCTCTACCTCTCATATCTTCCTACCCTCTAACTCCATCCCTCCATTTCACCCCTCCACCGCAGAAAGGAAAAAGCAGAACTGGTCTGATTGCTTTAAAGTGCTATCGATAAAAGTTAGAACACATCTTTCTGGATGTATCTGGGAAAATTCAGCAGAAGATTGAAAGCAGTTCTGTGGGCTTGGATCATTGGATAGCATATATTACCCTTGATAGGAGAAACATTTATTTAGCTATCCATAAGATTCCTGAGTTTCCGTTTCACATGTGCAGTATTTGAATATGCAAAATGAAATGAAATATAAACTTCTGCAAAGGATAACCAAACAGCATAAGAAACAGCCCCCCTAAAATTGATAGATTTCAGGTTGAACATGCTGTAAAAGCAAGCAAACTTCCATTTTTCCATTTTCTCATTTCATTTCTCTATTACTGATGACAAGCAGACCAAAGCGTAAAGTGCAGGAAAGCCAATAAAGGCAGGGAGTGTTTTGCACAAGCCTGTAAGGGGTAAAACTGGTGACTACACATATTGCAGATTTCAACTTGTTCTTGCCTGCATTTCATTTCAATCCATTTTTTCACAGGACTCAGCTACATTTGACACTCTTAGTATACAGGCAGCTGGATAAACTTCACAGTTTGTGTGCAGTGCACTTGTTTGTATTATTGTAAAAAGGACAAAGAGAGAGAACAGGTGAATGATTTACTTACATCACACTCACCAATATATGTGGGGAAAACAGCAACATCATCAAAAAGAAATCGGATGAAAAAAAAATGGTAGTAAGACGTTTCTAAATACATAACCAATTTGTGGTGTTTAAATGTCATTTGTAGGACAAAGGATGGAAATTTTTCCAATGCATTGAGGGATTATACAGTACCAACTAAGGGTGCACTTACAATTGCTTTTACCTGTAAGTAAAGTGGTCGCAATGTTGCTGATTGATCTCAAAGATTACTTGGGTGGGTACAGTGTTATCATAACAAGTAGAAATGGTGTTAAAAAATTATGAAAGTAAGATTGAAGATATAATAAACTGTATTTATCCTTTAAGTGTGGTTCCTCTGCAGGACTGGAGATCAGCATCCAAACAGCACACACACATACACATACATATATACATATATATATATATATATATATATATATATATATATATATATATATATATATATATATATATATATATATATATATATATATATATATATATATATATATATATATATACAGTACAGGCCAAAAGTTTGGACACACCTTCTCATTCAATGCCTTTCCTTTATTTTCATGACTATGAAGGCATCAAAACTATGAATGAACACATGGAATTATGTACTTAACAAAAAGTGTGAAATAACTGAAAACATGTCTTATATTTTAGATTCCTCAAAGTAGCCACCCTTTGCTTTTTTTGATAGCGCTGCAAACCCTTGGTGTTCTCTCAATGAGCTTCATGAGGTAGTCACCTGAAATGGTTTTCACTTCACAGGTGTGCTTTGTCAGGGTTAATTAGTGGAATTTTTTCCCTTATTAATAAAAAAAGCAAAGGGTGGCTACTTTGAAGAATCTAAAATATAAGACATGTTTTCAGTTATTTCACACTTTTTTGTTAAGTACATAATTCCATATGTGTTCATTCATAGTTTTGATGCCTTCAGTGAGAATCTATAATGTAAATAGTCATGAAAATAAAAGGAAACGCATTGAATGAGAAGGTGTGTCCAAACTTTTGGCCTGTACTGTATATATATACACACATAGGAGACATACAGAGAAATACAGAGACACAAGCAGACAGACAGACAGACAGACAGACACAGAGACAGACAGCAAAGCACACCAATAGAGACAGATGCAGCAGGTGCTGCAGACAGAAAGAGACACAGAGAGTGACAGACATTGACAGACACAGGGGACAGAGAGAGAGGGAGGGATAGAGGAGGACGGTGAGCTCCCCGAGCTGTGAACCTGCCATGTGTAGAGGCATGCTGCACCATCTGTGTTGAGACTGTTTACGCAACACACCACTGCTGCAGACGCCCTGCAGATACACACCCCGTACCACCTTGCCTAGGACATCACAGGGCAGGGCGGTGGCATGCTTGCAGAAATGAAAAAAGCAACAAAAATAACATCTACAGCAAAAACAGGATGACGACAAAACAAAGTCAGGGAGGGGCCACTCGCCCCAACACAAAACACAACAATTATAAAGTTTTACATTAAAGAAAAATCCAAAAACTTCAATCACAAGAAAGGTACAAACAACAGCAATAACAGCAGAGCCAAACAAAATCAAATGGGACAGAATAGAGGAATAAAAATGAGAAGAAACATGGCAGCATGTTAGCATGTGCTGCCACCGCTCGTTACCCTGCAACACTAACCAACCCTAAACAGCAATGACAGCCATTGACTGTTCCTTGTCATGATGCCCAGAAATGCATGCAAATCACACTAATCATAACAAATTTAAATTGATCAGAACTGCAAACAATGAACCACGACACAGCCACCACAGTGTCTGCCACAGCTACACACTGAGAACAAAGAGATGCAAGAGAGTGAGAAAGAAAGGACAAGACAGAAAGAACAAACAACAGAAATGATGTCACATGTATTGAGAGAAAAGGCAAGACATGATGAGGTTTTGTGAGGACAGAGGATAGCAAGAGAGAGAAAGAGGCAGAGCAAGTGGCGTAACAGAAGGCCGTGAAAGAATGACCAGGGAGACAGAGAGAGTCTAGTGCGTGGTGACAGTGCTGTAGTGTCTTGGCGGTGCCAGCTAGACTCCAGAGATGTCTTCAGCAGACACTGGCTGCTCAGAACCTTACTGCTTTGTGTGGAACCAGAACAGACCAAATGGCCAGAGAGAGGTGGTGGTGATAGATAAAGGCACAAGTATTGCCAAGAAGCATTTTAGAAATATAAAAATTGTCATCAATGGTCCTTACCCTCAACATTTTTTTTTTCTTGCTTCTTTATTATTAGCACATCAAAATATTTTGTACACGGTAACCAATCCATCATATAAAAAACATGTGCAAGGAAGACAAGAAACCCCAAGGGGCTTATAAAGTGTCTCCCTTTAACATAGAGTATGATTACAGTTTAATATGAAACAACAAAGTAAAAGACAAAAGAAAAACCAAATAAAAGTACAAAATATACACATCAATACATTTATATGTAGAAAAAAGAAAACAAAAAATCAATGAAGAAAAGAATATAAAAGATAAAAATAAAAAACTTCTCCCCCTAAACACTGAGGGCCCTATCTTGCACTCAGCGCAATTGCCTTTGTACACCGACGCATGTATCATTCCTATTTTGCACCCGACGCACAGCTGACTTTTCCCTCCACAGACGCGTCGGTAAATTAGGAATGTATTTGGGCGCCTCCGAGCGGTTCGAAAAGAGGCAGGTGTTCGGTATAAACGTTACTTTGTGCTATTCTGCAGTTTCAGAAAACAATTCCGCCACTGACCAGGAAAAACCTGGTCTAAAGTCAGTGGCACTAGTCTAAAGTCAGTGGCGCGTTATTCAGATGCTATTTTAGGGCGCATGCTTGGCCATAATGTAGCCGTACGTACGCCCGCATACACTTCTCTCATCTACAGCAGTTCCCATTTTTGAAAACCATACATAATTACAAAGGAAAATATTACTGAAAATGCGCTTCATGTGTTTGGATAGATCAGGAGGCACTTACAGTCCTCAAAAAGTCGCAGCATTCTTTGTGGCTTGTTGTGTTTTACACATTTCCATGAATCATGGATGTGTTGATGACATAAATGAGGAAATATTGGAGGACTTAAGGAGACGTGATGTTGAACTACGGTGGGATCTGTTCCGGGAGTAATGCGCGATGTGCTCCTGATGGAGCGGGTGGACGGAGATGGAGTGGGGGGAGGAGGAAGGGGCACAACAGGTGCAGGTGGTGCGTTTGGAGGTACGCTCCATGGCTGCAGCAATCCTCTCCAGACTTGAGGAGATGCGCCCGAGAGGCCGCAGCAACATCGCCACCCAGCCAAGACGGGCATTTATTACTTTGCCGCATCTCGCATCGTCTTCTTTTCTTTTGTTTCCTCTAACCCATACTGAACTTGATTTTGCCAAACTCATCTTGGGAGAAACGCAGCACCACCGCTGTCTTTATTGTCCAATGAATGAGTTGCTGTTCTTCAACTGTTTATACGCATCTTTAATTTTTGCACATCACAGCTATTACGAAACATTCCCAAGCTGACTGGATATTTCAAAGCTGCAAGCCCCAAGGTCGAGACGAACCAAAAGCCAGACTTAAGCAGGCTTAGGATGTTAGCTACTGTATATAGTTTGGCATAGACCTATCTCTACACTTTGTTTTGTGTTTGTGACATAAAGGTCAAGGGGACATTCAGTATCAAGGCTTCCATATCACATCAGTGACAGATACAGACCACAGTATGTCCAACAGTATACGTGTAATGCATCAGAGAGAAAACAGTACAGAAACAAACATTTTTTATGGCACGGTAGCAAACTTAGTTCATTTGGGCCAGGTGCACTTTAACTGCGCCAAGGTCGGCTCCATAATATCATAACGCAAGATCAAAACTGCAACTTGTTTAGTGGAAAATCTGCCCACCTGGCTGAGCATCTCGGCTGGCAGCAGGATGAAAAGATGACTCAAAGAAATAATGTTGGGGAACGAGGAGAAAGCAAACGATGTGAATCATGAGTAAGGCCTGGCAGGGCCAGATTGGCTCTATAGTGGAAAAGAGACCAGACTGAGCCAGACTAGGCTGGGTGCCCAGCGCTGCCACCTAGGGCAGCGGACCAACAGAGAGGCGCTAGTTGAATGAGTGTGCCTAATCATTTTTGCCAACTGTGCAGCCAGCTAGGCAGGGCATGGAAGCAGAAACAGAGAGTGACAGAGAAAGATGGGAGTTTCAGGAAGACATCACGGTCATGGTTGGGAGAGTTTGGAGGAGCAAAGACTTTGAAAAGAAAGAAAGCAGGAATGAATAGGAGGACAGAAAGTTGGTCTGAAAGATATAATGATGTATCTGCTTTGAACAATGGGGACAGCAGGACAGCAGCAGTGGTAGGCTATGACCTCTGAATGACAAAGCCTGTGTGGTGGTGCTGCCTGTGCTATGCTTCTTACTGTTTTTGACAGCTGTTCTATAATTTTAGGAATCCAGTTTCCTTGTTACTGTACTAATTCATCTTTACAGTACCTTTGGTCTTAACTCTTGTTTATGGTATCTGTCTTTTTTCTAATTTGTAATCCCTATTATGGAACTTGTTGTCCATTACTGTTTTCAGTTTTATAGTAGTTTCCTGTGAAAGCTTCAAAGCCCAACTCCTAACCTTTAACCTTGCTGTGCATCTACATGCATACCAAGGGCAAAATACCAAATTCAAGAGGATTTTTCTTTTATGGACCGACATGAAATGGCTAGTATTAAAAGTATTGTACACTTTGTAAAGCAAACAGAATGTATAGTTAAGCCCCCATCGGCAGTACAACACAATGAATAATCTAGTAAATGTAAACGTGAGTAAAATGAGTAAAATACATAACAGTTAGCCTAACGGTAATTTAACAGTTACTTAGAATGTTGTCTTAGCAACAATTAGCAACAGACAGCTCTTGCTAGCGTGGGTAGTACTAAACTGATCACAGAGGAACAAAATTAGCAAATAATAAATCAACAATATAATAAAAGTATTTACAGATTCAACAAGGGCATGTGTGGAGTAGATAAAAGATGCATGTCAATATTTGCTTGGACATAGATCTGATGAAATGGTGGATGTAACAATGTCAGTTAAACTGCTATGGAACTGGGTCAGTGGTGGTTGCTACTAGCAACAGAATGTTCAACTGAAACCAACTGCTAGTGGCACTTTTTGTTTAATTCATGGACACTCTGAGTTGTGATTGTTTTTAATCCAAGAACCTCGCAGATCCACATCATACTTTATTCATGATGTCCATCGCTCATTTTTGTCTCCTGAGTTTGATTTCTTGAAACTATTTCTAATGAATGCAGGATTTTTTTGGCTGCTGTCTCTAAAATGTAAGAAATCAGACCTTCCTTGAAAGCACCACACAACTTTGGCAAGAAAATAAAGGTAACTCATTGCCAAGTGTGAATGGATCTCATGCCAGTTTCAAGCCTCTATAAGTTCATTTTCATATCGCACTATCATGAATGAAATAAATAGCTACCTGCAAGCTAGAAAACACGTTGTAAAAAATGGTATGCAGTAACACACATGATTTGTAGTTATTGGACTAAAACAGTCCTTTCATGCATTCCACTGGAGAAAAACAGCCCATTTAGTATACTGAACTCCTGCAACATGTTGCATAGATTACTGTTACAGTATCATACATTTATTAGCTTTATTGACATTCTTTCATCACGCTTATGCACATGCTTGAACTCAAAAACCATTACTGCAGCGGATGTGCAGATGGACAAGCAGCTCCTGTAGCAGAGAAAACAGACGTAGGCTAATTTTAGACATGCTGCAGCACAGAGCAGAAAGCCAAAGAAAATTAGAAGCAGGTTTGTGCTTGATGAGATGACGACTGATCCTGGTGACGTACTTTGTAATTCAATTTCAATTGAATTAAATTGTATGTATAGTGTCAAATCATAACAGAAGTTACAATGATCCCAGGACACTTTACAGATAGAGTAGGTCTAGACCACGCTCTATATTTCTAATAGAATAATTCATTGAAATAGATTTGTAATACCGGCAGATGTCTCATGTAGTCACATCTCAGGTTGAACAACCAAACTAACTAAAACGACAAAACTAAACTTCATATGTCAGTGCAGTTTAGAGACTCATATTATTTTTTTTTTTTTAAGGACTACCATTTAGAAAGTTGAGGGTCAGTAATAAAGAGTGGACAGTGTGGCTGAAGAGGACAGAGGCAGAACGAGTTTTAATATCCCCTCTCCAGAGGAACACTTTGGACCTGAAGATACAGAGGAGAAAAGAAGCTTTAAGGGGCTGGGGGTAAAATGTCTTTATCTGTACAGGAACCGGAGGCTGCTGGGTCATGCAGAGTTTGTGGCTGGGTAGAGTAGATAATGAAGTTGGAAAGTTGTAGGAGAGTGTTGGTATGATCATAAGGCTTTGAAAAAAGAAGCCAAGTTTCAGAGAGAAGCAAGGTGTCCCTGTTCATGTTAAGAAAAAGAAACAAAATTCAACTTAACTCAGCAACTTTTGTATAAACATGCAGGGAAGACACTGGGGTTATAACTTTTTCTGTCTGTGCCCTGCAGCAAGACGCAACTCTACAAGGATAATAACAATAAAATAATAATAATAAAAAAGGCAGAAATACATTGTTGAAAAGAATACAACTTTAGAATAGAAAGGGAAAATTGATCTTTTTGCATTTGTGTGGGGACTGGCCACAGGTGGGTTATTGGGGCTGAAAGCAGAATGGTCATTTGGCAGGAAAACAAAGAGCAGCACTGAATATTTGATGTGGCTATTCTGCTGGAAATAAACAATGGTGCAGTAAGATGAAAGCCACAGAAATGATATGTGACGAATTTTGCCACTATCAAAACACAAGAAAAAAAAAATCTACTGTAAGTGTGTGAACATACTTTTGCATACAGTGCAAATATTGTATGGCTGATGCTCTAGAGACAGTGTGTGTGTGTGTGTGTGTGTGTGTGTGTGTGTGTGTGTGTGTGTGTGTGTGTGTGACAAAAAGTGTGTGTAACAAGGAATCTATGGGAGACGAAGTGTCACAGAGAAGCCTGAGTTAACAGCTTCAGAGTTAACAGAGTAACACAAGTGACTGAAGTGCAAAGTTCAAAGGAAATATGAAAAGATTTCATGAAAACCTCAACCTGCACCTTAAAAAATAAGAGAGTGGGTGTATCTTTAAAGTCAATTGTTGACAAAGCAGGGCTGCGATGCCCTAATGACGAGAATATCATATGCATGGCACAAAATCAAATGCTGGTGAAAGAGCGCATTTGTTTAGCTATTTTTATTATGGCTGTTTTGTAGAAATTATCCATCATGTTAGTCTCATAGATGTAGCGTTATCAGTGCCATGGCCAACCCGCAGAAAGCACACACTGTGATCCTTCAGCTCACATTGTATTTACCAAACCTGCAGTTCATCTGGTAATCAGCGCCTATCTTCACCCACTAAACCGTAAATTGTGCACATCTTTCTATCATGGATCAGCCAAAACAGCGAAAACAAAGATTTAGCGATAACGAAGTTGATCTGCTTGTTCATGAGGTATAACAGCTTGATGCGTGTTATTTCGGCATTAGTGGCGGCCGGGGAAATGTATGTATTGACTAGTGCGCTGCAGAAAAGCGTTAAGTAGCCTACAGGTGCTATGATACGGCTGAGTGCAGACTGCAATATTCCCACTGCTGATGCTATGACTGTTTGAAATGATCTTGATGCCAATATTTGTAATGTACCGAGGAGTTTAACAGCTGCTGGAAAGGAATGTGAATGCTGAGTCAGAGATTCAATGTCATTCATTTCTTCCACTAACTGTAATATTGCTGCTTAATCTGTAACGCTTAATGATTTCGTGTTCACTCAACTGAAAAAGTGTGATCCTTGTGGCAAAAATCTTTTCAGCTCATCTCCTTGGCCTATGTCCCCGTCTTGCTCGGATTACTGCTGCCATTTCACCAGGAGGCATGTGCAAAGAAACCTGCTTGCGGCTGGTTTACACCTGCTTTTAAAGCGTAACTCTCTCCAAAATGCAACCTAGGGTCTTTTTGTGAATGTACCCGAGTCAAACTTTCGCTTAAAAGCATATTTAGGATGGAATCACCACTTTTAAGATTTACCATATCGTTATCGTTTTTCTGTCAAATGGCCTTTTGAATGGGAGTGATAGGGACACTTTTATGCTAGTCTCAAAATAGCTATTTTTAAAACACTAAGAAGGCTCGACACAACATGAAACTTTGCTCGAAGCATCACCAGGGGCTCTACACCTTAACGAAAGAATTGACAACATTGTTTGTGTACCCAGAGTTTACTAAAAAGAAAGGTTTTGAACAACTCACCGTAGCTCTTGTTCTTTCCGGCCGCAGCCATTTTATCAGTAAAAAACAATCGATTTCCGAATGCAACGTAACAGGGAGGAGAGTAAAGATGGAAAGCTCCTAAAGCTTAGTTCCATATAAATGCACGGATTATTTCTTGTTTTGTCATTATAGAAAAACAATATTGACCTTGTAGTTGAAAAAGGAGCCTCATATGGAGTCCGTTTATTTGCATTCGGATATCGACTCGTTTTGACTGCCGAGGTGGTAGCGGGAATTTTCACTGCAAAATAGAGGCGTGCTTTCACAGGCGATTTTTGTAGCTACATATCGCGGAATACATAATTAGGCGCACTTTACGCTTCTCTTCCCATCTCTTTATGGGAAACTCCCACTTTTCTCTTCACCCTCCCGTGAATGCATATGCATGACACGGAAAAGCGCAATTTGCCATTTTCAATCCCCGCGACAGGCAGTCTGCGCTTTTACCTCAGTGCGGCCTGTTCATACATACCTCGCCATGCTTTTACGCACGTTGCTAAACAAATGTGCCTGAAGTGGGCGCAAAAGCATTAGTATATCTGGCCCATAGTCTTTTTTTAATATATTAGTTTAAGATTTGTTTAAGATTGCCCACATTTTGTTGCCAGTTTGAGGTGGGATCAGTTTTTTTTGGTAAAGGTCAGAGCTGACAGCCAGCTCTTGGATTACACCCAATGGTCTGAGGTTTAGGATCAAACAAGGTGCCTTTATCCACTTTATTACTAATGTATATCAAGGTTAGTAGTACCCCCATTTATAACTCCAATTACTGCAGTGCCAACCTATTTCCAAACCTCTCTGGACAGGGTTGGTTGGGTGCCAAAGAATGTTTCAAAAATGTAGTTCATCATCTAATTTTGGAAGTATTGCACATATATTCTGTATAACAGGACTAACCAGGTTATTTTCATCAAATGTAGGTTCAAATCATGTCAATATTTTACATTACAGTGGCAACAGTGCACCTTTTCTGATTTCATTTCCATGGTTAATGTGGTGAAACATGCAGAGCACTATTTCTAGGCTACCATACACCCTTTTTTGGACATTAATTCAACTTTCAAACATTCATATTAACTGGGAAAACTGGGGGAATTTGATTACTGAGAACCTCTGAAACATGAAAGTATTTTAACTGAACTTTTTCTGGTTATTCACAGTATTAACTGGCTGTAAACGGATTCATAGTTTTAGAAAAGTGGGAAATACTGACTGTTCACATTTTTATTCAGATAGTGTCCTATTATAGCACCACTTTCTGCTAGAGAGCACATAAATAAATATTCTGATAACCAGGCACACAAGAGACAATGGCATGCAAAACAGATTGTTCCTGACACAACACAGATTTATTGTGACTTTATCTCTAAAGTCTACAATAGCAGTTATCTCTGCTTTTGTTCACTTTTTATTAGTTGAATTTTGCTCACTTGTCCATTTTGTGGAGTCATTCCTCATAAAAATGGTATAGTGCTATCTGTACAGCTTAATATTATTGTTTTGACTTTCAGCTGTTGTTAATCTTTTACAAAAGAGACTCATGATCATGTCTTCTTTGTCTTTTGAAAGTAGTGGTTGTCAAAAACACTAAGACAAGCATAGTTGCACTGATGGAGAATAGTGATACAATGTACAGCTGGGTTGTCCTCTAATCTGGTGCATTATTAAAGTATTAATGTTTACCCTAAAGCAGTTGCATTAATGTACCTTTTATTTAACATGAACAGAATACAGCAGTCAATACAATAAAGTGCAACTCTACAGTCAGTGAGTATTGAGTGACAATTCATCCAGATATATTGAGGGGAGAAATCAAGGGACCTCTTTCAAAATGGCCATGCCAATTTCATCACCAAAATGTAGCCTAACTTTGGAGCGTTCATTTTTTTTCCCCCAGCAAGCTAGCATGACATTGTTTGTACCAATGGATTTCTTAAGTCTTCTGGTTTCATATGATACCAGAGACAGAGATCGACTCTGGATTTTAGGAATCTATATCGGATCATTCCAATGAAAATCAATGTTTTTTAAGCCCAGCCCTAGTACACAGACACAATTAAGTATTTAGTACTTTGTCTATAGTCCACACAGACACTGATCCACACACAAAGTCCTCACAAGCACCTATGAATGCGCTCACAAATGCACACCAACATTTAGCAAATGGTAGGAGGCCATGTCCACAGTTACATGGCTATATTTTAAAAAGCTGTTTGTTCGATGAGTTCTAAAAAACCAAAACAGTTATGTAGAGGTGTTCATATATGTAGAAAAAAGTCTTTAACAACAAATCTTCAAAATGAACTGACTATACTGACTGTCACTGACCAAATCAGTAGCTTTTAGCAGTGGAGCTCTCCGTTCACTGGTGACCGAGAGGACCATTGTTAACTTGGCCATGATACACGTTATTTTCTGTTTGGCTTAACAACAGGTGTTATCATGGATATGGCTTATTTTTAAAAAGCTTCCCTATCCACAATACATAATGGGTGTTTAAAAAGAAATCTGTTTTTAATGGTGGAAAACACCTGCTTAACATGGATGGCCAGAGTGGGTAAAAACAAAGATGTTTTCAAATATATCCCCATTACTGTTGGTAGTGTACACTGGGTTCAACTGTTTGCTTTCTTTTGTGCATCATAGAAGTCAGCTATCAGTTTGTCAGTCTGTCATCCGTGGCCAAGCTCTGTCAGCCCTGTAGGCCCGCAGCCACACACTGAGGTAAGTCCATTAGACACTTATTAAAGCTGGAAAAGCACCGCAAGCCCCCGACTTGCTTCTCTGCAAAAACCAGGGAGTATGTTTGTGTGGTGTCCAGCCGTGGTAAGTTTGCCTCATCACACACACCAGAGCATGCAAAGAGCTCTGACAAGTACATGCAGAGACACAACTTCACCAGACATAAACACGCATACTCAGACACACTCCCCCTATTGCTCTCGTTGGGACGCTGTGTGCTGTGTTCTGCCGGATCTCAGTGTGAGTCTCAGTGTGTGAGTCTCTTTTTTTTTTTCAGGCGGCCATCTCTGCTTGGCCTTGCCATCTGTTCTCCATGCTGTGCAACACGGCGCTCCCTCTGGCTGCAGGCGTTTTCGCATGGTGGCAAAAAATTGTCAATTGGAGTAAAAAAAATAAAGCATTCAGGACAGAAGTGGTTCAGACATGGCTGTCCTGTTTTTTGGGACAGTTAAGACACCCAGTGAGTCATTTTCCAGGTTTCTTTTACAAATCTAGTGTGTCAATATTTGTTTGTGTTTTTTATGTAGCCTACTTATATATGTGTGCTCTCCATTAAAAAATGTTCAAGGTTTACTCTGAGTCTACCATAATGTAGCTGAAAAAGGAAGAATGGTGTCTTGGTGTGTTACACTACTGTTGGATATTTGCAGTATATCCGAGGGTGCCAGCTGTAAGTAGGGTTCCCACAGTAAAGTAAGAGGTGAATTCATCTATTTTACAAGGCAAGGTGGAACTGGGAGTGATTTTGTTGTTTTTATGTCCTCTCTACATGCCAATTATCCTATTAACACAGCTTGCCACATCCTAAGATTAGACACTAAAAGCATCAGAACCGCATGGGAAAGTTGTCTGCAATGAGTCTGAATGAGGGAGAAGTTTTTGAAACAATTTTCAATGAAGTACTTAAATTATGCAGGAGACATACCAGGGGGTTCCATCACGTGCAGATGCACCACGTTCTGGCTGCCCTGTGGTTTTGTTCCGTCCTCCGCCGTGCGTCATGTGTCAGATGCAGAGCGTTTTGCTTGCAGATTTAGTTGATATGGACATTTATCCTGGATATCTGTGCTTCTACCATAAAAGTAAGTAGTCTACATAGGCAAATGGTTTCTTTCATTTGGTCCAGTTATGAACAATGATCAAGTATGTGTGGTGGTGTTTTACTTGTTAGAATAGTGTACTGATGAGATATACCGCGGCGCTGCCAGAACACAGCGCAGACGCGCCTAGTGGAATTTAGAGGTAAATCTGTATAAGCTCATATTTCCTTTGATCTATCCATCCATCCATTCTCCACTGCTTACCTGGGTCTATAAAGCAGTGGCAGTAGGCTAAGAAAAGTAGCCTAAATATCCTTCTCCACAACCTCAAGCTCATCCTGGGGGATATAATCATTACTCTAGTGTGTTCTGCTTCTAAATGTGTCCAGAATACCTCCAAAATGAAACATCCAGGAAGCATCATGATCAGATCCCCAAACCACCTCAACTGGCTCCTTCCAAATGTTTGAGGTGCTCGCCCAAAAAATGAGCTCAGACATCCAGTAAAGAAAGCTCATTTTGGCCCGCTTTGTCCGTGATCTCTTTCTTTGAATCACTAACCGGGATCGCAATGTGGGCGTTGAGGGACCACTGGGTAGATCCGATGGGGTTGGGATTACTGAATCTGCATGGGAGCCGGGGAACGTCTCAAATTTGGATTCAAAGAGCGGAAGAGAGGAATTATTCACACACACAAAAACACACACACAAGGACAGATGCATGGACAAGGACATATTCTTGCACCCATCTACACACAGACACATGCATGCATGCGCACACAAATACACACACAATCACACACACTGGAGGTGCGCTGTGCCTCCCAGAACTCCCATCTGTTGAACCAGCAGTCCAGGTTGGTCTTAATGAGAAATAATGAGCCTTCACTAAATAACAACAGCATGGATGGATTTCACCTCCACTTCAGATTTTATTAGAATGTCATGGACACTAGTTCCTCTCCACGTTACAAAATGAATTTGTTTATAACTCAAAATAGCATTTCCCTTAACAAATATTCACGATCATCACTATTGGCACTAATTCCTATGGCCATCAAACATTTTTGTTACTAACTGCTGGACATAGAAAATTCCTAAATGTGTTTCAGTACAATTACAAGAACAATCAGATTTATCATAATTTATCACACCAGCCTCTCTAAGTTATGAGCACAAACCTGGAATAAAAGGAGCTTAAAGTGGAAAGAAACTCCTTCCATCAAAGTTTGACATTTTTCTCTAATAAATCAGAGCAAGAATGGAACAGCTGGCATAGCTGTCAGAAAAAACACTGTGTGTGTGTGTGTGTGTGTGTGTGTGTGTGTGTGTGTGTGTGTGTGTGTGTGTGTGTGTGTGTGTGTGTGTGTGTGTGTGTGTGTGTGTGTGTGTGTGTGTGTGTGTGTGTGTGTGTGTGTGTGTGTGTGTGAGAGAGCACCAGGCATCAGGTCAGGGAATCCAACTGGCCTTGCACGATTTCAAGCTGAAAGAAAGAAAAGAAAGGATTAAGTGTTTGGAGAAAAAAGGAACACACACACACACACACACACACACACACACACACACACACACACAAAACTAAAAAGAGAAAGAGGCCACAAAAGATGTATCAAAGTATGAGGGAGATGGACAGGCAGATGGATTTTATCAGGCAATGTCTGTCAATCAGGGTGCAATGCAACATGGGAGATAGGCACTGAAACACTAAGGCTGTGGTCTTTTCAATGCTACTTTTGTGACTTGATGCGCAACATTAGAACTCAGCTGTGTACGCATACTGTATGTGTGTCCACACATATGCAACCTGTCTGATCAGATAGTGATCGGATATATTCCCGCACAATAGGTGCATCCACAATGGCACTTGGTGCAAGAGAGACCCTTCTTCTTTTCTTTATATATAAAATGTATATATATATATATATATATATATATATATACATTTTTGTAATGGTGGCAGGGCCCGTACGAGATTCGCTTTGTTGAGAAGATAGCAGCGGAGACGAGTGATTAATACATATACCACAGTGATATAAGAGAGAGGGACCCGGCTGTGCTCCAGCCCTGGTTTTCCTCCATCTTCAAATCACATCCCTTTGGTCTTACTTGGGAGAGGAACTCAGCGGCGGGAAGATGACGCAAGACCTACATTTGATCAATTGTCCGGATTGCGAGCCAGGCCACCTTGGCATGTGTTCTGGCTGATCGGATCCCAGTACGAGCAAGATCCGATCTTGGAGCATACCGACTTGACAGTTAATGCGTCCTGGCATGATCGGATGACACATTGAAAAGACAAGTTTAACCACGTCTAATGCAACGTGACATGAAAGTGGACACATACATGTACTTACACACACACACACACACTCACACACACAAATAACAGACCTTGTTGTAGAGGTCAAGCAGCTCCTGGTGGTTAAAATCAACAAAGACATTTTCCTGAACCTGGAGAGAGAGAGAGAGAGAGAGAGAGAGAGAGAGAGAGAGAGAGAGAGAGAGAGAGAGAGAGAGAGAGAGGTAGGGTTAGAGAGGCATAAGAGTGGGGTAGCAAACAACCTAAATAAAACAAATAGAAAATTAAAAATAAGTTCAGAGATGTAGAAGAACAACAAAACAGAGGATAAAAAAGCAGCAACAAGAGCACATACGTAAGAGCAATGACCAAGACCTCTTCAGTCGGCTTTCTTGTGCTTTCCATAAAAACCTTCATTAATTAATTATTACTGCTCTCTGGCCAGAACGTACTATCCTCTAAGTCTTATCCATCAGTGTTTAAAAATACACTGAAGGCAAAGTCACTGTACACTCTCCATTCTGTTTGGTTTAAAAGAGACTGGCTGCATCATATGTAGCATGATCATAAACATATTGTTTCAACACTGACATCACAATGAATACATGCAGTATCCCTGCAAAGCATGCGCTGGAATATAGAAAATTAGGCCCGCCATGGAACACTAAACTATTTTACTGCTGTTGCTTTTTCATGACACATTTTGAAAACAGAGGGCTAGATTTACTAACACTAGCGCAGTTTGCGCTGCGTCCGTTTATGCGAGTTCGGTAATAGCGCACGCTATGCTTCCACAGTTTGCGTAGTATTTATCAACCCTGACACCCATCAGGCAATCAGCGTCTTTCTCCGCCCACTGTACCGTAAATTGCGCTGTAGCAAAGCGGTACTGGTGCTATGATATGGCTGAGTGCAGACTGCGATATTCCCACTGCTGATGCTATGACTGTTTGAAATGATCCTGATGCCAATATTTGTAATGTAGCGAGGAGTTTAATAACTGCTGGAATGGGATGTGAACGCTGAGTCGGAGATTCAGTGTCATCTTTGATTTCTTCCAGTAACTCTAATATTGCATGTCTGCTTGATGTGTAACGCTAAATTATGTTGTATTCACTGACAAAGTGTGATTCTTCTGTTAAAAATATTTTCAGCCTCGCCTATGTCTTCGTCTTGCTCAAATTACTGTTGCCATTTCACCAGCGGCATAAAGGTCTACGAGGAAACTTGATTGCGGCTGGTTTAGACCTGCTTTTAAGAGGCGGAGAATTTCCCCCGCAGAATAGAGGCGCGCTCTTACTGACAGTCTTTGTAAATACCACGGAATATATAATTAGGTGCACTTTGCGCTTATCCTCCCACCTTTTTGGGTGGAACTCCCACTTTCCCCACGACCCTCCCACGAACGCATATTGAAAACGCAACTTGTCTCTTCTCGCTCATGTGGCAGACAATCTGCGATTTTACCCAAGTGCGCCCTGGTTGTAAATAGCCCGCATCGGTTACGTCCGGCTTTGCGACCAATTAGCGCCTGGAAACAGGCGCAAACGGCTTGATAAATCTAGCCCACAGTGTCTAGTCTGATAAAGCAGATGGATTCATTTAGCATACAAGGAAAAACACAGACTAAGCAGTGTCCTATGTAGATTGTTTGCATCTGACTTTGAGTTAGAATGAGTGGGGAAGAAATAAACTATAAAAAATAAAGTAAAAAATTGTTACGTCCATTATTTGTATTGTAATGTATTGTTTGTATTTCAGATGTAAAGAAAAAATGTGATGCAGAGCAAATTCTTTTTCTTTTTTTCTTTCTTTCCTTATTTCCCCATCTCTTTTTCTTCCTACCTTTAAATTGAGGGCTACAGTAAGATAAAAACCCCATATATCTGCTGAAATTATGTAACTTTATAATTTGAATATAGCAAGATGTATTTCAACAGAGTGATAAGAGACAAGAGAAAATAGCGCCTGTTTTGAAGTCTGGAATTAAATCAATATTGATACAATAGCAATACAATGGATAATGAAGATTGTGTCTTGCGAAGCTGGCATATGTAATTAGGAGTTGTGAACAATATTTCAATATTTTAAAGTTCTCTACATCTTCGCTGTTTCTCTCTCCTTTCTGAAAAGACTGCAGGCTTGACTAACTATCGAGGGAAACAAGGTTTCGCTGCTAACGTATGAAACCAAGGGCAACCATCACTGGACTGCTATCATCATTATCATCACCCCATCACAAAAACCCATGAGTGGGCGTAATAGCGAGACATTTTATCAACACCCATCATTGAGAAAAATTGCCATAATATGAGAAATGCTTTCTGGGTAAGAAAGAATGAGAAGGGCAGTCTTGTAGTCAACTAAAGTGCACTCAGTGCCGTCACGCTGAATGTTGATAATGGCACAGAACTTCTAGCACCAACTAGGAGGCCAGGAGGAAAGAAAGAACGAATGAACAAAAGACAGACACAAAGAAACAAACAAAAAATAAAGAAATCTGTGCTGAAAGACAATAAACCATATGAGTTTCAGAGCATTGCACACTCCCGTCTACAGCTCTCCTCTCTGCAGTTTGGTGCTTAGAGACTAAACAGGGCTTTGGGGCTTGAATCTAACTGGCTCGCTGGTTGGGTGGGTGGAGGGAGGGAGGCCATGTGTCACTGCAAATTAATGACAGAGATATTAATTAGAAGCAACGTTAAAAGTCCATAAAAGAGAGCACAGAGGGAAGATGTTATCTCTCGCCAAAGCCACCACACCCCAGCAACTCCACAGCGAGGAAAGAGAATGTAGGACGGCCTTGAGTTTAGCTACAGCAGAGGGAGCACTGCAAGGACAGCCTCAGTGCGACAGGTAATAAAACAACTCATTAAAGTCTTGTTTAGAGTGAGAAGCAATGTAAAGAAGATGCACATCAAAGTATTTCTACAAGGTGATAAATAAATTCTCAGAGTAAACAAGGATGTTATTAGGAAAGGATTTGATTTGAAATACAAATTGGGCATGCAGTTAAATTAGTTGAATGATGAACACACTCCAACAGCACTGATCTGTTCACACCACTCACTCTATTGATCTCCAGTGTGGCAAACACTATTATAATGAGGAGAAACCAGCGCCGCATAATCAGTTATTTGCATTGATGGTCTTCGGTGTGCTAGGGTCACAGTAACAACACCAGTCGAGTTGAAAAAAATTAATAAAAACATGTCAGCTAACAGAGCTGTCTCCATTATTGTCTAACAGAGGTGAGAACGGGGTCATTCAAAAATACAGTTTGAGTGTGTGATATATGATGTCGATCAAAACTAAGCTACAATAAAGACAACAAACCAGACTGTAACACTTCCTGTGTGTTACACAAGGGTTGAGGATGAAAGTGTGTTTGTGTTTATGTGGATGTGAGATTGACAGTGAATGTAAGAATTTCCAGGTACTGTCGGGTATGTGTGTGCGTTAAAAACAGAGAAACACTGTTTTGTTTTGTCTTGGGAACATATGTGTGCATGTGTGTGTGTTTGGCTCATCCCATTGTTCCTCAGGGTTGAGATTGTGCCAGGCAGAAACCCAACAAGGCTCTGACAGATCTGGGCTAACACTAATGGGGATAGGATGCATCATCCTCATCATCACAGCCCTATACTACCAGTATGCACGCACGCACGCACGCACGCACGCACACACACACACACACACACACACACACACACACACACACACACACACACACACACACACACACACACACACACACACACACACACACACACACACACACACACACGTGCGCGAATGCGTGAAGCGCACACACACACACACACACACACACACTTCTTAGCCACAATCCTGTGTGTCAGGATACAGAAAACTGGATTAACCAATGATGATAACCATTTATTCACTTGCATCTAGTGTTCCATATGCACTACATGTCGGTTTATGTTATAACAATATAGGCTACACACAAAGGGAGATCCAACACACAAGAGAGAATAAACTAACAAATACGAATCAAGGAATTTATCCAAAAGTATCCTTCAAAAACTGCTGAAATGTTGGACTGAATATTCTGCTGCAGCTCTTGGTACATGCCTAATAGTTTTTGACAAGGTTACTTGTGCAATTCCCTAGATGAGCCAACAAAGTCATGGAGGGATAATTGTGAAAGAAGCTCTATATGGATTACAGCAGAAACCCTCAGACTCAAACTAAGCATAGCACAATGTAAAGGAAATGGTGGTTAATTGCAACCTGGGTATTATTTTCATGGCCTCTATTTTTATCAGTAATAATAACATGGTACTTATCACGTTAGTTTCTGTGACAACATTGCTAAAAAAAGTAAGGAATTTGTGTTTGGTAGATTATTTCTCTATGGTAACAATGCTTTTTGGCAATAAATCTTACACCGTTGGAAAGCCTGTTTAGTTCCCTTTCAAATGGTGCTCCATTTTTTTGTTTTACAGACAAACGTGGTTCTATAGAGGATAAGCCTACTGTCTTTAATGATTCCTATAGCACCACTTGTTGACGATTTTGTTTTTTAGTTTGAAGATCTCAGAAGTTACGGCAATGAACACATTGATACAAAAAAATAGAAATAATGGTCAAGACTACATAAACAAAATCCAAGTTACAGTGCAATAAAGCAGAATTTGCCTTTAAATAAAGAGGCGCAAAACGGAAAAAGTCCAGTCTGCCTCAAGCTCAGACATTTGTTGTCATCTAGATAAGTGGTTCTCAACCTTTGAGTTGCGAAACCCAAGAATAATCAGGTTGGTGTTCGATTTTTTAAATGCGTCCCTTGACTTTTTCTCTCCTTCTGATCCGCCAGAACAGAACCCTTTCTGTATTCAAGGACCTCCGGATTTACAAATTAAGCACTGAACACATAAAAGGTTCCAAACTCAAACAGTAATGTAAAAAACATTCTCCAGTCTAAAATATTTTATGGTATTTTTTTCTCACCAACCATCTGGCGACCCCCTGAAATTATCTCACGAACCCCAGGTTGAGAACAGTTGATCTAGATGAACAACCTTTAACTAATGCATTGGAGGCCCATTTTTATGATTTTAAGCTTTAAGAGGTTTCGTGAGTCAACCAATCAATGTATTGCAATTGAGGAAAAAAATTAGACGCTCAACAAGCACTGCTTTTAGCCCATCAAGTGGTTACTGGAGTCAGTAATGTCAGTTTATATAAGACCACATGTGTACGCCATCGAGCAGTTGTATTTTCATACCACAAGGAGTCTGTTTGAATGGGGCTGAGCGGACGCAAAAAGGCACTCTTCATCAATTATTTGCCTCAAGAACAGCTTGGATTTGAAATATTTGTCAAGGCAGTGAATTTCTTTTGCTGAGTGCTTTACCGAAACTGCTTTTATCAAGAAAATAAAAATAAATAAATTCAAAGGCAGGAAGGGAATAAGGAAAGAGAGAGGGAGTAAAAGATGAGAAGTAAGGGATGATTGACAAAAACAAAGAGGGGAGAAATGGATAGGGGAGAAACGAGCGGCAAGGTGAAAAGGAGAAAGTGAAGAGACACAATGAAAAAGAACTAGTGCAGTGCCCGTTGAGAATGTACCTGTTTGGAACGGGCCGATTGCTTGGCCTGTGGTATTGCTACTTGTAGAATTCATCAAAACCAAATTGTACCCCAAAATTACTTACAGAAGGACCGCAAACCACTTCATATGCAACTCCCCTGTATACCCTACTACTAACTTACTGATTGACCTGACAGAGAACGTTGCAGATTCAGAATGTAATCACAAAATATCACAATGACAATGTGGAGTAATCAGAAATTAGCGTCATGGACTCATGGCAGTGCGCTACCCACCCAACCCTTTATGAGAGCTAATCAGCACATATAAGTGTTCATCAACCACCAGAACCAGACTGTGTGTGTGTGTGTGTGTGTGTGTGTGTGTGTGTGTGTGTGCGCGCATGCAGAGAGAGAGAGAGAGAGAGAGAGAGAGAGAGAGAGAGAGAGAGAGAGAGAGAGAGAGAGAGAGAGAGATAGATAGATAGATAGATAGATAGATAGATAGATAGATAGAGAGAGAGACAGTGTTATCTCGTGTCGTATGATCATTAACGAATTTAACATTTCAACAGAGGTGTTCATTTCCATACAGGTTTAGTGGCTTGACAGTTAACGGTGAAGTAGGGGATTTGATTTGCCTGAGTATTTTGGCGACAGTAATGTTATTAGTTAGCAGTATACTTAATTAACCCGGGGTGAGTCTGATGAAAAGTGCTGTGTCTGCCCAGTTCAGCTTTGAGATTTTCTCACATTGCACAGCGCTGTGAAGGAATAATCTCAGAGATTAGGTTATGTTCTGCCTCTGGTTAGAAGTGGTGAATATAGGCTACAGCTCACAGCAACTTAATATTATATAGTGTCTGGCTTTTGTTTGATATTTAGTGTTGGCAAATGGCTTTTTGTTGAGTTTCCTCTTAGCGAAAAAATAGACACGGAAAAGCGTAGCGCCTTTTTTCCGCCAACCTTATTCCACACAACAGTTGCGATGTTCCTTTCAGCTATCCGCTCGTGCTCCAGGAAAGTGAAGAAAAGTAAGTTTGGTATATCCAGCAATCATGTAGCTAACGTTGGAAGCAGGAAAAGAGTCAAAGGCAGTAATCCCGCGCATAACAGACAGAGACAGACGTTCCTGCAATTTATAGATAGATAGATAGATAGATGAGAACTTAAGCAAAATAATGAAAAATTGTGATAATCCAGGGGAGCTTTTAATGTAACAAACAACCAAAAGCATCTCAAACATCAAACTATAAAGAATTAACTGACAGAAATAATTTGTTCTATATCCAGAAATTTAAATTCAAACAACAACCAAGCTTTCTATAAATTCACAGAGAGAAAAAGAAAAATAGGACAGCACTTTTTGTCTGTGTGAAACTGGCTGCCGGGTGAAGTCCACACCAGACAGACACGAAGTGAAGCGAATCAGGCTCAAGTGTTGACAACAAGTGTCAATCAATCTTTCGCAGTTTAGTCAAATCTCATGTGTACTTGGGTAAATGTTTGTGTGTCTTGAAGAAAGGTGGAGAAGTTTCTGAGTTGTACCGACAGCATAGATAGACAGCACTGTGTAGATCAACATTTGAGAATTCAAAAACTGTTCTGTTGTATGCTTGTATAGTCTCATTGTCTCATTACATCAGAAGACTCTGTTCCACAGAACAGGGTACAATAACATGATTAATTATATTATCATTATTATAAAACATCATTATTGTTTTCTTTGGCTCTCTCTCTTGATTCTACACCTTTTATTTTATACTTAATTCTGCTTGAATATACTGTCTTCACTGTCTCTTTTATCTCCATCTCTTTTCTTTTCCCTCTAAAGCCCATTGTTACTTCTGTTCTGAAAAGTCCTGTAAAATATGGTTAGCTTACTTGCTGCATGCATGTAGCAGATCATCATTTTTAGTTACTACTAACGCCCTCGTTTAGACTGTTAATAGCTCTACATTAAGAAAATGCAAGGTGCTGCGTTGGTGTGTTGCGTTCAGATAGCAATGATGAGATTAAAAGGGGTCCTGACCTGTTTGAGTGATACATCAATGAGTTTGGAGGCTTACCAACACCAAAGCACTGGACAGTAATTTATAATACTATGAGACATCATAGTAATATATCATAATATGCTGTTTTTATTACAAAGTAATCTTTCAGGTAAGTGCTCTTGCATGTACTTGACTGGCCAACAGAGTGCCTTGCTGGAAGACGTGTTGTGTTCCAGTAAAGTTTGAGCTAGGGTGTTTTTCCTCTGCGCTACCTAGGTGCCTATGTGGACAACCTAGAGCTTGTCACCTCATCCAGAAATGATGTCACATTACAACAAGGTCTTAACTAGCAGGAAAAGAAAAAACAGGATGGCTGTGGAAAAACAACCCAGAACAGCTTCATGCTCTGTTGTTAATTACACAAAGTGTAAAGTGTGTTTGTTCTTTCAGGTCTTGACATATCGCATACATGTTTCCAAAATCTGTATTGAATCGACAGATTTTTCCAAAAATGCATAAAAATGTGCTGCACTTTATACCTACTTGACTAAAATGAATAAATATGAACGAATTTGAGTGTGAAAGTTCAGAATAAAAACGTATCCTCCTGCTTTTCTGCTTATTTCAATATGACACCAGCACAGTATTAAATCAGCATCAAAGAAAGGGTTACTGTAATTTTGCCAGCTCGAGTGCTCTGCAGAAAGAGGATGTGTTAAGTTATAGGTCCTTTTTGACTTTGCTACATTATGTGTCTTCTGTGACTGTGAGCTCCTTGACAGTTCGTCCAATTGGAGCATCTCTGCCGCAGCCTGGTCGTTGACTTTTGCCTGACAGAGAAATATCTTGACAGTGACAGACAAAGAGGCAGAAAGAGAGGCGGCATGCACATGAGGCTGAGCTGTCGGATTTTGGCAACCCTTTATCCCTCAACACACACACGGACACACACACACACACACACACACACACACACACACACACACACACACACACACACACACACACACACACACACATAACAAATTCACTCCTTTTCCTGGATGCTTTACTGTAATTAACACACACACTCTTCTTTGTTCCTTTGGCTTCATCACACGTTACGACCATTGTTAATCCAAAAACTAATCTACAATCCTTGCTGTTACACTGTTACGTTGCCATGGGTACATACATCTTTTTTTTTTTTGTAACCTGATGACTGAGTGACTGCTGGTCCATCTTTCTCTATCTTTCTATGTGGTCTATCAACTTGTCTGCATGCTTGACTGCTTCGCTGTCTCTCGGTCAGCTTACAGCAACCATAATATATGTGTCATTACTGTTTGTCAGTTAGCTTACAGTACATGCATGTCTGCCAACCTGTCTGCCTGTCCTCCTCTCTGTCTTTGTGCCAGCCTACATTCACAAGCTTCCCTGGCTGTGTGAGCAGCATTCTGCCATCTTGTTGAAGGATGATCAGCGGGGGTTATTTTATGAAGACATGAGGAGGGTTTTCTGTCGCTGGGTGTGCACGCAGGTGACAGCACAAATAAAATGTTGGCATGAGGACGCTGGGTAATATATTCCACAAACAGGTATGTGGAATTAAGTGGCATCATCATTCTCATCATCATCACTAACATTTTTTTTATTTTTAAAATCAGAAATCAAGCAAGATAAAAATGTTTTTCATAACTCAACTGCTTTGTGTTTTTTCATGCAAGTTAAAGGAACATGCCGACTTATTGAGACTTTAGCTCAATTCACCTAGGATTCACCGTATCCCCCAGAGTTGGATAAGTCCATACATACCCTTCTCATCTCCGTGCGTGTTGTAACTCTGTCTGACGCCCCCACCGCTAGCCTTGCTTAGCCCAGACTCTCTGCTCCTCACCACGGGGCTTCTCAGGTGCTGCAAGCAAATCACTCCACCCAAGTAGCAGTGCTTCGCCTTCTGAGAATATAGTTCCCAGTATGTATACGGTTAGAACATGGCTGTGTCTCATGTGACGTTGTTATTTGTACATGCTGTGACTATACAAATCACAACATGTAAATAGGAAAATGTTGGCGTCATTTTGTCACTTATTGGGAGCAGTAGGCTAGTTGGAGCCGGTTACCTCCAGGATCTGGGCTAAGCGAGGATAGCGGTGGGGGCGTCAGACAGAGTTAAAACACGCACGAAGATGAGAAGGGTATGTATGGACTTATCTAACTCTGGGGGGTGCGGTGAATAAGCTAAAGTCCCAATAAGTCGGCGTCTAACAACCATGAGAAACCACACATCTGTAATGTAAAAAGAACAACTTATTGAGACATTAAGCAAGCATGAGCACACTTTTCTAGTATATAAGAGTGTGTTTGGTGTGCTTGAGAATGCATGTGTGCGTTTGTTAAGCTGCATAGCTGTCTGTCGCTAAAATCAAATACTCTGAAAAAGGCAGTTGTGCTGTCAAAACACAGTCTTTGAATGTCTCAATAAAGATTATTGTTGTTTGTGTCAGTGTTACAGGTGTGCTGCCTCCTCTTTTATGTTGGAAGTGTTTCTGTCCATCTGTCTGTACCTCATTAACACGGTTGAGGTTTCTCTAGTTGGAAGCCTTCTGATTCATTGTGGAGGACGAGGAACGCAGATGGGGAATTGGGGAGTGGGAGTTCAAAGGTTCATCTGAGGAGAATAACAGATACCAAATTGGCCTAAGCATTATGCAGAGTTAAAGCACACTAATCAGACTAAATGTAATATATAATACATCTAATATGTTCTCCAACAACGTTTTACAAACAAGAAGAGGAATTACAGTATAGTGACTATTGACCCCAAAACGTTCAAAATGACATGATCTATTAGAACCAGCATTTCTCAAACTCAGGCATGCTGCTGGGTACTCCCTTAGCCATTTAGCTGACAGGCTATTATGAGTGTGTGCATATAAACACTACAGACTATTAGCATTTTGACTGGATTTAGTGTAAACTGTGTGCAGTCAGTAGTGGGTGTAATGAGACTTCTTCGAAGGCCCTGACACTAAACCTTTGTATTTCTTCTAAAACTTCCACTGTGCACTCACATGTTTTCTCTACTGGGAACTACTGAGGAGGTCATATTATTTTAAATGTTTCATAATGGTCTGCCATTCTTATGTTTGTATTCCATTGGCAATTGTAAGCAAGGATATTAAATCTTTATTTGCTTTTCTATGTTCTCCAGCAGTTACTGTACTTTGGTATGTTTTCTTTTTGGTTTACCCACTTATTCTTAACCTTTCTTGATTCCATTTATTTTTCTTGTGATTTCCTACAATTTGATACAACTGACAAAACAATCTCACTTCAAGGTCCAATCAACCCAATCATACCATAGAAAAAATGGACGAAAGCCCTAGAAGAGCAAAATGGAGCTTGAGGTGAGATTGTTGTCAAAACCTATATTGCAACCCCCCCAGAAAACAGGAATCAACTTGCTGCATTTAACTGTAAAGTGCATGTGAAGAGAGACGTAGCAACAGCCAGAGTTTTCCAATCAAGATAAAGTGACTCTTACTACAAAAAGTGACCTTTTGTGAAAGCTCTAGGCAGTAAAGAAACTGTATTTTCTCTGCCCTCTTCTATGGTAGTTTTGCCCACATGTGATTGGCATAATTGAGAGCCTGAAACCCTTGATTTGAACTCATTTGTACTGTAGCTGATTAACTTGTCACATCACCTAAATTACAGTATGTTTGGTTGGTTGGTTTAGATGATACAATGTACAACTGGACAATAACATGGGCCAAGCTGAACATCTTCAATAGCTCAAATCAAATATCACAATATTTTTGGCTAAATACCTCAATAACGATACCGCAACGATATTGTAGTGTTGACTATTGGTGAGATTTTTTGATAAAATCATCAGTAATGTGGATATAATGACTAGGTGGGTAAAGGCAAATAATAGAACAGTTACAACAGTCTGGTAAGTTCAGAAAATGACATCACTTTACTGTAATGCAGCCTTTAAGACCAGGAAAAGAAAACACTTACGCCATTACAATATTATGATATCCAAAATCTAAGACAATGGATAGTCTCATATCACGATATCGATATAATATCGATATATTGCCCAGCTCTAGCTTTGGGTTTTTCTTTTAATCAACTATACCAGTCCACAATATCCACATATCACTTTCTTGGATTTATTTATTTAGCAAAAATCCAGTAACAATGTTAACAAATCTGTCAGTCAACTATCTACCATTGAAGAAAAATTAGTTTAGAAAAAAAACAGCCTGTAGGAGCCACATATGCACTGTGCATTGATGCTGAAAGGGAGGCACCATCAACTGGTATCCACATCCACAGCAGTGCCCTGTAGCCAACGCACAGTGACAGACATGGAACCTCAAAACGTCAGCCATTCACTAAAAAGCCTGTCGACTACAACAAATAAGAGCTGTCAAACCCAAACACTGGAAACTGTCAATCACCGCTGGTATTTATAACAGAAATGTGCACAAGCAGATATGTGCACACACATGCAGGCCCTCACAAACACACACAGACAAAGTCTTATTCTCCCAAATATATTAAGATTATTATTATTTTTTTTTAAACCTGTTAAGATTTATAAAATACAAGAGATGGCATGATCGAAAACCCTTCCTGTACAGCAAGGGGCTTCCAAAGTACATGTGAAGGGGCCAACATGTCACTCCGTCATTTGGAGAAAACACTTGGAATGAACAGGCCTACATTCCAACAATATTTTATCCCTCTTAACTCTGCTTCCCTTATCAACAGGCCTGTTGACAACGCTCTCATTCTATCTAAACTCTGAAAACCATAGGGAGTAAATAATAGCATAGCGCAGTGGAGTGTATGCTCTTACGCAAGGGGAGAGAGTGGGAACTTTGACAACAATCAAAAAAAAAACAAGGCAGGCAAAACAATAAACAAACCGGGCTTTTGCTTTGTTTTGTCGGGAGACAGAGAATAAGAGGAGGCAGTGGGTTCCAGACCTGACAGAATGAATTCCTGAAAACACACCGGGACACTATCTCTCACACACACACACACACACACACACACACACACACACACACACACACACACACACACACACACACACACACACACACACACACACACACACACACACACACACACAC
Source organism: Perca fluviatilis (assembly GCF_010015445.1). Classification (NCBI taxonomy): domain Eukaryota; kingdom Metazoa; phylum Chordata; class Actinopteri; order Perciformes; family Percidae; genus Perca; species Perca fluviatilis. The sequence goes on from NC_053117.1 coordinate 25,502,555, forward strand.
ACACACACACACACACAAGAATGCTTGGTACAAAGGCCCACACACCCAACACAAACAATATGTACATACAAACGTTAAGGGTAAGCAACACACACACACAGAGTAAAGAGAATGCACACTAACACAGTGGTTCCCATGAATGGAGTCGAGATGTTATACACAATTCATAATATATATGTGGTTGTTTTTCATTTCAATGTAAGGGTTGTTTAGGTCAAGTTTACTTTTGTACTTCTTAGAAGCTGTACGTTTCAATCATTAATTTCAGCTAACTTTTTTAATTTATCTGCTCACTTGCTAACTTGTTTTCATGCACTCTCAATTACAACATGTGATGTTAATATGTTACAACTGACTCCGGGCAGCCTTCTGGTTACTGTAAATTTACTAGTTAATTAGCTGAGTTTTCGAGACAGACAGACAGACACACACACACACACACACACACACACACACACACACACACACACACAGGTTTATCAACCCCAATTTTCCTTTCCTTTAGGGCTTCAGCGGGTGCATGCTTAATAGACATAATTGTAAAAACACACACACAGCTACCTGTCTGTGACCTCCCTCCTGTCACACACACGCTGCTGTGTCACAATCACTGCGTCTATGTCTCTTCCTGTTGAGGTGATTCCGTCTCCCTGTCCCTCTCTCATCTAGTCTCCATCTCTCGTTGGCATCACCCTCTCTTGATTTATTCCTTTTCTTTATCTCTGTAACTTCGCCTCAGCTCCTGTCTCCCCTTGCATTAAGTGACGCCTTGTCATAAACAGCCCATCAGTGAGCTGTCCATCCGTAACCCGGCTGTGGGTTGACATTTATTAAGAGTCAGCTTTGCCTGCAGTCTCCCTGCCTCTCTCAGCATCCCCACATGAATATAGAGAACCAATTAGAGGAGGAACAGGGCATATGTCTACATGCTCGGAGAGGATAGGCCACAAACACAAACACCTAAATAGATACGGCAGACAGATGGAGGGATGTGTTGAGGGAGAGGAGAGGGTATGAGTATATCTGAGCTACTGAAAAGAAGCTCTTTTAAAAAGGAACACTTTTAAATTAACAGTGAAGGCACATTGAAATAGAAATAGAAACACTACTGTGCTAAATATGTGCTATAACAAAGGCAGAAGACAATAAGCACGTTATGAATAAAAGACAAAACAAACTTGCTTAAAAACACACAGCACCTTTGATCAAGGTATTAAACCTACTGGGACACCCTACACAGTTAAATGGTGCAGCAAAATTCTCATTCAACAATGGCGAGGCTTGCTTGACATGAGCAGCAGTAGGTAGCTTCCAGGGCTAAACAAATAACATCCTTGCTGGTGGGCTAAAAAAGGACGATGGCTATTTTGCCTATTGGTTTTGTCTCGCATGGATGAAGTCACCTGTGTCCTGTCTATGCAGTTTAAGTGTGTGTGTTTGTTCATTATTTGGTTGTGTGTGTGGGTATTGTCCATCCACCTCCGCAATTAGAATCCACCACATCCTGTGTTGTGGTTGGGGACAATGGGAACATAACTAGGCTTCCACCAGAGCGTACTGCTCCCACATCCGCCTCTTGAATCTTCACATGCTATGCAGCAAGACAGCACAACACGAACACGAGTGAAACATCAATGATGATGATGATGATGATGATGATGATGTGAGGGATAAATTCATATATTAATCACTAGGAGGAGACAGGAAGAAGCCATTCATACACAAGCCTCCATTTCGGGAAATGTTGACTTAATACAGAACTGTTATTAATAGAGCAACAATGTTTGCATGATATGTGGCATCTGGCAAGCAAGACTACAGTAGGCAATACAGAAAGTTTACTGCATGTACAAGGTGAGCAACTTTTTACCAAAACATGGCACTCAGCTGTCATGTTATCTCGCTCTTGACAAGCAAGGACTTCTCTATTATCAGCACCAAAGCAATTTCTAGCATTTTTACAAAAGTAACATGGGTCATATACTTTGCAAAAGTCTCTCCTTCAGAGTCATATCTTACGCTTCGAGAATGTTTCCATGATCAATGCACAGCAATTGCTTCCTACTGTCATGACTGGTTGCATGCTACGTAATATATACGAATTTGTAATGTTGTGCTTGTCTTTACTGGCAATTTGACTGCTTTTATTCACACATGAATTATGTAGAAATGACTAAATCAAAAAATCTTTTTGGAGCCCCACATTGCTACAGAGAAAGGACTCTGGGTTTGTGGTAGCAACCGGACATGCACAAAATATATGATCAAGGATATTTTATTAAAGAGCCCTACACATCCATAGTCAACTCACACAGGTGTTTTCATTTGCTGTATGTCGCCTGATCTTCTCAAGACGGTGTACAAACTGTGCTTGATTGACGGCTTCCTCGTGCTCCTGTTAGTTTTGATTTAACTGCAGCGTGACAATTTACACAGTCATCATTGGTTTTGGTTTATAGACTTTGGTGACATCTTCCCAGCACAATGTGAGGGTGTGAGGGCCTTTAACACTAACACTAACGCTGTTCACTCAGCACTTTTATGTAAAAGACTTCTTTCACACAGTTCGACATGCCATAGCAGGAAAAACACAGGTGCAACTAATAACATTAATGATGGCTTCATTCCATTAAAGCAAAACATATGGGCCCATGTCATGTCAAACTGTCTGCTGTAAAAAGGCATACGGATTATAAAGCATGATGAAAGTAGACGATATGTGGAAAATATCTAATTGCGATTATTTTGACTTATATTGCGATATGATTCACGATATTGGAAGGAATGCTAATTTTTGTATCATTATTCTCATTTGCATTGAAAAATATTAACATTTAAAAAAAATAAAATGAGTATAGTGGGATTTTTTGCAAGAATCTGTACCAAAAAAAGATTTATTTTTCTTTAGTCTGTAGGATACAATTTGTGGGATGGGACATCTCTGCAGCACCACGATACTTAATTCAGAATGGTTTGACACATATTTTGCCTTTAACAAATATTGTGCACCCCCCCCCTGCGATTTCGATATTGCACTAGTCCATATTGCGATAAAATCACGATTAATTGTGCAGCCCTAGATGAAAGGGGGAAGAGGATGACACACAGACAAAGAGGAAGAGCCAGACAGACATACAGGCAGTAACAGTGGTGCTGAGTCTGAGAGAAGAGAGTGGTCTCTGCTAGGGGTCATTTGTCAGGTCATTAGGTTTCCCAGTTAATGAAATAATAGAATAATAAAGAATCTCTCTATACTGTTCAACACAGAGAGTGGTTGTTTCCATGTGGAGTGTCCTCTTTCACCCACCACTTCCCACCCTACACACATGAATACGCCCCCACACACACACACACAAGCACTCTTTTTCTCTCTGTGTCCGTCTTTCTCTTGTACACACACATACACACAGCTGACAGTCTCTAGGTGGGCAAGGGTGGGATTTTCACACGCCTCGCTCCCCAGAGCCCTTTCAGTACAGTACGCAGCATGGCAGCAGGACATACACACAAAGCCTGGGATTGTCTGCACCCAGTGGGCCACTTGCTGAACTAGAACGACAGAAACACACTGAAGCATGGATGCAAACACAAGCTTACTACTGACATGCCTGAAACACACACACACACACACACACACACACACACACACACACACACACACACACACACACACACACACACACACACACAAGTCTGTATTACTATCATTGTGGGGACATATCATTGACATAATGCATTCCCTAGCCCCTTACCCTAACCTTAACCATCACAACTAAATGCCTAACCTTAACCCTTACCCTCACCCTAACCATAACCTAATTCTAACCCTAGTCCTAAAACCAAGTCTTAACCCTCAAACAGCCCTTTAAACTCGTGGGGACCAGCATTTTGGTCCCCACGAGGCTGTGCAGACCCCACAAGGATACTGTAGTCCCCGGTTTTTGGACCCCACGAATATAGTAAAACAGGTACACACACACACACACACACACACACACACACACACACACACAGCATTCATTGCCTTATTTCTGAGAAGCAGAGGCCTACACAGCTAACTCTTTTTTGAAACCCACAATTACAACATGGACGGAGAGAGTCACTATCTGATTAACTAACTTCCTAACAAACTCAGAAAAACTCAATCTCAAATCTCACTCTACAGTAAGATGAGGCACATAACAATGCTCTATGGAATGATTTGACTGAATACATTTTCAGAATTTTGCTGAGTTAAATGTACTCTGATGCAAGTTTAGCTGTTCCACTTTGATGGCCCTCCTGCAGTGTCATAAAGGGATTTTGACTCAGAGACTACAGAAATAAACATTTGAATGCCACTTACTGTTCTCTTAATAAAATATTCTGTCTGCTTATTTTTAATCTAGCATGACTTTCTCTCTCTTAAACATAGATTGTTTCAGCATTGATAGCACAGTGCTGAAAGGAATGTAGATGATGCATAAATAGTCCAGAGAGGTATGTAAGTTACAGTTAGTCTTTAGTTATTTTAATTCAGTTTTTTTTTCTTTCTTCTTTCTTTTTTTTCAAAGTAAGTATACGTCCAAGGTTTCTCTCTCATTCTCTCCCTGTCTTCCTCTTTTCTCTTGCAAGTCCTCTGTCAGTAACACCTGTAGTTCAGTCTTAAAACACATAGCCTTTGTCAAGTATGTTCTCTTCTGCCCTCAGTATGTACTGTATGTAGGTGCACAGCTATGCAACAAACTACACACTTTTCCATTAAGGGTTGAAGATAGCAGTTTGCCTTTAATAGCTTTCACTGGAAGCAAAGTCAAACTGTGAAAACAGTAATGAAAAACACATTGAATGATCGTGATTACCAATCAGAAAGTACAAGAGTCAAATCGAATATATCTCCAAAGGAAATTAATAACAACAAAACTGTATTCACAAAAGTAAAGCCTAACTGTCATATTATCAGTCATGCAATTAAGAAACACACTGGTGAAATATCAACATTAAGTTACCAAAGGAAGTATAACACCGTTATTAATCAGGAAACACACAAAGAGTCCACACGAGTAAAAGTAAGCTGCCTTGGATTCTTTACTGTAGCCCAATGTTAATACTCATCACTCTGGACAGACGCCACAAGATTACCTAATTAAAGTATAAAAAATAAACATAAAAAATACTCCACAAACAGGTATGTTTTTAAAGAGGTCAAATTATTGGGGTGATAAAATACAATTGAATAAAAAGTAACTAACTGAATCATTGTTAAAAACACCAAAGATGCCATCTAACACCGGGTCCTGTGATAAATCTTATAATGGCAGATTATAACTGGGTCTTCCAGATTTTTGTGTCATGACTTCACTGGAAAGCAAAGCTACCCATGAAATGACTTTTAGCATTTCCTTAAATGAGTCAAAGCTGTAGCTTGTGGTTATGTGGACTTGACACCAAGATAATGCACAAGCTAGACATTTGTTAGCTATTGTAGTGACAAGGCTATATGGGTTCCCACTGGTCTCCATGTAAAGGCATACTTAACAAACCACCAAAGTCAGAAGAAAAATCATTCTCATTGCTTGCACACTTTTGGCTTTTGAATATATTGTTATTCAGGGTGTGTGTCAACCTACAATTTGGGAAAAATGTGGCTCACATCTTGCAGGGTGCGTGCATTTGTGGTGCTTCAGAGACAGCATGGTAACATCTGTGCACGTCAGTGGCCTCTGTGAGCTAACTGACGATGACTGGGACTACTGCACAACCGCCACATCCTTCATGCTAGCCTCTCGCTGCTTAGCAGCCCCAACTTTAATGAAAAACACTTTCATGCAAGCTTGGAGCACAAAAACATGCATGCACACATGCACGCACACAGCCATATTTTATGGATTTAAGGCATTGGAGTGCTTTTTGTGGTGTCAGTGACACTTCTGAACTTCTATGACAAATGTATATGACCAATTCTTCTCCTCCCTTTCTGTGCCGTGCTCCCTCAAACTTCTCTCTAGTGAGGTAGAGCCACATTATTATTCAACCACATGGGAATCTCTCCCTCTCTTTCAGAGGGAAATATGACAGCTCCTCAACCCTCTATCCTCCCTTCTCTCTACTGTGTTCAGTGTCGAATAGAAACTTGTCTGGTTCTGATCAACCTTCTAGTCGGCACGTCTGCAATGCATCATCTGCCGTATGCTGTTTTTTTCATGGCCTTACAGTCTATAAGCCTAAACCAATATGAGAGGAAATAAGTGCTTCCCTTATTGATTTGATGCATTGCCATTGCCTCCTGTCAATAAGTACTTCTGGTGCCTGGATACTCATTACAGAAATCAATCATCAAGCTTTCTGTCATGGGTTTTTACAAAAACACCAGTATATCAGTTTAGGTTGGCAGATTTTTTGCTTGGTCATTTACTCTACTAATAACTATTCTTAGATCTAACTTAATGTATCAGCCAGGTTACATTACAGATCCAACTAGCATTGCCCAAAGCTGAGCCAACGGCAGCAAGAAGAGACTGACACACACCATGCCATGAACAAAACAGTTTGTGTACATTTTTACAAGTGAAGCTGGGACACTTTCTTCACCTTTTAGAGGAAATAATACATCTTCATTCTACATTTTCTATTGCAGCACATTTTTATTCAGTAACTGACACATGCAATATACTAAAGCAAAACTCCCCTTTTGAACCCAGTGCATAATGCATGACTGATAACTACTCATAATAAAAGGAAATACATGCAGGGGTCTTTTTGTATTCCTGATCACACTGTGTGAGCCATTAAGCTTTGCCTACGTCAAATCAGTCCCCCAAACACCTACATTTGACAATCTTAATCTGACAAACTGGTGCGGTTCATAACTATTTTATTGATGTATTAACTTGAAAACTTGTAACAAAAGCCTCCAGAGAGTCTTTAAACCCAAGCACACCCCTTAAGACTCATCTGAGACAAGGCTTAGACATCTTTTCATCATCTTAAGAGGAATCCTAAGGTTTCAGCCCCTGTGGTGAATTTGTGTAATGTGAACAGCAGAGTGCAATTTCTTTTTGATACACCTCCCTCCTACATCTCTCCAAACCTTACACTTGTATTTCACATATTTTCACTTCACCCTCACTTGTTTCTTCTAAAACAACTTACAGCTCTTACGCTCCTACCAGTGTATTTCACTCATTCATGCTGTTTTCGTACTGTGGTGCTTATAGCTATGGGATTCACAAAGAGATGTACATTGATGGGAAGTTGCTCTAGAAAAGAAAGTCAGCTCAATGCCAACTTAACATGAGTGTAGTCTCATCTTCCATCATCAGGTAATCTAGTCTAAGGTAAGGATGATAACTGCAAATTAGCTTGTCCGCACCTGACCTCCTTTTTCAACAGTTACTCAACAAAGTGACCCACAAATGACAAACCAGAGTAAATAGTACACAACATTAAATACTGGAAGAAAAAACAAAGACGGAGCGAGGAGGAGGATGGGAAAAAAAACAAGAGCTGGGAGAATACATTGAGGGAAAGGGACAAAGAAAGAAGCCTAAAGATGAGCAATTTTCAGAGTGAAGCAAGCGAGAGAAGTTAATCCATTTCATAGTCACCCACCACACCATCCCTTCATATGTGGTCTGTGGGAGTGGCAGGGGCTGGGCTGGCCTAGATACATGCAAAATGAATAAAGCCATAATATCCTTTGATACAAGTCTTTGAAAACATGGTTAGCTCCGAGCAGCATCTGTTCCTAATTTTAATCTGGTTAGGGTGTTTCTCTAATTCCAGCCAAGTATTATCGTCATCAGCAGGCGTTGTGGATAGGAGGATGTGTCATGATCAATGGAATGCACTAATTTAGTGGAAAATAATGTCAATAATCCCTGTTCAATTCAATTTCTCAGTGTACATATTTAACTCTTTCAGAGAGTTTAAGATGCTGAACCTGGGAACAGAATACACTATGAACCCAATAATGTTGATAAATAATAAAGCAGCTGACTTGGGTGTATATCTCAGAGAGCAGAGGTTTGATACTTGGCTCTCTATCTCCAACAAACAGTCCTATGTGGCCTATTTAGCCCAACCAAAACCCAGCATCTGAAATCGACCAGACCTCAAAGTGTGTGAAGGCTCTCCCCGTGCTCGTCATTACCATGTTTGTTTATCTACTGCTCACTGCCTCAGAGGAGCACCCAGCCTTGTTAAGAAGGGAGAAGAAAGCTTTAAAAGTGGAAATAAGGCATACATTTCAGTCCAGTCCCAGGACGAAGCACGGTACCAAGATATTTCCATAATGGTAGCTTAACGGGAGCTAGCCGGCTGAGCGAGGGGCACATCGCCCTCATTAAGAAACTCGCTCAGGAACAGATTAGCGCTTCATTAACATACAGAGAGAAGCGGGGGAAATTACCACTCTTCATTTCACAGTCTAAAAGGCAGGCAAAGACCAGAGTTAGAGATGAGTGGTGGGGAAAAGATGGACTCAATTTGGGAAAAGATAAAAATCGATGTACGGTATAAAATTAGCTATTAAGGCATCCTGAATGTCTCTGATCAAGAATGTGCGAGACAGAGTTACCTAGCTGTCTGTCTATACCCATATATTCCTTTCAGTCTTCATCAATCTCTCTTTCATTCTCCCTGCTTTCACCACCTCTGTCACTCTCCTACTATCCCACTGACCCTTGTTTCTCAGAAAGAGGCCTGACTGGGCTTTATTATATTGGTTAAAAGAGAACGAGAAGGGTTGGCCTGGCCTACACTGGTCCTTTATTTCTAATACCATAAATCCCTGTACCACCCGCATCAACAAAGCCAGACTTCCCTACTCATAATTAGCCTGACGCTAGAGGGTAGGAGACCCAGTAGGACAGTGTGGTGAACAATGAGCTGGCTTCTAAAGAAGTCAACCTGCTGGCAGGGCAGGTTATACAAAAGCTATAAATCCCAAAGTTTATTTATAATAAGCTCCTTAAACTACACACACAGAATGCGCTTCAGAGGATGATTTGATGTTTATTTAACTTGGAAAACAAGCTATGGCTATAATGTGGTAGTTGCAGCTCCTCTGTCCATTCAGATTTAAAAGTCAAAGATCAAGAAGCAAGTTCTGCAGAAAAGATTAATTAGCCCTTTTGCACCAGCGAATGAGTTTAAAAAAAAGACCAAAGTGATCAAACAAAGCCTCTGAGATTAGGGATTCTCAAGCTAATTCTCCAAATGTGTATGGACATTGTGTGCAACAAATTCCTGCACCATTAGCCCGCCCTTTACCTCTCTATGTCCTAATCTTTAAGTCAAAGTGTTTTTAACCTTTAGATTTATTGGGCCTAATTAGAGAAAATACCCGTCAAGGCAGAAATAGACTGACTCTCACTGGACAAGTGTGTCTAATTAGGAAAGCTACCTGCAACAGGACACTTCCATAAAGGAAGGAGGAATAATTTTTCAAACCTCTAACTTTGTCTTGTTACTTTTACACACACTTTTGTCTAAATGTTTCTGACCCTCACTTGACTAAATATTTTAACCTTTCTTAGATGTTTAATTGGGGAGAAACCTGCCATCACACTCTGCCCCATTAACATTTGGGGGATTTTACTGTAACTCCTTCTACGTATACCTGTATCCTGCATAATCTTAATGCAAACTGTAACAAAGAAATCAAACTATTTTGACCTTTGCTTTTATTTAATTAGTCAAACCATATGCCATTGGAATCTGACAAATGACAGAAAACCACGGGAAACCTATACATAACTCCCTTTGTCTCTTCTGTGCTCCCATGCTGTTATTAAACACTATAGCTCCCACCGAGGCCAATACTTTGTCCTTTTTCCCCTCTGTATGCTACTGACACCTTGTCTTTTTTCTTCCTAGGCTCTTGGGGGGAAAACTGATTATCTAAAGGTTGGCAGGGTTATTATTACCTCCACACTGTGAGCTGACTTTGGCCAGGATGCACTCAGACTGAACAATGTGCTCTGGGCTAATGAGCTGTACTTAATTCTATGTAGAAAAGAATATGAGTGAAACCTCTGTGAACTCAAGCTTACTGAAGCCACATTAACCTTACAGGAGAGTCATTTTACACTGGAACATCTCACAATTTCACCTTTTCCGCCCAAAATGTATTTCTTGACACAGGTTTAACTTTAACCCTAAACTAAGATAAAAGTGTAGAGGTAAGGTTATAGCTTTACTGGACTAAGATCTGTATTACAAGATCTGTGCTTCTAGAAATACTACAGCACTATCAAGGAACTGTACCATGTACAATGACTATCAAAGAACTAATCCATGTGTTACTTCCAGTATCTAACTAAAATTGAAGGAGTCTCTATCTGTCTGTATGTAAGTTTTTAGATTTTCATGACAAGCTTTCATGTGAGTGTATTGCTGAGGACCCAAGTACAGTGTGAGAGTGCGAGCTGTGTATTAAGAGGGAACCCCTATTAACTGTTACACTTTTGGAAGAGGTTATGTCCCTCAATAAAAAACACAATCAACTTTGAAATTACCAAAACGTATAAATTGACAAAAATTAAGATTTTGTTACATAATTTTGCAATAATTTATATTTTTTCATTAAATGTTCACCTATTTTTCAACATTGAATTTAAAATGTTGGTTTAAGTATTAAAAACTAAATTAACTCAGAGTGTTCCTTGGTATTGTGTATAATTTGTTAAAAAGTTAAGCAGATTTGAGAGGTAACCACTTGTCTAGCCAGTGAGATTTCTGAGTTGACTTAAATGAAATGACTACTCAGACAACAAAATTGTCAAATTGACATACAGAGTCACAAACTATTACAACACAACAGGATTGTAAATTTTGTAATTTAAAACTAAAGGAATGGGTTATTGAAAGTTGTGTTTCAAATGTGTAAAGAGGTGACACTTACTCCATGTGATTGATGTACATATATTGAATTTACCAAACTACAAGAGTGTGGTAACTTACATTGCTATACTTAAAATGTATAATATGCTTTTAAAAGTGTAACATGTTCTACTCATAATCGGGAGTGAATACAGACAGGACCATTACTGGTAGTGGGGACACTGAATTACAGCATAATGAGCTCTGCCTGTGCTGTAAGATTCAGTCACATGTGAAACAATCCCCTCTCATTAGCCCGTGGTATATCTCAGGTGTCAGAGTCCGCCACCGTGCTGTAAACTGAAGTGAAAGCAAGGAATCACGCTGACTTGTAACCTTTGTGTTTAATATTAAAAGGAACAGTTGGACATTGGTTTAAGAGGGAGTTAAGCAGTGACCAAATCCTTTCTTATCTATCCGCCCAGCAGCATCAACAAGATTCCAGAGAACCACAGACTTGTCATCTTTACCTTCCTGTTTGTTTGTTTGTGAGCTTTAGAGCTGTTAAAATTAAGGCTGGGAGGTAATTCAATCTCGTCATTTAATGCCTTTTAGTCGCATAGCATCTTTATAAGTAAAATTCTGGTATCCAAATTAAGGATTGTACATTTTGTAATTTAAAACTAAAGGAATGGGTTATTGAAAGTTTTGTTTCAAATATGTAAAGAGTTTTGTCTGATGTATGGCAGTGGAAACATGTTAAACATTAACTTGATAGACAAAAATCTCATCACAGGGGCCATTAAAGCAACACCAAAGATCGGTATCCTCGACTGTGAACCGCTCCTGGCGTGCATCCATGGTTGTATTAAGAGCTTGCGCCTAGCAAATCTGCCATTATAATAGCAATCCACCATGGAAAAGCGCACCTACTTTTAAAGGGAATGTGAGATAACGCTCTGATTGGTTTATTGCACGTTATGCCCAAACCACACCTATGAGTAATGTAGCTACTTTAGACCAACCCATTTTAGATTTGCGTCAGGCGCAAGAGTCTTTTATCCCGCCGGTAGAATAGCAACAGCGCCCGAGATCCGCCCACAGAGCTACTTGCGTTTGGCGTTTGATACTTGCGTTTCAGATCGTTAAAATAGGGCCCATAATGAGACATTACGACAGCGGTAATGGACAATTCCGCTTCCAACCTGTAGGGGGACCGAAGAGGAAAAGTGCTTTGGTGTTGCTTTAAGTAGCTGTTCTGGAGTTTTCGAACTTATCACACAATCTTCGTCAACAGACGGAGTTAATGCATTTGCAGTGGAATTGAATTCAACAAATTCAATATTGCCAATATTCATGAGAAGTCCTTAAAGTTTTCTACATCTACAATTTTAAGACATCATTTCAAGTTCCAGAACAGATAGTCAATGTATCTTGTGATGAGATTGCTTCGTCAACTACTATTTCCAAGGTCAATATTTTAAATTGATATTCTTATTAATGTTTCTGAAAATGTTTTCAACCATCTTACCCAGGCTTAAACACAATTTGCATAATACAGACCAACTTCCATTTAGAACAGAAGTCACATTTTTGTCAGAGCAATAGACATAATATCTGGATGCTATAAAGCAATGCATTCCTGAAATAAAATCCAACCCTGCAAAATAACATCACAGACCAAACTCATCCCAATGCAGTAGCCTAGATTCTTTTCCTCTTTCAACATCTCACAGAGGGGGAAAAAAAACTGATATGAAAGCTTTGATTGTACTTTATCCTTGAAGTGTGAAAAAGTAAACGAAACCAAAGCTAAGAGAGAAAAAAAAGAGGTGGAAAAGAAGCTTCAGGTGTCATCCAAATTCCACAGCTATCCTTTAGTCTTTCATGACCAAATCAAAACATACCCAGTGTCTCTAGTCTTCATTGTCAACCCGTTTACTGCCTCTCCCCCTGCCCGGGCTGCTCTATCCATCCATCAACCAATGTTTTTCTAACCTGAAAGCGCACGCACACGCACACACGCGCACACACACACACACACACACACACACACACACACACACACACACACACACACACACACACACACACACACACACACACACACACACACACACACACACACACACACACACACACACCATTTCCAGCCTATCCATCTCATGTTGCGTCTAGATCCACACTCACAACACACAAATACGACACACGCCTGCTTGCTCACACACGCATACTCACACGCACGTATATATACTAACACACGCACAAACGGACAGACAGGCACACATCATCACCACCTTTAAACTTTCCCGTCTTCGCACTGAAGTCGTGATAGCCTGAGACACCGTAGAAGCGTAGCCTTTGCTGAGCTTCCTGAAACGCTAGAGTTGTTTTTAAACCACGCTTTCACTATCTCAGGTCAAAATGCGTTCTGCTAAAGGAAGCTCATCATCTCGCAAACTTTGGAAAGGGCCGTGAAAGGTTTTCCAATGTTTCAAAATTGAGGTTGCGTGCTGTCTCTCTCAAAAATGGATGACTTCTGGCGATTTAAGTGCCTCGCTGAAAGTGCAATTCCAAGCTGAACTTTGCCATTTACCTGGGGGGGTACATTAAGGTGCCATCTATCTTTAAAAGTTTTAGTGGTGCCTGTGTTAATAATAAACTCAAGCTCATGTTACAGGTATGCAAACCAAAACCTCAGTCTAATAGCCACAGAAAACTAATTTGGGATATTCAAAATAACTTTGAGAGTTTTAAAACAGTATGAGCAACACAGCCACTGGCAAGACTAAATATGCCTTCAGATAGAATTAACTAAGTTAAGATGAACCCTTAAAAAGGTGGTGTGTGTGGGTGGGGGGGAGGGGGGGTGTTGGGTTACTGCCTCCCTTTTAGGGCTTCTGCTGTGACTAAAAGGATTTTGGAGATTTTTGACGTAATGGCAGAGAGAAAACCTTGTTGGGAGCCACTGCCAAAAGGCAGAGGATTTTTTTTTTTTTTTAATCATCCCTACCCCACCTTCCTCCCTTCTTCTTCTTCTTCCTTCTCATTCTCACTACCCTATCTCTTCATTCTGCTCTCCACACCAATGTGTCTTTTTTAGAGGCTACAGAGCCTGGGTGTCTTATCGAGGCTTCCCAGGTCTACAGGCAAGGCTGAGGAGAAGCTACTGTCAGCCCCACTCTCTGCTATCAGCCCTGTGGCAGTCACAATGAGGCTGACATGCATACTCAAGCAAGCACTTTTACACAGATACACACATGAAAGCAAATGTGCGTGCGCACGCACAAACACACACACACACACACACACACAGGTTTATCAACCCCAAACAAAAGTATGTTTTAGACCAGTCATTTTCCTTTCCTTTAGGGCTTCAGTAGGAAAAAAAATGTGCTTAATAGACATAATTATAAAAATGTTTTATGAAAACTGTCAAGAGGAACCAGACCAGTAAATAGAGACTGGGTGAAGCTGACAACAAGCTGACAGCTTATTCAAATAAGATGCAGAGCACATCTTAATCCTATCCAGTCAGTGAAAGGCAATGCATATGAAGTTATTATTGCCAAAGTGATTTTAAGGCAAAATTGATGATAGCGTTGAGGTTGGCTTTCTGCTATTCTCTCTTTTAAAAATAAACGCTATCTCGTTAGTCGCTAAATGTGCTTTTGTTTTTCCACAGTCAAAGAAACAACCATAATAACTTTATCTATCACCAACTGTTTCAGAAGCATCAATCAGCTATTCATTTCCCACGCTTCACTCCTGTCACTTCTCGGCCAAGTGCCACGTTTATCATTCTTAGACAAGAATATCCATTGAGAAATTGAGATGGTGTTTATTGTTGTAGAGCGGTAAACCTAGAATGTGCAATGATTCACGTCGAAAAACATTCCTGCAAATCAAATTTACGTAAGATCTTTGACAGGCTAGAGAGAGGGAGAGATAAATAAAGAGAGAGGCAACGTGAAAAAACATGCAGGCTGTTAAGTTCTTTGTCCATTGTTGTCTCAAGCTCTGCAGGTGTGACTAGCAGACAGAAAATCTGAATCACACCCATTGTTTTAATTGGTGGCCTAGGAATCACACACACATGCACACACACACAGACACAAAAACACTTTGCAAAACCACAAAGAAGTATGTTTGTTTGCATTTTTGTGTCTGTGGAGGGTGTGTGAGTTGGAAGGAGAAAAAGGTGGGTGTGCTAAAGCATGACGGAGAAACACATTTCCACATATTAAAATTACTACACCCAAATGAGCTTCGGTTAGCAGAAGGCCTCTAAAAATGTACAGGCATGCCAAAAACATCAGCCAGGGTGGGTCATCTATCTATATCTTACGGACATGAAAGATTCCTGGCTGAGAGAGTTTGTCACTAACATCTCCTAATATAAAGAGTTTTAAACTTAAGTTAACATTTGTAAGATGTGTGAAATCATTAGAGACTCCATAAGGCGTTAAGTAATGTTAGATGTTACACTTCTCCTCGGAGAAATTTGTACTCTTTATTTGACCTATCCCAACTAATTAGAAACAGCAGGCAGTTGCAGCGCAGCACCAAGTGACCACTTTTAGTTTCTTGGTCAATGGCAACAACAGGAGTCTAACATGTTGGGTTGGAAGGAAAATAGCAAGCCCAGAGAAAATCCATGCAAATGCAGGAGGAACAAGATCAGTTCCAAAAAATGTTGTGCAAAAGAACAGAGGGTAAAGTTTTGCAAGGCTTTCACACTTTTCATCCTCTATTTGTCTTGCTTTTGCTCTTTATCTAATTTAATGCTTATTTTATACCTTACAAATTATGTTCAAACTGGTAATATGAAAATATGCAGACTTTATTTCTTTGGTATTACTTCTCAGAAAAAAATGACAAAATACTGACTATACCCAAAATGAGAAAAATTTTGCCTCGGTGAGTTGGAGGGTGTGACATTTACCTCTGTTAACTTTTGATTTCTGTGGATTTTCTCTCACAGCTGTGGGCAAAGCTAAATCGCAGCTGTTTTACATTACACAACCGGATGGGATGGAAATCACCTGCAGGATGCATTTACTTACAATAGTCTGTGGGGATGTTTGTGTGAAAAGGTGTGCAAGAGCACGGATATCTTGAATGTGTGGTATGTGTTCGAGAAAGAGTATCTATTAGTATCTGTGTGTTGCTGCTTTGTTGTGTGCACACATACATGTGTATGATGGGGCCAAAGCCTCTGAAACATCGAGTCAGAAGACGCCTACATAAACAAGTGGGTTCTGACACTTGTACTAGACTTAGAACAATGAGGATTATTTCCCTACACCCACCACCACTGGCATGTTCTGGCCTATCAGACAAGCTGTCATATTCAGCATTGTTCCCTCTGTGCTATTGCATAGTAACAAATGGTAAGAACAAAACTGTTTGTGTAGGAGAAGAAAAAATGTCATGCTGCAGTGCATAATCTCCACCATTGGCAATCATTTAAACAGCCAAGCTAGAACGATTTGTATTGAATCTACCGACACTAGTTTTTAATATATCAAATATAGAGCTGAATTACTTACATTATTACAGCACTGTCAGATATGTTGAATGGTAGTCCTTCACCATACACATCAAATGTATAATGCTAATGTTCAAAAGCTGTGCCAACGGCCACCACCCTTCTTTAAACAATAAGTTGGTTGTCTTTAATGTGACAGTGTCAGTTTTATTTGGCTCTCAACATTACATTATTCAAACTGAAAATGAATGCAACCTTCAAGCTGTTGAACTGCCACCAAGTCACAGCTGGTAGCAACTTGTAAGCCTTTTAAAGATGGTATAAATGTGGGGATAAATTCAGATGCCTAGGGGGAATGATGGGACTACAGCTGCGTGTGTGCGTATTATATGTGTTTGTGTGCATGTATTCTGTTTGCACATGCGTGTGCAACATGAGAGTGCATGCATGTGTGTGCGTGTGAGTAGCATCATTAGAGGAAGGTCAGTGTGACTCTAGCAACACTACTTCATAAATAATGTAAAACAATACAGGAATTAGACTTTGTAATTATACTTCTCCACGGCACTGTGGATGCAGTTTGCATGCATGTAGGTGTGGCCATTTTCTGTGTGTGTGTGTTTGTGCGTTTGTAAAATCTCTAATTAGCTCCAAGAGAATACCAGTGGCTATTCAAGTGTTGCATTAGTTAGAGCTGGGGATGAAGAAGGCAGCGTAGGCCTCAAAATGCCTTGGTTCGTTAGAATTTGTGAGGTTTGTGTATGTGTGAGTGTGAATAAACAAACTCACAAAAAGAATATGTGAGAGAAAATGGGAAGAAAAGAAGAAATAGAGAGACAACCTTTGGAAATATGCATGCTCACAGGCTTACACTGTATTTGTATGAATAAGTGAACGGATCACGTTTATAAAGTGTGTCTGGCAGTGAGTGAACGCGAGTGTTGCACTTGTAATCATATTCATCCCTGTCAGCTCGGTCACATTTTAAACCGCCACTTCCAATCTGTGACTTTTACTCAAACGGCACATGGTATTTGGCCACTACTCTAATGACATTTAGCGTTGACCGATAGGGACTGCATGTCACTCCAATTAAAAGAAACACTCCCATGTATGGCAAGCTGTTAGACAAACCTCGACTCCTCCCTGCAAATTTGGGGATGAATTATTGAAAAGGGCAGAGCTGAGCACCTTGATGAGGTTGGCACATTTGGCTGGCTGAATGGTCAAACTGACACAGCGTGAGGAAAGAAGAGAAAGGCCACTGCTATCTCAGCAGCTCAGAGCGTAGCTGGTTCGAGGCTTTGTCTGGAGGCTGGGTCTTATCACGCAACCTACTGGGCTTTCACCCAGCTCACCCTGAAGACGACTTATGTGACAGAAGTTAACATAGTGCAGGTTATAACATCAAGATTCCAACAACTGCCCTCATGGTAGACATTTAGCAGATACAAATATGAATGATTTTGGCATTCTGAATGCAAAAGGAGTTCAGGGTCCAGTGCAGGAAAAGCTTCAGGCAGATGACTATCTTCTGTGTACGTCAGAAAATGTTCACATCTTTAAATATAGTAGCAAATTAGAAAAGTTAAAGAGCTCCATAAGAAAGTGAAAAGACCACTGATTATTAGGAATGGGTATCAAGAACCGGTACTAAACTGGTACCGATTGACACCATTATTTATACAGTTATAAAATAGTTACAATATAAGTGAAGTTACATCGCAGAATTTAAATTGCGGAAAGCATTTTCCTGTTGAAGTGAAAATGAATGTCAAGATTCTTTGTCACACTCAAAACAAAATGCTGCAATGAATGCATTCACACACACAACTAGCTTCACCCAAGTATTGTCATACAAATCCTTACATGCGATTGTTATTACTGAGAAATTGTGCAAATAAAGCACAATGATGTGACATGAAATAAACAGTACAGTGCCACTGCATTAAAGTTGAAACTGGCTCTTGATTTTATGAAATATTGCAGCAAAGAATGGCCCAGCAAAAAACACACACACACACACACACACACACACACACACACACACACACACACACACACACACACACACACACACACACACACACACACACACACACACACACACACTCACACACACACACACACACACACTCACACACTGTATATCTGACTAACTCAAAGAGTGTCAACTGTGCCGTTGGTATTGGGTGCCCTTCGTGAAAGCATAGCCGATCAATTGTGCATTAGGCTATCGATACATGTATTTCTTTGTTTTCAACAGCAGACACTAGAAAACAAACAGCTCCATATTAAACCATTCTTGAATGTGTTTGTTGATTTTTTTCATAGATATTTTCAGCCACACCAAATGCCATTTGGGACATTTACTTAAATGACTAAACCCAGCTGATTGAAATCTAATTTACATTTTATTTTTTGTTACATTTCAAAAGCTTTTGTACAATTCGCTTGACAGCTACAGAGCCACCCAGATAACTCAACTATTCAATGCTCTTGCAGTTCCTGAATGTGTGCACAAACCTCTTTCATGTGCGAGGGCGTGTGTTTGAGAAATAGTGTGTTAGCTGTCCCTGAGTGTTGATTGAAGCTGCTGATGACAGAACGGTGGCACTGGGTTCTTTTCTGTCCTGCTCCCCAGGCCCCTGACCCACCTAATTGGTTTTCAGTGTTTAAAAGACCGAACCATCAAAGATGCGACTGACAGTTTGACTGATTTCACTTTCGGATTCAGCACTCTATATTATTTATGACTGACAAGCAAAGCCTTCTGAAATACACTCTTAAATATACAAACGAGAATCCAGACATCCACACAGACGTATTCTGTAGAGGAGTACTTTTAGGTGAACATGTATGCACACTTATGCTTCCTCTGCACACAAACGATACGAGCATGTAGTATACTCTCACACTCACACTCACACACACACACACACACACACACACACACACACACACACACACACAGTGTAAATGCATTCAAAGACAAGTCAGCCAGCACACATTGACACAGCAAAGAAAATATATGACCAAAGGAGCTGCATCAGTGTGTCTGTGTGTGAGTATTTGTGGATGTGTGTGTTTGAGAAAGAAAAAGTGATATGGACAGTGTGTGTGTTTGCATGTGCATGTGTTTCAGAAAAAGACAGATTGTATTTGTGAGCGTGTGTGTGTCTGCACGTTCAAAGCCTTCATATCTTGCCTCTGCACAGACTCTGCAGAACTGTTCTGACAATGCTGAAGTACAATCACTGAAACAAGTTCTGTGGGAGTTTTTGCTCCAAACAATACAGAAAAAGGCTCATGCTAGTGATCAAAGTTGTAGAATAACCCAAGGAAACATCACTGCATAATAAAAATAGGCTCATAAATTCTTGCTAAACTCTGTTGTGCACGAAAATAAATGTCAAACACATAATGGACTCGGAGGCTTAAATGTTAAATTTAAATAATGCAAGCGTTTGACACAAAGCCTAAAACAAAAACAAAACAAAATATGTTATTGAGCTCGCACTTGGCCCAAAATGACTTCTCCAGCTCCACAAATAGGCCTCTTTCACATGGAGATGTCAGCTAACGTCTGAAGAAAGAACTGAAACCACAACAAGGAGCTTTTCCTTCTATGCATGCATATGCAGCCATCTCTTGTTCCATGAGCTTTGTTTTTGACCAAATGCTTTTCTTCATCGCCACCCAGTCAGTCTCTGCCTATCTGCCCTGACTCGCCATTAAGGCTACACCAGATATTGATGCAGCAAAGCTATCTGCTCCAATCTGAACTCGTTTTTTTCTTGTTTGATGGGACTCCATCTCTACCAGACTGACACTACTGGATGCAGCTCAAACCGGGAGAGAACATGGCTCCACCCACACATGTTCAGCTACACACTAAAAAGACTGTGTACACACACACACACACACACACACACACACACTTTTATCCCAGGGTACGTTTCCTCTTTAGGGTGCCAATCAAACATTCATAATAACTTGCTTTTGGACTTTCAACAACAACATCTTTTCTCTACCTGCCTGTCTGTTTCCTTTCTTTTTCACAAAGAATCACAACGTTAGTTTTGTCAATATCGCACGGCAACCTCTCTTTCATTCCCTCTCTCTTTACTACTGTGATAGTGCTCTAAGCGATAAAGGCTGCCTCTATTATTAGCAGTGTAATAGAAGGCTGTGGTTGTTAGGATCTGACAAGCAGATGATAACAAAAGTGCTTACTCCTCCGTTCTCCCCGTGCTCCTCCTATATCATTTAGAAAAGAGTTGCAGAGCAGCAGCATATCATGGACGACTAATGGCTTTAGAATATTACTGCTGCCACAGTAAGCAACACTAACCATTACTCAATTTGTACAAACATTAAAGAGAACATCATTAGGGGAGGCCTCTAGCTCACCAAGTAAGAGCGAGAGTCCTGCAGCGGCCTGGTTTCGAATCTGACCTGCAGCACTTGGCTGCGTGTCATCCCCCATGTCTCTCCCCCTTTCATGTCTATCCACTGTCACTATAATAAAAGGAAAAGCCCCCAAAAAATTATCTTTAAAAAAAAAAGAGAACATCATTACATTTAAGAATGTATCTGTTATTCCACTGATTGACCATGCTCCAATTAATATTTGTGATCATGCACAACAGCCAGATGCCAAATTAAGAAGAGAAATTAAGAAAGAGGCCCAGAGTTGCTGTCAGGATTCAACATCCAATTTTGGACTCACAGCTGCTTTGTTTGAGATTTCATACCTAGTGGTTTTGGCAGTTTCAACCAAAACATGCATCTGTATTCCCAGAAAAGGCCCCAGGGTGCTTTTCAGACGCATTTGTCATCTCCCCCAAATTATTATCTTTGGAGAAGCTCCAGATTAGACATCAAAAAGTTGAGTCTAAGTTCACCCAGTACAGGCTTTCGGGGAGTGTGTTCCTTTCGTTTCCAAATATAGACTGGACTCTGTTTGACCAAAGGTCTAACATGCAAGTATTAAACTGGGTGGAGATGTTTCTTAAAGAAAACCTCCACTTTATTACAACTTGTGTCTTAATAATAGCAATTGATGAGATCTGGAAAGACAGAGACTTTGCTTCAATAAAGTCTAATGGGGCAAATAAACTCAAGCAGTCAAACGTTTTCTTATCAAATGTGACTATTTGCTTTTTTTCTATGTCATATATGACAGTTAATTGAATATCTTAAAGGGATAGTTTGGATCTTTTAAAGTGGGGTTGTATGAGCTACTTATTCATAGTCAGTGTAGTACCTACAGTAGATGGCGCTCGGCACGCCCCCATTTTGGAGAAGCAAACAGGAGTACCAACACGGAAGCTAAGCTATGTACTGCTGAGGACGGGGGCAGCAGCTAACCATATTTTAGATACCTAACAAAAAAAAAAAAGGTTCAGTGTTTAATTTGCACAGGGAAGATTTGTGTAAGTAATTAAAAATGTAACAAAACAATCAGTTTCAAGACAACTTTGAAGTCGCATTTGGTGCTGGGAAATTGTGATGGCATTTTTTTAATCGCATAAACCTAAACCCTGTATCTAGACCAATACAGGTGCTCTTAATGTTGACATTGTGTGTCAGTTTCAGCAGCATTTGACTGGCTATCACATATCATACATGTGATTGCATCAATGGAACATGCTGTTGCTTGTTGTATTCAGTTCCACAGGGCCTTCCTTGCATCTGCTCCGGTGAGCCTCAGTTTCAATGCCTCCATTATTGGTGGGACATGTATATGGTGCTGTAATTAAAACACTACAATAGCAGGTGACACATGTGGTGCTCTAAACACACAAATTGTCATGGGCTTCAGCTATCAATGTGATGCTTGCTCCAATTATCACAAAGACAAATGAGCCAGGCAGATGGGGAGGGTGTTCATTAAGCTGTTAAGAAAAAAAAAAGTGGAGAGACAGTGAAAAGAGGTATGTTAAATATTAAGAAAAAGATGAGGGATTGCAGAGATGGCAAGATAATGACACAAAGAAATGGTATGGACGTGCCAATGACGGAATGGGAAAAGTGGCCTTTCCTAACTGATGGAAGGAAAATTTTTTATCTATTCGTATGTCACTGTGACTCATCCTTTACAGCAGCCAAAAATAGCTTTCTCACCGCCTGCACATTCAGTATGTTTCTCCTCTCATTCATTCAAGTAATGGGAGTACGTGAAAAGTTGGGAGTGTTATAGTGCACAGGTAATAACGTGTAAATGTGTTCAATAGAAAAAGAATTACATTTAAAAATGGTTTAGCATTAAAACATCGCCAAAGCTACATGTTCTTAATAGAGGCCTGAGAGCTTACATATACTAAAACGGCACTGTACTTTATCTGTAATGTAAGACTGTAAACCATGATTTGTCCACTTGCCATCACAGACCATCTTGGAGTTAATAATAGTGTGTTGGCTGTCTGTGTTCAGGCTGGTTCCGACGACAGAGGTTTTTATTTTGCTACAGTCGTAAGTACGCAATAGCTCTAGGGCTGTGTATTGGCAAGAATCTGGCAATACGAATACGATATGTATCACGATACATGGGTCACGATTCAATATATCGCAATATATTTCGATACTGTGCCTAAGGCGATATATTGGGATTTGTTTAAAGTATAATTTTAGAAAAACTAATATTTAAAAAAAGACATTATGTGCATAAAAGTCAAAGAAGTTTACTTTAGGTAAACAATTCAGTACACAGAAAATCAAACTGCCAGTTTGGGATTGTGGTTCACAGGTTCTTAGCGAGCTAATTTTTATATGCTAAAGTAGGCCAAAGTTTAGCCATAGCTACATTGTTAGCTTCTAGCAAAAAGTCAGGCACTGCTAGGCACTGTTAGGCAAGGACACTAGTGGTGCATCTCAGCATAGCCATCTAGCGGTAGGGGGTTTAAACACAACATAAACGGGAACCACTGTCTTACATGAATATTTTTGCACGTAAACTAAAAAAATAAAACCGATATTGCGTTTTTGAAAATCGATACAGTATTGCAAAATAAAATATTGCGATACTCAAGTGTATCGGTTTTTTCTTACACCCCTAATTAGCTCTAAGGGCAACTTGGCTTGTTTACTTTATTATGTGAACCACTTTGTCACCCTGAATGTCCTGCCAAACCCAGTTCAAAATCTGTCGATAAAGCGTTGCTTGATACTCTAAATGAAAAAACAAATATCCGATTCAACTGAAGAAAGTATCAGCAAAGAAATAAAAAAAAGGCACAGGAAGAACAAGAAAAACACTGAATAACAGACAGGGAAAAGCAGAGGTAAATACTTAGGTTTAAAAGCAATGTTACAGTATATTCTATTTAAATGGCACCTGACTAAGGAAAACGGAATGTCTGGAAATAGCCCGGTGCTTTCACATCGTTTGTTCACACCTCCCACACTTCCTAGATGGAGGGTACAAACATTGAAAAGAGACAAATCACATTAAGCACCTAAAAACTGCCGAACCCTGAATTGAAATGACTACAGCTAGCAGTTTATCCGTGGGCAGAGCTAGCTCTGCCTCTGTGGACTATTTATCCAAAGCTTACTGTTTACAAGACTTTCAGCTCAACCCTCAAGCCTTTCAACTCTTGAATTTAAGCTATGCCCACACCAATGAGAATGCATCTGATGAACATGAAAAGCAGGTTTCTGGCATACTGGCGAACATAGTCTAGTCATTGAAACATCAAGACAATAGGAAAATATCTTTCAAATGTTCTTCTGCCTTAAACACCTGTACAGTACTTAAGTCTACTTTTTGACTTATAAAATAAAAGTTGACAAACCTATTGAAAAGCTTTCCCCTGTTCACACTACAAAATGAGGTCAGTGTTATTTAATTCATCCAGCCTGGAGAGACAAACAAAATGAATATATTCATATCAATAAGTTGCTGGTGAGTGTTTGGATTCAACAGTTCATCACCTTTTATCAACCAATAAGAGCTGCAGTGTGCTGCATGAACAACAAACCATAATTCTACCCATTAACTGATCTAACATTATCAAACATTTCCTAAAAGCTATCCCTGGGTCTCTTTTAAACCCAAAATAAATCTTCATGGTTAAGAGTCTTTAAATCAGGAAGCTTGACACTGCAGAGCCAAAGAGAATGGAGACACTCAACAGCTCCAGCGCCAAGATAAACAGGCCAAGGAACACAAGCTGTGTGTCTGCCATAAAACGATGATTATGGTGGTGGCAGCTAGTTACCGTTGCCTGATACGGAAAAAGAGGGAAGGTGTCTTGTCATGTCCAGCCTCTGCTGCCAAGCCCATAAACTCTGTCTTTTATCCAACAGAGCTGGGAAATGATGTTCTAACTTTAGAGCAGCCACCATGGAAAAGCTGTAATGGCAAGGTATTGAATGCATCACTGCATGATGTGAACTAATACTGGAGATATCAATTTTGCATTCAGGCCAATCCTAGTAATCAACAAACCCAAGTTTTATGAACCAAAGTTTCTTGCTTCAAACTTCACGTTCACCTCTGAATCTGCTTATTAAAACTTGACTCTGAGAAAGCATCTGAAAAAGCTGTGTCAAACCTTAATCTTCTAAATGTGTGTGGGGTAGCTTAAACAAGAACTGAAGCTAGCCAACATTTTATAGTGTGAGCCTTAACTAACCATTGTTGTGCCAGGTTCTAGGATAAGTGGTACTTAACCCCTTCAGCCATTTTGAAACAGTATGCATTTTAATGTATTAGGTTGGCACAAGGTTGGCGTCGGGCCATGGGCAGCCAAGCTCTGTGTGTGTGTGTGTGTGTGTGTGTGTGTGTGTGTGTGTGTGTGTGTGTGTGTGTGTGTGTGTGTGTGTGTGTGTGTGTGTGTGTGTATGTGTGTGTGTAAAAGAGAAAGTGCTCGCAGAAGACGAGTAACGGCTCCTATTCACAACTGTAAGGCCCGTTTTTTCCGCTATGTGGCAGAGCTTGAAGATTGCCAAGGCAGCCAGCCTGTGCCCCCATGGTATGTAGACACTGTCGCTCTCATACACAAGGAGAGGGGTGGGGGACTAAAAGGTGTGTGTGTGTGTGTGTGTGTGTGTGTGTGTGTGTGTGTGTGTGTGTGTGTGTGTGTGTGTGTGTGTGTGTGTGTGTGTGTGTGTGTGTGTGTGTGTGTGTGAGAAAGACAGATATAGAGAGGGAGGGAGGGTTGGGAGAGTTTACAGTACAGCTTGCAGGAGACAATGTCAACTGCACCTCCAATGAAGCCAAAACATTTCACCACTAACCGACAACACAAAGCCAGACATATGGTGTCATCAACATACTGTAGTTATGATAAGAGACAATAATGTTTCCCATTTCTCTGCAGTGCTATTCAGGTCATGCCAAAATATAAAGTGTTGGTTGGAAAACTAAGATGAAGTTGCCTGGTCAGTTTTGTGGCCTCATTTAAGTTAATTAGATACGTATTGATTTAAATCACAAGTTAGCATTTTTTTATTCTTGTACAGCTGCTTGTCTTAAAGTTTGATTCCTTTTGTTAAATGAAAAAGGGTTTGTAGGAAATCATGTTCCTCACAAATAAGTTGTCTACACAGGAGGTTTTAGCCAGTTACTGTATATTCTGTATAATCAATACAGCTGTCTACACAGGCACAATATTTGGTGCTAGCCACAACCCGGATTGTATTTTTACGCTTCAAGACTATTTTCGTCACTTTTATGTGTATAACTACAGTGAGTGTGTATTCTGTTATGCCAAAACCCGGGTGACCTACACTCAGTACTGTGCCTGAACGCATCCTGTGTAGCCACCGAGGCCTGAAGCTGCTGTAATATAATGAAAGACACGGTGTAAACTAGGCTGGGCAATATGACAACATACATACATACATACACGTATATCCTGAACACGGTTCCTAAGCGCTACGTCAAAGCGCTCGAGTTCCTCCACATACCCAACTGCCCCTTCCAAGTCATTGCCAAGCTGAAGAACAACAGGGCGGTTTGCATCAACCCGGAGACCAAGTGGCTGCAGCAGTACTTAAATAACGACATTGACAAGGTGAAGACATCTAGCATAAACAAGAACAAGAAAACCAACAAGAAAATCTAAACAAAAGGGGGAGACATGTATGTTAACAAAACCATTTAAGCATGCAATAGAAACCATTTTGGCATCACTCTACAATACCATATCTGCGATACCTTTTAGTCTTTCTGATATACAGTACAGGCGAAAAGTTTGGACACACCTTCTCATTCAATGCGTTTCCTTTTTATTTTCATGACTATTTACATTGTAGATTCTCACTGAAGGCATCAAAACTATGAATGAACACACAATAATGTGTGGTTTTCACTTCACCTGTGAAGTGAAAACCATTTCAGGTGACTTCCTCATGAAGCTCATTGAGAGAACACCAAGGGTTTGCAGAGTTATCAAAAAAAGCAAAGGGTGGCTACTTTGAAGAATCTAAAATATAAGACATGTTTTCAGTTATTTCACACTTTTTTGTTAAGTACATAATTCCATATGTGTTCATTCATAGTTTTGATGCCTTCAGTGAGAATCTACAATGTAAATAGTCATGAAAATAAAGAAACACTTTGAATGAGGTGTGTCCAAACTTTTGGCCTGTACTGTGTGTGTATATATATATATATATATATATGTACACATACATATACATACATACATACATACATACATACATACATACATACACATATACATATACATACATACACATATACATATACATATACATATATATACACATATACATATACATATATATACACATATACAATATATATATATATATATATATATATATATATATATATATATATATATATATATATATATATATATATATATATATATATAACTGTTTAAAAATGTCTAATGTATATACAGAAAAACCAGAGGCCGTAATGGGATACAGCCATATTTACGTCATTTGGACAGTGCTTTACGTTCTGATCTTTGCAAAATGAGAAAATAGTTTAATTTGTAAAGTATTTAATTCAGACAGGAGTATACAAATATATAAAATAAAATTGACCATGTGGTTATTTCATGTATATTATTTATTTATTGAAATACCAGAACATTTTATATTGTGATATATATATCGTAATCAAGAGGCTGATATTAAATGATAATATCCGGATAGAGTCCTTTGGCCATAGCGCCCAGCCCTAATTTAAAGTATTGAAAAGTATCTGTTAAAAAAAAAATAATAAATCCCATTTTCTAAAGCAATACTTTATCTTTCAACAAAACAGTCAAACACCAGTGTAACATCAAAGAGGTTCGGTGTTCAGTAAGACACTGGTGACAATTTGTTGACACAGGCGGAGGAAGCACTGTGCCCTATCATTGCATGTCGGATGACAACAGTGCCTGGCTCCAAACCACTCATTATAATCTTTATTTCCAGGAAGGGAAGAAGCCTAAAGCTCATTTTCTTTCATTGCCATTATATCCTGTCACAGTGCGATGCAGACAAAGACAACTGTTATCAACATGAATTGCAGCAAATTTCAGAAAACAAAAAACTGCTACAATAATCAAAACCACATGAATAAATACCTAGATCTGTTCATTATGTGATAATGTATCTGCATTATTACTAATACTTGGCATTTGAATAAAAAAAATACAGCCTTTTTACCCCGTGTATGCCTATCAGCCAACTTTCAATGGAATGAATGAATGTGATTTGGCTCTGTGCTTCTGCAATCAGTGTGTCTTGTTTAAACTGAAATAGATTTCTCACCCAGCATAGTTCAGCCAAAAGGCAGAGCCTCTCTAAAATAAACTCCGACAAAAAACACACACACACACGCAGAACTGAAAATCTCAGTCTTAAGCACTCTTTTACTATCGCTACCGGCAATGGCAAAATGGCACCACATTATCAGGGGATTAATGATTACTTCACAAACTGTGAAACAAAACAGCCTGCATAACCAGAAATAAAAGCTGATCACAGGAGTGGGAGACGTGAGAATAAAAGAGAGATGTTAAATCAATGAGATTTAAATGGGGAGTTGCAGTTGGATTTTCGGCGTTGATGGCTTCCCTATCTGGGTGTCAAGCATGTACCGTGGGCGTGCTAAACAACATCCAAAAATCCTAAATCCCCCAGGCGGCTTTTGAGAGGCAAAAGAATCTGGGAAAGGGACTGGCTGAGGGAAACAGGAGTGAAAGTTAGGGGAGGTAGGGGGCTGGATGAGGGAGATACAGAGAGTGTGTAATAGGGAGAGAGAATCAATGGGTAGCCCCGGAGAAAATAAAAGCCATGACATCATCGTATGGCAAGGAGCAAGAAGCGGGGTGGCGACGAGCAGGGGGAGAGAGAGGGAGAAGGGAGAGACGAAAGCACCCACAGTCACCCATTCTGCCTCTCGGGGCCCATCCTCTGGAATGGATAAGAGCCGAACAATGTACTCTCAATGAATGGGATCCCAAATCCCCCAGGAGAAAAACAAATCACCAGTGGGAAAGGAGGAGGGCGAGGGAGAGATGGAGAAAGAGACAGAGAGATGGAGAGAGAAAAGGAGACCCTTAAAAAGATGTGCACACAAAGCAACAAAGCATCTTGGGACATGTAGAGCAAGGCAAGTAGAGACTGAAACAAAGCTTCCTTTGTACCTCCTGGCTGGTGGGTGGCTTGGTGCGAAGGATTTGAACATGGTAGCATTTACATCAGAGCTCTCCAATATATTGATCGGGCCATGTAATCCCTCAGATGATCAATGAAAAGGTTGGATCAACTCTCGGTGTGTTGTTTGTTGGGTTTACATGACAAGAGCATGTGGGAGGCAGGAACAGGGCTTTACGTAACTCGTCAGGGAAGCTTTGAGTTGCGTTTAAAATTTGGCCTGCTGCTCATGAAGCCGATTTGATGGGCCCACGTGAGGCAGGGAGGGATGTTCAGGGACCCTCTGATCACAGCACCTCCTCACAGAAGTCAAAATGGGATGTTTAATTGCATTCCTCATCACACAGTGTTAAATAAAGTCACAGCCTTCAATAGGAGGCTCAATTTGTGTGCGTGTGTGTACATGCCTGTGTGTTTTCATGCAAGCGTGTGTGCCTTCAAACAAAGTGCTTCCGTTCCTTCGTGATTACAACACTGTTGCTGTAAGCCAGAACAGAGAAAATAAATGAGAATCACAAGAAGGAAAGTCTTTCATGTCTGATGCTTTGATAACAAAAACAAGCAGGTTCCCACAAACTAGAATAAGTTGGCTTATAATTCGGAGTTAGCTGGGGACAACTTGACACAAATATTTCAAACAACAAATGAAAGATTCACTCATGAATAAGTCACAAAAAAAGGAAGAAAAAAAAGGAAGAATTGCGTTATGACATTATTTTTGGAATCAATAAAATAGAAAGAGGCTGGAAAAAAGAAGCAGCGCATGTGCTGAGGTAGTTAGACTCTGATCTGGCAGAAATATGATCTTTCTGACAATTCAGAAGCACTTGTGAATGAATGAGTACAATTAACAGCAGGGATTCTATGATGCTTTCAGACACTCCTCCTATGAGAAATCTGAAACAATATACAGCTGGAACTATTATTTAAGTCCCACATTTGTTTGAAAGTATACCTAACTACTTCTGTAACAGCGAGGGAAAGAAACATTTATTTTCTTGTTTTAATAATAATAATAATAATAATAATAATAATAATAATAATAAATTGAATTTATATAGCGCTTTTCACAGACACAAAGTCACTTGTTTTAGGCGGCTACAATAAATGGACAGTTGACAAACTACAGTTTTGTGTTTCTATATAATGATTTGGATGTACAATGTGACATTTCACAAAGACCTGTGTGAAGTTAAGATGCAGGAAAGTTTACTTTTTAATTTAATTTGTTTTGAAAAATTAGAGGCGGTGAAAAAGGGAGACCAGACATTGAAAAGAAGTCCAGGGCACAAGTCTCTGAGTCAAAAACAATTGCGTAATGTGCGCGGGTTGGAACAGTGGGTAGAGCAGGCGCACATATATTTACAGGTTTATGCCTCGACGCAGAGCTCCAGGGTTCGACTCTGACCTGTGACAATTTCCTGCATGTCTTCCCCCTCTCTCTCCCCTTTCTCACCTGTCCTGTCCATTAAAAAGGCGGAAAAGCTCCAAAAAAATTGCGTAAAAACTATGCTGAAATAACCTGGAGCCAAACACTGTATATCTACCAGCTAAGAGGTGTTGACCCTGACCTTTAACCTCTGCGCTCCGTGTAAAGGGTTGGAGTAAGGCTGCAACTAAACTCTTGACACTGTGTTCAACAAAATGTGAGAAATTGTAAAAAAATGCCTAAAATGAAATCTTTAAATGGCTTATTTTGTCTGGCTAATAGTGAAAAAACCAAACCTATTCAATTTTAAATTATACAAAACAGACAAAAACTGTGAATCCTAACATTTGAGAAGTTAGAAACTGGAGGAATGGAGATGAAACAAGTAAGGGGGTGCTAGTATTTGAATCAAAATGCCACAACAGTCTACAAAGTCATTCTCAAGTTCATTATCAACTATCAACTTTAGTGTCCTATCAAGTAAATTGAGGACTCCCGCTGTGGGAAAAAGCTGTCCTTGCTCACAAATTTTGATTGAATGTTCCAGGGCTATAGTAGAAACACAAGAAAAATCTGAGGGTTTTTTTCAGATTTCGTCTTGCATTTATTTAATTTTTCCCTTTGGCGGATTGAAACTCAAAAGAGCTTTGCTTATCAATTCTCATCAAGTATGTCTAAAGCTATCAGTTAAACATGTCCTTTGAAGTCTGAGCCAGCATGTGGAAGCTACATTAGCTGACTTGCTCTTACCCCGTGCCTTTGCGGCCTAGCGTGTCCACAATAAATATTGAAATCGGTGGTGGTTGCCTTTGCAAGTGGATGTTCTGTATTATGAATGTCACCCTACTCTTAGTCGGCAGAGCAGTGGCTCATTCTAATGCCAAAGGACTGAGACGCAGAAAGAGAGAGAGACACCATGACTGGCAAGGGATTTCAACTCTCAGACTCATCAAAGCAACATCAGTGTGTACATGTTGTGGACTAAAAAAGAAGATGAGAGAAGAAGAGAATGAGTCAGCACTTTACTATACGGTCAGGGTGCCCCAAGCACATCACAGTGTTTTACATAGAGTAGCACACACAGGAGTTGCAAGAAGAATGTAAAGAGTCGCTCCATATTTTATGGAGAATCTTGATTTTTTTCTTGTTAAATACTTTGTAGCTTTACCTCTTTAAGCCTCTAGAAACTATTTAAACTAACCAAACTCTTTGCTTAAGGTGCTCACAGTTATTAGAACTACGTAACCTCTGTTGATCTACTTTTACATCTCGTTTACAAGCCAAAAAGGTTGGGAACCACTGAGCTAGAGGACTCCTTTTGCAGCCAATGATGCCCAATGACAGCCCCGGTTTCATTCCTCCACATGATATGGGATGCCTGCCTGCTGCATATTTCTGGAACATAGTGGTTCTTACAGTAGAACGTCAACTGTAGTCCATGACGGTGCCCACCACCATAGCTGTCTTTTCCCCAAATGATTTGTCAATGCTAGGCAGCATTTTAAAAGAACAAGAAGAGACTGGGCTAACTGTACTGCTAAGAATATGAAATCCACTTATTAAAAGCCTCCTCATTATCTCTCCATCAAACATTGAATTTATTCTTTTCTGCCTGTAATATACTACTACTAATACTGTACCTGGAGCTTTCTACTGCACAATTTAATGGTGCAACTGAATGTATTATTAACGCTTTGCTGCTGATTCTGTGGCCAAATATTTGAAATGTGACTAATGGCCCTCACGCTTAGCTCAATCATATATTTTTCATAATGTCCCTGTTATTATCTTTAGCTGTGTCCCAATTCATGGGGTTGTGTCCCAAGCTGACACAGCTTTTTTTGTCTTATTTCAAGCTACTTTTTGCTTGTTCTCTGGCCTATTTGTTTTCTATATGTTGTATGTTTATGCTTAATAAAAAGCTCATCAAAAAATGATTCTCTTAATACCACTTAATGCACGTTCACTGCATTGCTCATTCATCCAAAAATGTTACACTGTGTAGCTTCATCAGAAATACATGAGAGTTGGAAATACTACATACACAAGCAGCACAAATATAAATTGAGGGATTAGCTGCACAATAACATGTTTAGTGTCAAGAGACACTATCGGCTTTTTAACTTACTTTTCTTCAAGCACAGCTTTATCCCACAAAGATCAAGCATCTGCAGACAACACACCTCAGAATTAAAATGGGTAGATTGTGTACTTCGGTTTCAAGGTATATGCAGTTAAAATACCTAAATCTAGAGTGTGGATGCATGCTTAGCAAAAACTCTTAAAGCAAAGATAAAAGTACAGATTCTTGGTGTTATTGTGTGTGTTTGGGACAATGGGAAACTCTGCACACTTTTAGTAACTACAACTGTAAGTGCCTGAGGTGAAGAGACATCCCATACAGTACATACTACTATTATTACTATATCACTACTATATACTATATCACTACTAAACTGACATTAATCCATAGCTTGCATAAACAACAATGGATTGAAGGACATTTACACAAACTTCCTCCACACGTTTCATTCGCCTCCCAATCCTTCTATTCCTCTTTATCCTCTTCCATTATCTCTCGGTTGTCATTCCCCTGTTTTCCTCTATCCTTCTTATCACCTTCCCCTGCATCCTCATCTTCTTCCTCCCATGCATAGTCCGATCCTTTTTTCATATATACACATATATATTATATATTATATTAAATCCTAGGTATTTTAATGACTCAGCTGTTTATCCCTGGGATAACAAACAAGCGTAGCAACAGGTCTCATTTCCTACCTACAATGAAAGAGGCCATTCCCACCCATCCTTTGAGGGGTAGGAGTAAGGACATTTACATGTGTGCAGACATACTGAAATGCTTCCTCAGTACAACAACTTTCCACTGAAACCGATACAAATTCAGTTTAAAGAAAAAAGCAGCTGCCCTGGGTGGGGTTCTACACTTACTATTGCACGGAAGCAGAGACAGTGATATACAATAATGTATGCTGTTGGTCGCCACATTTGGGAGGGAAAGGGGGAAATATTATAAAAGAAATTCCCATCACAAATGCTTCAATTAAAAACAGAAAATCCTAAAAGTCCCCTTATTCGTCCAAATATGTCTCCTAAAATCTCCTCCACTGTACTGTACATATTCTGTATGCCAAATATTGTTTGGTGAAGGAGATGTGAAGCTCCCTGGCAGTCAACCTCCTCCTCCTCCTCCTCCTCCTCCTCCTCCTCCTCCTCCTCCTCCTCCTCCTCCTCCTCCTCCTCAGGGAGAGTGTTAATGAGGGAGGCTGGTCAGATGGGAGAGTCTCTGACTCTCCAATTGGGTTCCAAGCAATCAATAATATACAGACGGCCACCCTCGCCTTCCTCTTCTTTTCTTTCATTTTCTTTCCTTTATCCTCTTCATCTTCATTATTTTACCCCCTATGTGCTTTCAAATTTGCTTCCTCTCCCTCTCCCTTATATGCCCCCCTCCTCCCCTCCCCTGACCCCTGTCTAATTTCTCCTATTTGCCTTCCCTTCTCTTTTAGACAGTTGGCAGTGAGGATGTTAAAAATCTGCCTTGTAATTAATTAGACACAATTTACTTCTATTCACAGTCATCGCAGTGTTTTGACATTCCAGAAGTTGTGCTGAGCAATTCTCAGAGAGTTTGGAAGAAAACAAACTTACTGTCAGGAAACTCTAATCTGAAAATACCAATGGAAATCAAATTTAAAAAAAACACTGTGCACACTCAAACTGCTTTAATACAAAGTTAAACGAGGTATCCTATCCATCTCTCACTACTCTCAATACTTTACTGCCCTTTAGGGATGCTTTCCAACCTGTGAGACAACAGTGCCCCCTGTAGCTCACCAGAGGATGTGCAGCTCAGTAATGTTCGGTGAAGTTGATCCCTCTACACTTTTAACCAGCCTTGTTTTAGCCCCCCAGCTATCTCCTCCCACAAGGGGAATTGTGTAAGTGGATTTAAATAAATTCATGCCTGTTCTGCTAGCCTAGGGAAAACACAGCAGAAGATAGTCCAAAACAAAGAATAATTCCAAATGCTGTCGCATTCACAAAGTTAAAGAAGAACATATATTTTTTTCTAGCTTACGCCTATAGGCCCAGATTTAATACGGCAACAATTTGAAAATGCCATGCCTAATTCTACGTTTAGACTGAGCCGGCATTCTCAAGGGACTGAATACAAAGCAGCGTGCAAGAAAGACACTTGACTAGTCAGCTGGAACAACACTATCCAGGCTCGGGGGATAATCAGTCCCACCATTTTGAGACCAAAACTGCTTTGAAAAGAAACCAGCCATACTGTAACTAAAATTGCCGTCCTTTGTAGCATTTACAATCTGCACAATGTATTTCAAAAATATGTCAAAACATCAACAGCACTAGATAAATTTTATCTCACTAAGTACGTGGGCGTATTTAAGATTGTTAGAAAACATGTCTTAATGAAAACATTAAGACAAGATCAAAGGAATTTCAATCAAATCACATACTGGCTGTAAATCATTTAATGTGAAAAAAGAAACAGCCTATTGCGTTCTCACTTCTTTTGCTACAGTAATAGAGCAATCCTTCTCTCAGTGGAAACGAAAGAAATGAGTGAGGGAGGCTCATGAGGTCTTGGCTATTAGAGTAACTACATAGCATTAGCTAATTGGGATCCAAACAGCACTACTGAATACAAATGAATGGGAAAATGCTACAGTGGAAACTCAAGAATCAAAACCATATTGGTATCATCTTTCTTAGTCCTTTCCTTTCATGCATACAAATATTTAGGACAAGGCTTCATTGGGATGCTGCACCAAAATAATTTGCTTTAAATTAATTATTAACACTAATATCTATATGCAAATATTGAGTATTAAGAATATAAATAAGTAAACCATATCTAAGCATCACTAATAACGCCAATAAGGCAGACATCTAGACTAAAACATATTGTAAATAAGCCTGAACTGTGCATAAATGGATACAGTTCAATGCTAGTTAGAATACAACCCTCCAAAAAAAATGCACAGACTGTCCAATTCTAGCTACACTGAAAGTCTCTCAAGAGAACAAATACACCCTGGAGGTTTCAGATAACAAGCTCCCTGATCTCTGGTCTTTACACTTCAGTTACTTTGGAGCCAGATGTACGTCTACCTCTGGGTCAAGACAGACACCAGTGGGATTACAGTCTATTAGCAAAGAAAGAGGAACAGACTGGAGATGCTTCTCATTTGGCATAAACAAAGAACTGGTCTCTGATTACAGTGGATAATAAGTTTTTTTTTTGTATGTAGTTAGTGTGAATGGTAAGAGAAGCAGAGCAAGGATAATGACAGGCGTGCATACTGATTATGTACTCATAGTGTGTGTGTGTGTGTGTGTGTGTGTGTGTGTGTGTGTGTGTGTGTGTGTGTGTGTGTGTGTGTGTGTGTGTGTGTGTGTGTGTGTGTTTCTTGCTTCAAACTTCATGTTCACCTCTGAATCTGCTTATTACAACATGACTCTAAGAAAGCATCTGAAAAAGCAAACCTTAATCTTCTAAATGTGTTGGGGTAGCTTAAATAAGAACTGAAGCTAGCCAACATTTTATAGTGTGAGCCTTAACTAACCATCTTTGTGCCAGGTTCTAGGATACTCTATAACCCTTTCAGCCAAACGCTCCATTTTGAAACAGTATGCATTTTAATGTATTAGGTTGGCACAAGGTTGGAGTGGGGGTCATGGGCAACTGAGCTCTCTCTGTGTGTGTGTGTGTGTGTGTTCACACCTCAGAGTCTTCATTGCGGAGCCCCAGTTGGAGGACAGCACTGGGAGACTTCAGTCTGGCTTGGCTGGACTGGGCCATCTGCAGGTTCAACTGCCAGCCGACATACTCCAGCTGCAACACACAAATGGAGCCAGTCTTTCTTTAATATTGACGTAGTTGTATTAAAGCCTCGCACTTCAATTTAATACATCTTAGACACATTTTCAAAGACTGTGTGAAAAAAACTTTAAGGCGGACATTTTCCAACAAAATAACAGTGGAAGCTGAATTTCTGAAAGATGTATATGTATATATGTAATATATTAACACTTTATTAGTGCTGTTGTTCTCACTATTTGACCTACATTTTTCACCGTTACTTGATTATTCTTATTGTTTTAATTAATTCTATATGTTTGCAAAGCACTTTGTAATTGTTGATTTTGATAAGTGCTATAATAATTAACTTTATTATAATATAATTATCATAAATGGAAATGTGCAAATAGAAAACACTGCCAAGCAAACTGTTGAAAATAATGATAATAACTTTTTGACCTTTCCTCTGTAACTCAGACGTTATGTTGAGTTTGTTCTAGGGCTGCATAGAACAACTATTTCCATTATCAATTAATCTGCCTATTATTATTATTATTATTGGTCTATAAATCACGGTATCCTAGAGTACGTGATCATGTCATAAACTGCCGTCAACAGTCCGAAACCCAAACATATTCAATTTACTACAATGTAAGACCAAGAAAAGCAGCAAATTCTCACATTTGACAACCTGGCATTGAATTATTTCATTATTGTAATAGTTGCCGATACATTTTCTATCAATTAAATAATTGATTAAAGGTCCCATGGCATGAAAATTTCACTTTATGAGGTTTTTTAACATTAATATGAGTTCCCCCAGCCTGGCTATGGTCCCCCAGTGGCTAGAAATGGCGATAGGAGTAAACCGAGCCCTGGGTGTCCTGCTCTGCCTTTGAGAAAATGGGCCGATCTGGAATCTTGCTCCTTATGAGGGCATAATGAGCAAGGTTACCTCCTCTTTCTCTGCTTTGCCCGCCCAGAGAATTTAGCCCACCCATGAGAGAGAGACATCATGGCTTTCAAACGCGCAAAGTGGCAGTTGGTCAAGGCTACACCCCCACCCTCCACCTTGCCCCCCCCTCTCCTCCTCAATAGCTACAGTCACAGAAATGGCCCATACTAAGGAAAGCTCATTGTGGGACTGGCTATAGTGGCTGTAATTCTGCACCAAGGCTGAATTTCGGGAAAGAGACTTCAGATACAGTATTAGGGGACCACTAAGGTCTATATAAAAGCATCCAAAGAGCGCCATGTCATGGGACCTTTAATCGACTAATTGTTGCATCTCTGATTTGTTCTAGATTTTCTGACTTATTGTCAGGTCATTTATGATAAGCTGTGACTTTCTCAAGTTGGTCTTTCAGTTTTATGAAGATGAGACTACAAACCTAGTCTTAGAAGTTTTTTAGATGAAAATGGAGTATGCACGAGTTATTAATGGCTTGTTTACTGACCAGATGACCTATAGCAAACATGATCGCAATAAGTCACTGTATTAACGGTATCACACTTATGAATATGGTAATGATCATAGTTACCAAGATTTACTTTTGTAGAACTTTGCTTAATCTCCTCAAAGTTTAAGTTTGCACCTTGTTTCCAAGCTGCATGTTGCCAGACTATTACTCTCAGTCTCAGTCAGCTGTAGCAGTGTGATAGATGAGCAGCACTGAGTCAAGGCAGGGCAGTTAACTGTTTTATGATGCAGAGAGAGGCCATAATAATAAACCATGTGTGACTTATTGGGTCTGGAAGCTTCCATGGCTGTAGAGGACAGGTGTGAGGTGAGGAAGGGCTGGGCCACATTAATCCTGACTGGAACAGCATCCATATTAGCATGAATAAACAACACAATATGATGGGTTACAGATTTTACATCCAGTATATGCAAATAAATACATTTAAAGAAATGAACCAAAATAAATTAATTGAAATAAATACATATGCTGTATTTTATGATTATATAAAACAGAAATGACTAAATAAAAGACAAATCAATGACAAATAGCACACAATACCATATTAATATATTTCCAGTCTAATGTATTGCTGTATTTCCTGATCCATCGTGTTAATATTTCTGGTAGCTGCGTTGTAAAGCTGGTAATCAAAGGAATCATCACTGTTTACTGCAGACAAAGACAAATCTCTTATTCTCTGTAAAGAGCAGAGTTGATTAAAACAGAAACTGGGCTAATCAATCAGACAACTGGCCAACATAAAGACTAACAAGTCCAGCCGAGTGAGTACATTTAAAATGAGTAGTGCGCCTCAACAATGATCGCTATATTTGCAATATTTATTCTCGTGACAAATGCAATATCCCCCACAGTTGACCCATACACAGACCCATTACCCTTAGGATAGTTTAGTTTGGTGTATTTGTTTCACAGAACATGAAAACAAATCTATTGAAGAAATACAAAAATGCATGCGAGGGTGTGGTAGAAACCTGTAACGGCTTATATAAAAATCACAACCAAAGGACTAATGTAGACATACAAAATCAAAAATGTGTTTTAAGGATTAGGATAGTGTTTATAACCTGTATACTGTATATGTATTACTTCTACTCTTTCCCCTCCTGGTTTACAGTAGTACTCATACTCCAGTGACAGTATTCATAATTTGTTATTTTCTTGCACTCTTTTGTATAGTCTCTAAGTTTTTTTTGTCTTATTTTATTTTTATTTATTTACCTTGTGTAATCTTTTTCTATCTTAGTCGGTGTGCTTATCTTTGCCCTTAACTCTTTTTTTACTTGACTCAAAGAGCCTGCACAAAAATTCCTATTTGCATGGACTGTTTGGTGTATGCACAAATGGCAAATCAAAATCTTGAATCTTGAATCTTGCTATGGAGAGAAATTGGTCTCACTAAATGAATGCATTAAAGTCTTCAAATATTTATTCATTTTAGTTAGTAAAAAGCAAATGTTATTAGATGAATGAACTTGAAGTTGAAAATATATAGACATATATAAGTAGAATACTGACATTGGTTCAAATTGGTTGGTATTTGTAGTTTGGAAAATGCATTTGTGAACACCGATAAATTACTCACAAATCGTCATATACATTTGTAAATCTTGGTTTAATTTATGGATGACAAAACATGCATTTGTCAACAGTATTGAGAGACTAATTTATCTGTCCATAGTTCACCTTTAGTTTGATCAGTGTTTAATTGACAGCATCACTAGTGGGACAGCCGGTGGGAATTTTATGACATATCATATTCAGCTAATATGAGTAAGGAATGACAATGTGGCATTTAGGGCCCTATTTTAACGATCTGAAACGCAAGTATCAAATGTGAAACGCAAGTAGCTTTGTGGGCGGATCTCGGGCGCTGTTGCTATTATACCGGCGGGATAAATTAATCTTGTGCCCGACGCAAATCTAAAATGGGTTGGTCTGAATGGGTCTGAAGTAGCTAGGTGTGGTTTGGGCGTAACGTGAAATAAACCAATCAGAGCGTCATCTCACATTCCCTTTAAGAGCAGGCGCGCTTGTTCCATGGCGGATTGCTATTATGACGGCGGATTTGCCTGGCGCGCGCGCGCGCACGCGGGCGCACGCCAGCAGGAGCTGTCCAGGATGCGGCAAAGTAATAAATGGCCGTCTTGGCTGGGTGGCGATGTTGCTGCTGCCTCTCGGGCACATCTCCTCAAGTCTGGAGAGGATTGCTGCAGCCATGGAGCGTGGGCCTCCAAACGCACCACCTGCTCCTGTTGTGCCGCTTCCTCCTCCCCCCACTCCATCTCCGTCCACCCGCTCCATCAGGAGCGCATTACCACTCCCGGACCAGATCCCGCCGGAGTGTCCAATCCCGCTGTAGTTCAACATCACGTCTCCTTAACTCCTCTAATATTTCCTCATTTATGTCATCAACACAGCCATGATTCATGGAAATGTTGTGTAGAACACAACAAGCCACAAAGAATGCTGCGACTTTTTGAGGACTGTACTGTAAAGTGCCTCCTGACCTATCCGAACACCTGAAGCGCATTTTCAGTAATATTTTTCCTTGTAATTATGTATGGTTTGCAAAAATGGGAACTGCTGCGTCCGTGTAGATGAGAGACGCAAAGTGTTTGCGCGTTGTGCAAACGCTACATTATGGCCAAGCATGCACCCCTAAAATAGCATCTGAATAACACGCCACTGACTTTAGACCAGGTTTTTCCTGGTGTATGGCGGAATTGTTTTCTGAAACTGCAAAATAGCACCAGGGAATGTTTGCGCCTGAACACGCCTCCTCTTTTTGCTAAACCGCCCCCAGGAGCGCAAATACATTCCCTAATTTACCGACGTGCGTCTGTCGAGGGCAAGGTCAGCTGTGCGTGAGGTGCAAAATAGGAATGATACATGCGTCGGTGTTCAAAGGCAATTGCGTTGAGTGCAAGATAGGGCCCTTAGTGTGTTTACTTGAATGGCAAAGTTATATAACTTGTAAACATGGCAATCATCTTACTCAAGAAATGACTAAACACAATACCCTGCTTTCTATTGAGAAAAAGGTAATGAGAAAACATATACATGTCAGTTATGTAGTGTAGGTTGTGTCAAGGATCAATGGCTGCCACAGCATACTGCTGGCAGCAACAAATTCATGGGGGAAAGAAAGACTTGCAAGACCCAGGCAGGTGAGATGTCTTCTTGTACGACAGCAGCAACAACTCCAGCATAGTGTGATTGATGTGTACATGCTGCTTATTTACTGTGTTAGATCTTAAATCCCTTGGCTTTGTAAGGAATGCTGTTTGAAGTGTCAGTGCTTAATCAACACATATACACATATACATACAGTACAGGCCAAAAGTTTGGACACACCTTCTCATTCAACGTGTTTCTTTATTTTCATGACTATTTACATTGTAGATTCTCACTGAAGGCATCAAAACTATGAATGAACACATATGGAATTATGTACTTAACAGAAAAGTGTGAAATAACTGAAAACATGCCTTATATTTTAGATTCCTCAAAGTAGCCACCCTTTGCTTTTTTGATAACTCTGCAAACCACCTTGGTGTTCTCTCAATGAGCTTCATGAGGTAGTCACCTGAAATGGTTTTCACTTCACCGGTGTGCTTTGTCAGGGTTAATTAGTGGGAATTTTTTCCATTATTAATAATAAAGCAAAAGGGTGGCTACTTTGAAGAATCTAAAATAAAAGACATGTTTTCAGTTATTTCACACTTTTTTGTTAAGTACATAATTCCATATGTGTTCATTCATAGTTTTGATGCCTTCAGTGAGAATCTACAATGTAAATAGTCATGAAAATAAAAAGGAAACGCATTGAATGAGAAGGTGTGTCTAAACTTTTGGCCTGTACTGTATATGGCAAAGGCATAAATCCTTGCAGCAACAAATTCATATACATATAGAGGAATAAGTTTTTAAAATGTATGTGACAACTTGTGTGAGCTGCGAAACAAAGAAGTCTAATCAAAACAGCTGGAATGAATTTACACAACAGAAGGTCAGATTTGATATGGATAGTCAGATGTTGATTCTCCATTTAGTATCAAGAGACTATGTCTCACTAAACATTGCTCAGTTCAAAAAGAAAATAGTGTGAAAAG
This sequence comes from Perca fluviatilis, assembly GCF_010015445.1. Taxonomy (NCBI): domain Eukaryota; kingdom Metazoa; phylum Chordata; class Actinopteri; order Perciformes; family Percidae; genus Perca; species Perca fluviatilis. Next base: position 25,544,361 of record NC_053117.1, read on the forward strand.
TAGGCTTGTGTCTGGGAGAGGATTAATCTTACACTTGGGTTATGAAACATGGTCAGGTTTAGGTAAAATGGTGGTAGTTGTGTAGGCAAGGTTCAGAGTTAGTGCTGACAAACATTTTTATTAGCTTACCTTCTTTGGGGCAAAGGTATTGTGCTTTAGTTTCTCCACCAGCTCAGGTCCAAAACTGGCCCAGGTTTGAGAGAACACCTCAGCCTTGTCTGGGTTTAGATGAACCCCCTCCAGCTGTTGCTGTAGAGAGGCCGGCTTTACATTATGATACACTGCCTACAGAGGAGAGGAGATATGGGTTAGAGTAGGAACTTTATAATAATTTCTAGCATGTTTTACCCATGTCACAAATCACTCTTACAGTCCTATTCCTATTTACACCTAACACTCAACATTGCTACAATACAACAATTCACGATACAACAGTGACCCCAGCTGGAGAAACAGACTCCACACCAACAGGCACAAAAGCTACATACTAACTTCTATTTTCTTTAGAGTGAGGCGCACATGTATTGAAAGTATACACTTAAGCAAAGTATAAAAGAGATTATAACCGATATCTGGCCAACTTTGGTAATTTGTATCTTTTCATGAGCATGGCAGGCAAAGCCATGCACACATACAGTAAATGGTCTCTTGGAAGCACCTGCACATTCACTGTAGATAATAATAATAATAGTCACTTTTCATGGTAATTTACTACTTTCTAAAACATTTTTTCTGACTACTTTTCTCAGGTAAATGACTCAGTGTAATGTAAACAATCCCTGAAATGCACTGAAACAACATGGTTAGAGTAATTATATAAATTCTTTCCCAAATCCAAAGCAATGTTAATCTTCATACAAAACATCATTCTTACCTGGCCTCCTCTATCAAATCTGATACCTAATGTTGAACCCTTCAAAATATTGAATATTCTTAAAGAACAAAGCAGTTAATATACAAGAAACTCCAAGTTAGTAAAATTTGCATTTTAAACAATGAAATCAGGTAGAACCCTTACAATAATGACCACCCCTCACCTGCTCCAGTATAAAGGCAGCTGTTTCCAGGACTAGACTGAGAGCCTGTTTATCCAATGAGAGGGCAGCCTGAAGTTTTTCTTCCTCCTCTTCACTGAATGTCCGCTCTCCCTGTTTAGAAAACATCATTTACTTTGTCCATGTGAAAAGAGCCTCCAAAAATCACTATTTTCAAGAACTGACAAATAAATGAAAAGCTGCTTTCTGGTTGAGAAATCAACAACTTTTCAAAATAAAAAATATGAAAGAGTAGAATGGATCATGTGGTTGTCAGAGGCCAGCAATATGTGCAACCAATTAAATTCAATGTATTCTGAAATTTTTTACAACTACAATGGAGTAGAAGGGGTTTTCACAGAAGACATCTTGGTTTGTCAGAGCAGCTAAAGTGCAGATTAAACTAATAACATTAACCATAACAGGATGCAATGTCGGGGAGCAATCATGAAAAACAGTCAGTATTAATCTTTTTAGTTGAACCTGTGCTTTTCATCCAATGACATGTCAAAATGTCTATTACATTATATATTATTTATAAACAAAAGGTGTATTCATTTCTCATAGCAAATCCAAAAAAAATGTAGTAATCAGACACATTGTTCTTGGAATGAATGACTGACACCTTGACAGCCAGCTAGAGCCAGCTCTTGTGGAAGAAACAGCATGATCAACAGGGCCAGGCATGTGTGTGCATTCATTAGAGCCAAGTGGGACTGATGCTCCAGTAAGTCATTATGCATGCACTGCTCTCTCTGGTACTACAGCGTTGCAGCAAAAGCCTTAAAAGCCTCTTGTCTTTGGCACAGATAACACTGTGCAGTCTCTGTACCTTCAGATGAAGCTTTTGTATGATGCGGGAGATCAGCCTGGAGAACTTGTTCTCATCAATAGCGTTGATGAAAGTTACCGCTTCTTTTATGCTGTTTGGAAAGAAGAGTTGTAGTGGTGTCAGCGGTGTAGAAAGCACTCAGATCTTTTAGTTAAGAAAGCGAATCAGTTTACTGCCAGAGTATGATGTCATACATGAAAGGTATGCCACGCTGGCTGTCAATGATATTCAAAGGTACCTCTATACATTGATAACAAACACACATAAACTACAAACATATAACAGTGACAACATACAGCAAACAGTAGTGTCTTCTATCTATTGCAATAGGTTTCACAGGGTAAACAAGAGCATCAGTACAAGCGTGAGGAGTGCATAGCAGCCTAAAATGAGGTAGTGTGTACATATACTTGACTTGAGTATAAAGACTAGCGCGCACACACAGACATACTAGCTACTGCAGAGTCAATATGCTGTATACACAACTATTTCACTAGTGCACATATGTGCATTAAAAATTAAAGGTAGTAAAACAACAAAGCAAATTTACTATAAAATGACCAGTTCTGAAGAATGTTGGACTTTAGGCCCAGTTTATGCATCTTACATGATGTTTTACTCTTGAGACTCTGTATGTATGTATGTTGACTTTGAATCCTAAAATTACTTTCTTATATTATTGCAATCAATTAAACTAAAAATGAAAAACTACTTTAAGTCACAATCAACACATAGCACTTCAAATAATAAGCCACTATGACACATGTAAGCAGCACCCATTCAGAATAATTGTGACTTTTAACTCCATGTTGTAATTGTAATAACGGTTTGTACATTTGAAATGTTTTCAGTGAAATGCACACTACATATATACTGTTACATATATACAGTGTAGGCAGCAGTAGTGTGTATATTATACACTACTGCTGCCTAGTTTCAACTTAAAACAAAGCAGCATAGTTACAGTAAATTGGAAAACCTTGTTCTGCAAAGTAAGTTGTGAACTTGAACTTGAACCCTTTTGATATTTCCCTCTGATATGCTGTGGTCTTACTAGAAGACATGTCTCAAGGCGAATGCATGTATCGCAAAGTTTTACAGCAGTAACGTTACTAAAATATTGCTACTTCATTACTATCCACCACAATGCTTGCTACCAAAAAAGCCACAAATCACGTAAATGTAAAAATCTGATAAATACGCAGTTTCATGATGATAGCAGTATCATAAATCATCCCCAAACTAGTGTAACGTGTTTGCTAGTGTCCATTTATACATCTCAAATCCCAATATTGATACATTTAAGAATGTTTTCCTGTCTCTGGATCAGGCTACAAGTATCTTAACGTTACGCTACTGAAATGATTATTTGAATAAAAAACTTTTTTTTAAAAAGCCCACCTTTGTGTTTCTTTTATAAAAGAAGCCATTGTTGTCTGTCGCTTTCTGCAGATATTAAAATCCAGAGTTGAAAAGTGTCAAAGCAGCAACAGCATCCTTACACTGTTGCCATTCCTTCTTCCTGTTGTCACGAGACGACTCACGTGACAGTCAATGCTGCGCGAGAATGTGCAGTGCCAGTGAAGTACAGGACAGAGAAAAATTAATAAACCGTAGAAATAAATAAGTAAAAGTATGTCACTGATGTATCCTAATACAACAACGGTCAAGACAAAAAATTCCTTAAAGCAACACGCAACTCTGGTTGAAGAGTAGTTTGCGTAAAAGCTGCGCACAAAGTGTGTGCTACAAGGGTCACTACGGAATAAGTGATGGACAAACAGAGCCGGTGATTTGCCCTCCGCGGGAGCGCGCGCGTAAGCCTCGGTCGCCCAGTTTATATACCCATTTTTATATAAAATATCCCATTTTTATATAAAAGCAACATTCTAGTTGCTTTTATTACGGGTTTTTTTTTTAGATATCTTCGAGCAGCAACCCAATAACGGATTACCGCATCAACCTTGTCACCAAAAGGTTATGTATGCCTCAAAATGACTTAATTTCATTTGGGTTGTAGGCCTATACCGTAAGTATCCTACATTTACTCAAGTACTGTAAGTACAAATTTGAAGTAGGCTACTTGTGCTTTACTTGAGTCTTTTCTTTTCATGATACTTCCTACTTCTACTCCACTACCTTTCAAAGAGAATGTTGTAGCCTACTTTGTACTCCACTACCATATTCTGACAGCTTTAATTAGTTACTAGTTACTTTCCAAATCAATATTGTTGCACACAAAACAAATGTAGGCTAGTTTATAAAATACAATGTTTTATTATAAATTAAACTACCCAACAAAGGCATACAAACGATTACCGGTAGCTGATTAAACAGTTGATTAACAGAACTGTTTTGATCGTTTCCAGTTTCTAAAATGTGAGAATTTTTCAGCATATTTATTTTTAATACCTTGGTAAAATTTTTCTGATGATATTTACATACTTTTACTTATGTAACATTTTAAATGCATGACTTTTACTTGTAACAGAGTATTTTTACAGTGTGGTAGCCTATTAGTACTTTTACTTAAGTAGAGGATCTGAATACTTCCTCCACCATTATGGTTGTATAGCCCACCCAGTACTTTTAAACACAAAAAACAAATGCCATGGAATCAGAATCAGAAAAGGTTTTATTGCCAGAATAAGTACACTTATGTGGAATTTGGCTTTGTGAAAGGTGCATATACTGTACATAAACAAACAAACATAACATGAATATAAAATAACTAATAAAGAAATATGTAATGTAATTACACTACCCAAAAAGTGAGTGTTGTTCCCATCTATGGTCGCTCCTACCCGGTTTCTGCCTCCAAATGAGTTGATTTAACTTCTGATGTGTGTATTTGACAGATTATAAGCCCCAGAAGTGATTTCTTTTGTATTAATGTTTTTATCTAAAATTGTCATCGAAATCGCTCAAAATGACATCAGTTAAATGTAGTAATACAGAGAAAATAGCCTGCGAAGTGAGACCAGACCATGGATTTATTAAGAGAATCAGACAGATGATGTACATCCCTAATTGAAAGCGGAAAGAAAAAAATCCACCGTCGGAACTTAATAGTGTGACATCCAGTAGAAGGAAAATACCACTGACATATATAAAATGGACCAACAGATAACTTTGCTCTGGACGGAGACCAGTGAAGTCTATTAGAAGCACTTTTTCGGTGATGGCTGAGCGTTACTCCAACTGAGCTTGACGACGTAGATGTGACGCGAGCAACGTGTCTGAAAGTTGTAAGTCTTCTGGTAGCTGTGCCAAGAGAAATCTCAATCATTCCGAATCTTGCAGAGACGGAGAGCGCAGGTATATGTAAGGAGATAACATAGGCACAGGCTAATTATTGCTAACTAAAATGCTAGTTAACATTAGTAATTAAACTTAAACAGCTAATGTAAGTCAAAACTGCCTGCGAGCTTCTCCTGTACTGTACGGTAATTCCTCTTCTATGCGACAGTAAGTTGCGTGGTTATGACACAATCGTTAGTCTATTTTTACAAAAACGTCTGCTACGGAGCCATAACGTGAGATACAAGGTAATGGAGCCTTTTACACATTGTCGTGTTTCTTTAGAAATAAACAATGGACAAAAAAGGTCTTTAAATGCTTCAGATGTAAAGTTATTCGCTGTCAAAGTGACGTCAAAATGAATGGCAGTCAATGGGATGCTAACGTCGGGTGATCGTTTGGTAGCATCAAAATGGCGCCATAGGACCTACGGGTTGTTGACAGACACCCTTGTAAAGCAACACTAGAGAACTTTTCCCGCTTCGGTCCCCCTACAGGTTGGAAGCGGAATTGTCCCATTATGTCTTATTAGAACTACAGATCCACTACCCAATCTAGCAAACTTGCCTAATGTAACGTAATGGACAATTCTGCTTCCAACCTGTAGGGGGACCGAAGCGGGAAAAGTTCTCTAGTGTTGCTTTAAAATACATTTTGTTACAATGTGATCACATGTCTGCATTTTATTCTTTACCATAACAATAGTAACGTTAACGGTATACTGTTCCTTTTATCCTTTGTCCCTTCAGAGCTCCCACAGCAACATGTTTGTACATGGGAGAAGGAGGTTCTCGCTGACCAGCAGCTCTGTATTCAGGAGGGGAACTCCAGTCTGGACTAAGAGGACCCAGAGTCTCCACAGATTAAAGAACAGGAGGAAGAGCAGCTTGTACTAAAGCAGGAGACTGATACCTTTATGTTGACTCCTATGTGTGTGACCACCAGCTCCTCTCTTCCAACCATCTTGTAGCTGAGGATCAAGAAATGCTGATCCAAATCCAAAGAACAGACATCCCAAACGCAGAAGTCACAGTAGCAAGCTATACAACTCTACCATGTCAAAAAATACTCTGATATACTACTGAGTAATACTCACAAAGGTAAAAAGTCTTTAAAATGTGACGAATGTGGCAAAGCTTTTATCTGTTTGTCAAAATGTAAAGCACACTTGAGAATCCACACAGGTGAGAAGCATTTGTGTGTGAAACATGGGAAAGATTTCATACAGAGTGGTCAATTGAAATAACACGTAAGAACGCACACAGGCGAGAAGCCATATTTGTACAAAACATGTGGGAAAAATTTCAGAGGTGGCAGTGCCTTGAAGGTCCACATGAGAATGCACACAGGTGAGAAGCAGTATACTTGTGAAACATGTGGGAGAGCTTTCAGACAGGGTGGTGAATTGATACTCCACATGAGAATACACACAGGTGAGAAGCCATTTGTTTGCAGCACCTGTGGGAAAAGATTCAGTCTGACATATGAATTGAAAAGCCATACAAGAATCCATACAGGTGAAAAACCATGTTTGTGCAAAACATGTGAGAGAGGTTTCAGAATGAGTCGTGACTTGGCAGCACACAGGAGAAGAACCAGTGAAAATATATTGTTGTAAGGAAGTAGTACATTGTCAACAATGCTATGAAGTTTTGGTGAACTCACATCGTTTTATTTCCCTTCATATTACAGCATTATTGACATTTTTGTTAGCAACAGTATCTCTTTGAAAAGTCTTTGTTGCACAGTGAGTTTATAGTTCCTACAAATGTTTGACCTGCTAAATGAATATTGTTTTTTAAAACATTTCATACACCACCATGTCCACCTCAGTTATGAGTGGATTGTAAAAAGGGCTTTATTGGCATGAAAGTTTCAAAAACAATGTTGCCAAAGCATCAAAATACAATTTGTCCAAATATCCAGACAGTACACAATAAACAGTATTATGAACATTAACACAACATCCTGCCAACTAGTTGTTTTTTTTGTCTGAAACATGTAATTTAATTTGATATTTATATATTTTGTATTTGCATCAACTTGATATAATTTTTAGTTGTTTTAGGTTTTAGAGGTGACACACCATCATACATTTTAAATGATGTATTATATGGTAATAGAAACGATCAGTGCCCAATGGAAGGTGGGCAACAAAATGCTGTTTTCTCATCTTATGTATTGTATTTTAACAATAAATTGCCATATGTTTAATAACATTTTGCATGCAGAGGAAATAGTTCAAAAGGACATCAGTTAAATGTAGTAGTCCCCATTCCAAGAAAAAAATAACTCAATTCCACTGTTGGAACTTTAGTGTGACATCCAGCAGAAGAAAACAACACAAGCGCAAGTAGCGATATCAGCTGTATTATCCGCAAAATGTACTTACGGAATCAAAAGGCAAGAGGCTACCACTTTTAAGATGGCTGTGTGACCATGGCTGTGGCCATTAAAACATGTAAGAGCATTTCATTGTTGTAGTTTGTCAGTGTGGTAGATAAGTAGTATAGTACTGCATTATATATAAGCATATATGTATTTATATACTGTATAAAAAGTAACTATAAGTGTTGAATAAATGTAGTGGAGTAAAAAGTACAATATTTCCTCTGAAATGTAAAAGTTATAGTAGAAGTAGAATGAACCATAAAATGGAAATACTGGAAGTACCAGTATGTCAAATTGTACTGTTAAACAGTATTTCACAAAAATAAAATGTACTTTGTTACATTCCATCACTGCTTACTAGTAGTCTACCACTCTCTGATAAGGCACCCTTTATAAAGAGCTTAAAGTCTAAAACTAATGCTTTTGTTTTGGTTTATAAATAGGTCAGTGGAGGCAATAATAAGAACAAGGTTATTACAAAATCCCATTGGCAGGTGCTTAGCTTTTCTTTTTAGTAATGAGTTATATGTTGGTAATCCAATACTAAATGCTTATGGGTTTCTCACTTTCTAATAAGTAATCATTAAGCTATCTGCAGTCATTAATAAATCAAGTGTAAGTGTTTTAGGGTGTTAACGGATCATCTGCAGCCCCTATCTACAAATAAGTGTTCAAATGGCAAAACAAGGCAAGGAGTTTTCACAACCCAAAATGTTCTTATCATTGTAAGTGATCTATGCATTAGTGAGGGATTTATTAAAAATTACAATAATCATTTACATTGTGTAAACTGTTAATAAAAGCCACCTTAGAAAGTGGTATGATTTACTAATGCTATGTTTCACTACATGTCCCTCACCTAAAGTGATGACCGGACACACGCTTTTAGTATTGTAAAACATAACAATAAATATACATGTATTTAACACATATTAATAATATAAGATAATACAATAAATTAAGGGTAACACAAAGGTTGAGTTTCAACAGTTTATTATGTTGAAAAAGAAGAGAAAGAATCATGCACAGATTAAAATTAAGATAATCTTTTGATAAGACATGATAAATCATTAAAAAATATTTTGCATACAAGTAAGAAAAGAGATAATCATGTCAGCATAATCCATATTTCTGTCACACAGCATATATGTAATATAATATTCTATGCGCTAATTTTACAAACGAGCTTGTATGACTTTCAATACTGTAGCAGACCTGTTCCAATTTGGTATTCAAAATAGTTTCATACTCTTTCCTCCATTGATTGATTTCTCTTGCCTGGAATAACCAAACCAATAAGACTGTCCAAAAACATCCCAATCTGCCACGCCTTTTCTTTTAAGTAAACACTGGAGTCAGTGAAATTATTTCAGCTACAAACTGACACAGATCTGTACTGTAGCAGCTGAACGTGAAGGGTTAACCTCCAGCGAGACAGAAGGAATGTACCACAAATAAATAAATACTTCATTTTTCCTTCCAACAGAAATTCAAAGCACGTAAAACATTCTTTTCTTTAATAGGAAAAACAAAGAGATAACACCAAAACAAAGAGTGTCAAAGCACACAGTACCTTCAAGATGTATATTTTTGATAAAAGTTAGTAATTTGAGGTTTTGGTAAACAGATTGCATCACGGTAAACATTGGCTGACATCTGCAGCTTCAGGATCTCGCTGCCACTATTTGAAGGAGGGTAAATTTGGCACTTTTATGCTGATGTCACCAATGTTGATGTTTCTGGGCATTTCCGGGAGGTTCATGTTCTTTACAGCTGATACGGCACGAGCAGGCGCTCCTGCAATACCGGCCTATACACACACACAAACACACACACACAAAACACACACATGGAAGGTTGATAAGATACAAATTAGCAAATAAAAAAAAACACCTTGTACACGACAACACATTGAACAGTGACATTAGACACACACAAACAAACAGACACACACACACACACACACACACACACACACACACACACACACACACAGCTAAACAGAGTACTAGACAAAAACAGTCAACTGCTGACAAAATGCAAAAGCACTGACAGTTACGAAGACAGACAACATGTGCAAATGTACATTCAAATGCCTTCATAGCTTCGTATGCACATGCATTATTTTGTTCTATAATGATTTACATCACAACCAGAGCCAATTATGAATCAACTGTGAGGACACACTGTACTAGACCATTCACTGATTTCGATGTACTGAGCAGTACTGGACATTCATCAAATGGACAAAAGGCAGCATTGCTTGGAAAGTGAACCCACCGGACTCTTGAGGACCGATAAGGGTAAAAATGCAAGGAGAGAATTGGGTAAAGCAGAAAAAAATGGATTTGGATATGAAGACGGAAATGATGTTTTGGATAGATATGTATGGATGTATAGAATGTGTGCGTTAAATAAAAAAAAATTAAAAAAACATGTCAACATAATATTAGCCATAATACAGATGACACTGTGCTTCTAGTGGGTTAAATTACTTCTGGAAAGACTACACATGACTGCAGCTATCTAAATACATATTTGTGAATAGAGGAACAAGAATATCTACCAATAGTGTTAACTACTAATGATATGAGAAGGTTGTTAGCCTAGTAGTACTAAACTACAATGGTAAATCTACTCTCAGGGACAGAGGAGGCACTTCACTCTAACACAATGAATCTCAATGTGAAACTGTATAAGAGCAATTTAGCATGTTTAAAAGGAAAGCACCAAGGTAGTTTAGCTTTTTGGAACAATAAAACACATCTGTGAAGAGTGAATGATTTGATGTTTTGGTCTCAAGTGTGAGCAGACATTTGAGAATCACTGCAGTTAGAGATCCCCCAACTGAATCTTCAGAAGACAGACCCAAAAATGACCAAAAGGCTTAAACCGCAGAGAACTGTATGTTCTCACTGCCTCATTGTTGTCTCTCACATTCAAACAAGTAGCCTCGTAAATCATTGAGTGATAGGACACACATAGAGTATGTCTGGAATGTAGATTCATCTACTTCGCTTATTTTTACAAGGTTAGTTCAACAGACGGTTTGTGTTATGGGGCATTCCTCCCTGTGCCAAAAATCAAGGAGACTTGTGTTAGAAGGAAAGATGACCGTGGTGTTAACCCAGAGGAATGCTGATCCAGCACATGGGCTCAGTATTCAGGAGTCAGACTCCAGATATTTCTTTCCTCACAGTAGGTAGCCTGGAGACCCACTGTGCATGTCCATAATAGTGGGTTGTTAATCAAATGCTGGGTGACTAATAAGTCCAGAAATAGTAACACCAGCTGGGTAGTGCAAGACAATGGCTTGATTCTCTGGTTCCATGTAAGAGAGTTAGATGAGAAACTTGATAACACTCTCGTGTCTGTATGGTAAATATGTAGTTAGCACAAAGACTGGAAACAGGAGGAAACAGCTAGTCTGGCTCTGTCCAAGCTAGTGCCTCTAAAGCTCACTACTGTAATTAACAGGTTACAACTAATTGTTTGACCTGTACAAAAATCTAAGTGTGAAAATAAAAAATTTTCATTTTACCCGGGGTTATGTGTCCACGATTTCTTTGCCAGGACCAGTAACTTCCTGGCTCCACTGGTTGTCTGGCAACTTGTCCCAACCAAATGACAAGATGCACTTTTTACATTTGTGGATTTTGTACAAATTAAACAAACAAGATATAAACGAGTTGTTAATAAGCGAGCTTTAGAAGAGCTTGTAGGTCCCTTTTGACAGGGCCTGACTGCAATTTGTTTTTTTGCAGGATGGTAGGGGAAGACTCATCCCTGATTGGCTCGTCCTGACATTCTTACCCGAACCATAACCAATCCCACTCCTCTTGCCTAAACTTAACCAACCCAACCAGAGCAAGCAACGAGTACTAGCCATTCCGGGATGAGTTCCCTAATGAATATTCATGAGTCTTCAAAATTTTCGCAGCCTGGCTAGCTGTTTCCTTTAGTTTCCAGTCTTTATGCTAAGCTAACTAGCTGTAGATGTAGCTACATATACCATACAGATATTTAAGTGGTATCAATCCTCTCATCTAACTCTCAGCAAGAAAGTCAATGAGCATATTTCCCAAAATATCTAATATCTATATATAACTATTTCTTGAATATAGTGCACCATTTTAGGCCAGAGAAGTTTTGATAGTATCACAGTTACATGTGATTATAACACAAAAAGACAAATCTAATTAAATAATTAACATTTTCTAAAAATGGGTAAAAGAACTTATAAAGAAAAGGCCTTTCAAGATACGTCTAAAACAAGAGTTCTGTAGCCTCTCTAACCCGTAGAGTCATATTTCTTTAAACTACAGTGGGTGAACAATAGAATACGTACACCTTACATGTATAAAACACCGCAACAAACTACAGCTTCAAAAATGATTTGAACAACCACCTCTCTGACACAGTCCCAACAGCAGTTCAACATTACAAACTTAACAAAGATAGTATTTATTATCTATTTTAATAAATTCACCAGTGGCAACATGTTTGGGTCTGCCATGAAAGATTCCTACTGTATGTTAGTGACATCAGTTTGCTATTACATGGAGGGCCATATGGTGAGACTCGGGGAGTGAAGTAAACTTCAGTTAAGGTTACAGTACTTGGTTGTAAATTTAGCAGTACCTGTGTCTACCTGTCCTGCCTGGTAGACTGAAAGATAAACGTCTGTAAAGAGAGAGAAGAATGGAAAGAACTAGACAGGGTCAGGAAAAAGAGGAATGAGGAATGTTAAAGCAGATTAAAGTAATTACAGTTTATCTCCACAGTAGAGAATGAAAGGACCTATCATAGACCACATATTTAATGCCAGAAGTGATCTAAAGCTTCGCCCACAATTCTTCTTTATAGCAAAAAATAAATTAAGATATTGAGAAAGTTTGTTGAAAAAACACTATTGCCACTTCATCAGTCTTTAGCCAATCTGGGAGAAGAACAGCTCGTTCCTTGCTCCCCAGACACTGACCTATAAATGGACAATGTCATTTTGAATTAGCATCGGTTTGAAAAGCACACTGCAGTCTAGGGTAGGTCCAAGAGGAAAGGACAGAGCAGCTCTGATGATTGTAAAACAGTAAAAGACTGCTTGCAGAACATCAATCAAAAAGAAGATTCTGTCTCATTAAAGCACACAATGCAGGTCAGATTATTAGAGAAAGTTTACTTTGTTAACACTTAAATACAAATGATGAGCAGACAATTGCTGTCAGCCAGTTAAAACCCTGGCAATATAACCCTTCACTTCATCGTGTAAGCAACAATATACAGCAAATTTTGTACAAACTTTGTGTCAGCGTTTCTCATTGCAAGTGTAGAAAAAGGAATACGTAAAAACATTGCCTCAATGTTAAGACATCATTGCAGTGCGTTGTAAGTCATTTAAAAACAAGGCCAAATCCTTAGTGCAGTGAAGATTTAGGACTATCAGAGGCTAAAATACACATTATGCAAAACAGAAGTGATTTCATGAAATTGTCTCTGGCTGTCTGTCTGATTAAAACTTTCCGATAAGTAAATGAATGTTTATCTGCTAGCAAGAGGCTGTAGGGCAAGCAAAGCAATGTCCTTGCATAGAGCAAATATCTAAGCAAGGACACTGGCTTATAGATGTAACAAAAACGCATTTACTCCAACAATAAATAACAATGCACATTCTCCTCTAGAATAATAGGACTGTAAAACACAGCCTACAACCAGCCTGTTTTCATGAATATATGTCAAATCTACACGACATAAATATCACATGAGTGAGTGAGAGATTCAAAGGGCACGGATTCTGGAGATGCACTGGAAAATGGTACAGTTAAGTCTCCATAATAATAACAACAATAGTGATGACTATGATGCTGTATTTCATACTGAGGGATATGGGAGAAGATATGTTGAGTGTTGACCTGTGTTGAGAGCAGTGCAGCAGCGAGAGGAGAGGGCGAACACAAAAGCACAAACACTCAAGAGTAGGTGGGGAGCATCCACATGGTCACTGGAGAGTAGCATGCAGGGTGCAGCATACACACATGCCTGCATACTGTATATGATACCGCAGAGAGTATTGGAAGTAGGGGCAAGTCAGACATACAGAGGACGGGCAGGGTCAGGCTTACCTCGGACTTCTCCATCTTGTTCTGGGCATCCACCTGTGTGATGATTTCATTCATGTTGGTCTCCAGGACCATCCCACCCATCACCATCTCCGCCAGAATGTTGTGGACCTGAGAGAAATAAGATGTGAAACATGTTTTAATATCATTACACAGCAGGGATTGAGTTTGCATGTGCTTTAAATCCCCTTATTTAGTATTTAGAAGCAGTAAACAAACATTTAATAACAACACACTTTAATGTAGTTACAAGCAGATATAAGGACATTTTTATGTGTTTATTAATATGAAGTATTCATCAATTATAACGTCTCCTCTGAATATACATTGTATACTATTAAAATTGTGTTTTACTGTATTGTCATTCATTATCTTTTTATAAACCAGCCTCCACTTCCCGGTGCCCACAGGAGGAGTTGACAAATACATTAATAAACACATATATCTGCTTACATTGTAATGTGGTATGAACCATTTGTTAATATACTGCTTATTAATGCTACTGGACAACATTGACATTGGAGGTGTGGTACTCTGAAAAGACTTGGGCCAACCCTGCTGCAAGACCATAACAGCTGAAATCAAAATTGCAATAAGAATGCAACTAATGATTATTTTCATTATCGATCAATCTGCAGATTATTTTTCTCAATTAATTGAGATTTTTCTTTCTATTTCTATAAAATGTCAGAAATAGTACAACATGTTTATAAAAGCATTACAAGAACATCGTGTGGCATATTTCAATTGCTTTAAGCAGCAGCCTAAAGCCCAAATATTTTGAATTCACATAAGATCGTAGAAGACAAAGCAAAGCAGCTAACCCTCCCGACGATGAGTGTTTGGCATTTTCGCTTGAAATATTACTACAACGATGAATCAATTAACAAAATAGTTGCTGATTAACTAACTGATTAAACCAATTAATGGTCTAACCATTTCAGCTCTAAATTGCAGCATAAAAGTTGCTTTTAACACATAATACATGTGTAATCAATTGACAACTCGATAATGAAAAACTAATTACTCAACTACAAAATATGGGAAGTCACTGTAAATGTGTTACAGCACAAGACACAAGTCATCAGATGAGTGTTGAGACAATAATAACTCGGGCTGAATAGTACAACTCATTTCTACTTTCTAGGATTAAACATTCAAGCAGTTTTATAAATATGTAACATCACAAAGAGGCGAACAGATTAAAAGTACTTCCTACCTTGTCTACATGGAAAATTAAGTCGAGCTCACAGACGTTCTCAAAGCATTTGTCCAGCGTTTCCACAAATACCTGAAAGTAGAAGAAATGTAAAAAACAGACTCGCCATCTATTGTACCTCAAAAACAAAGAAAGAAAGACACATGGTAACAGATACACTATGGTTTACCTGGATTAAGTCTAAAATTCCTAGTTCACTCTCTGAGGAGTCCACACAAAACACAAAGTACAGTGTGGCGTAGTGTCTGTAGATCAGCTTGTAGTCTGATCCTCCAATCAACCTGAAACACACGGGACAAGGATACATTACACCAACACCTGTCCTGAGTGAATACATTATATGCTAAAACATAAACTACAATGATCATTACCTAATCACTGACTACAGCACATTTACAAAAAGATCTTTGTCTGTTTCACTACATGCTGTAAACATGTTATGAAACCGGAGGAACATCGGCAGAGAAACAACAGGATGTTTTTACTCATGAATCAAGATTATGTAAAGATAGGACATGCTAACATGAGAAGATATGAAAGTTAATGATTATTCAGTCTGTTAATAGGTTTGACCTCAGTAGCCAAAATGGTTTAAGACACAAGAAATGTTGTACCCCCCCCGCCCCCCCCGCCAGAGAGGGAAAAAACAGTAAGTGCACGCGGGGAAGATTTACAAGTTAAAACGACAACTACTTTGTTCCTCATTCATGAATGATAGATGAACTTCAAACAAACATTGTTACAATTGATTGGCATTCATAAAGCCCTCTGAGCTTCCCTTGGGTGGAATGAATTCCTGTGCTGCTGCGTCAGAGTAAAATTATTCTACTTTTATGTATTTACTTCCTCTCACATGTAGACACAGTCACTTGCTTATGCACTAACAGGCCGAGCTAATGCACTTTCCCAACTTACATTCCACCTTCTAGGAAATTACAGACGTTCTCATCTCTTTTCGAGACCAAGTGGAAGGTTTCCCTGATGATCTGTTGCTCTGTGTCTTCATTCTGCAGGACGGATGAGGAAACAGAGATTGTCAAACGAAGAGAAGATGGTAAATAATGTGTTGTTTGTGCACCTAATTGCTTGCAGTGAACCGTTTCATTACTTCTATCCAGAAGACTGGGTTGTCGGGTAAATAAATGGTTCCCCTCACCTCTTTTTCTAAAATATATGTATTAGTTCTGAGTGAAAAAACATGATTTACATACTAATCATTCTCTTTGTCATATCTAAACATAACCTAGTGCCCACAGGCTATGATGTCATTGTACAAGCTGAACCAAGGCAGGCTCATCTTATTGTTTGCTAATGGATGAGATTCTGTTTAAAACCTCAAATATCCTTGGGCATGTTTGCAAGCACCAAAAGGCTTGAAGTTTGGACTCACAGTTGAAGAATCCCTGAATTAATAGGGGGTCCCAAAGTCCCATGGCACAAAAAAACAGATCCAAGTTTCATGCGGTTTCTAAATATCAGACTTTTGTGTTGGGTTATTTTGGGGATTTTTACACCATTTAGTTGATAAAAATGCCAGTGAAAATACACAATCAAGGTCCAGGAGAAAGCATCCAAAAACTTATGGTCTGACCGACATAGGGCTGGGCAATATATTGGTATCCCATCGATATCGGTATTTGAGGTTAGATATCGTCTTTAAATTTTGGATATCGTAATATGATAAAAGTGTTGTCTTTTCCTGGTTTTACAGGCTGCATTATAGTAAAGTAATGTGATTTTCTGAACTTACCAGACTTATCCATTATTTGCCTTTATCTACTTAGTCATTATATCCACATTACTGATGATCATTTATCACAAATCTCATTGTGTAAATATTTTGTGAAAGCACCAATTGTCAACCCTAAAATATCACCGCAATATCGACACTGATGTATTTAGTCAAAAAGATTGTGATGTATTGCCCAGCTCCAGTCTGATGTTTTTAATCTAACCTTAAAATCCTCAATCAAAAGTCAATGGTGGTTAAAACCTTGTTGTGTGCCTCTCTAACCCTGAGCCAGCCTCACCAAAGGGTGCTAATGTCCTCTTGGGGTGCATAAGGTCAGTGAGCACAAAGAGAGAAGAAGGCTGTCCAGTATGCAGCTGACTGGAAGGCTGTATCGGTCATGTGGCTTGTAGCATGACTTGTAGCAGGGTTACAGTACTCACAGTTTAATGATACAGCTGTAAGACTGAAAAGTCTTAAGCAGCATCTTTTAAAATTCTCATCAAGATGTTTCTGGTGTTAAGGGTTTATGTTGTTTGGTTTTAATGGACTGTGGTTCCCATGCCTATGGACCACATTTGGCCTTCTGAACCCGCAACTTCCTCTAAATGTTGGCAAAGTTTAAACAGCCAGTAACATCCATCTTCCCTGATTTCATTGCGGAAGAGTTACATTCAAAGGCATGCAGTGTGACAGGCATGCACAATATGACCTAAAATCAAAATCACGATTCATTTCACATTTTACCTCGTTAACGATAATTAATCACGTTGTTCTAAATCATCTTTTCTGATGTCAAAATGTTTCCAGACGATGGACACTGCGTTTTTTTGGGGCACAAGTTGCTCTGTTGACTTGGACTCTGTGTTTGAGTTATCCTCCATTATGCTTTCCATGCAGCTGACTGGTCCGGGCGAAGTCACGTGACTTCACACGCCGTAAAATGTTTTTAAGGAGAAAGTAGGCCTAACAATAGGAATAAATTACCGAAATTATTGTCATGGGAAAAAGACGTCGATAACAGCTTCAGAATTTTGAGGTCGATAAATTTTCGATTAATCGTCCAGCCCCAGCATGCAGTACAGGTGGCCTAATGGTTAAGATGCGTGCTATATAACGGCAACATCTCTCTCCCCACTATGTTTCCTGTCTGTATCTTGACTGTAAACTGTCCAATAAAGGCCAGAAAATTTATGTTATAAATACTTTATAAACACACTAATGTAATTGTAAGCACATATAAGGACATTTTTAAGTGTTTTAATCTGTTCATTCATACACTATCCTCCACTTACAGGTGACTACAGGACGAGTTATAGTTGCTTACAACTACATTATAGTGTGTCATAACTCATAAAACCTTGTATAACCATATTGTTTATATACTGCTTATGATTACTAAAAAGGGGGGGATTAAAGTAAAGTGTAACCACAAATTCTAAGCTTGTGATGGCTAACACAAAGATTTGCAGCTCTAACATTGTCACTTTCTGTATATATTAGATTTCTTTATACAATAAAGCACTGGAGCCTAACTGGTAACTCAAATAAACTGACTAAAAACAGTAACACAGCTAGCCACACATATGAAATGTTATATTCTGCCAGCCAGTAAGCCGATCCAATCAATTTCAATGTATGAAATACACCATGTGCATCTTAATATATAGATATTGGGACATGCTAAAAGCAGCAACTATGTTCTGCACTTGAAGAGTAATTGAAGAGAGTGGGCCTGTACCTTTTTTTTTTTTTTTTAAGATTCTTTTTTGGGGCTTTTCCACCTTTAATTTTTTTGACAGGACAGCAAGGTGAGGTCGGATTCAAACCCTGGACCTCTACGTCGAGGCATAAACCTCTCATTATATGTGTTCCCGCTCTACCCACTGAGCCAACCCGGCCACGGCCTGTACCTTTTTCAATTAATGGTTTCATCTTTGAAATATTCCATATTCCAACAGTTTGAATGATTGATCAAGCAACAATGTCTCAACTCATATCTGACATTGCTGCTTTTCTTTGTCTTAAAGCCTAACGATAGTAAACTAAATCATTTTGTGTTTGGTACTGATGGTCGGACAAAAAACAGCAATTTGAAGATGTTACCTTGAGCTCTGGGAAATCTTTTCTAGGCTTTTTCACAGTTTTGTGACATTTTATTGACCTACTGATGACTCAGTTAGGAAAATACTCCAATAGCCCTAACAAAAACCAAAGATATTCAGTGTACTAACCTATAGTGGGGAAAGAAGTACTCATATATTGTACTTGAGTAATTTTACTTAAGTACAAAAGTATTAGCATCAAAATATAGCCAATCAAAGTACCAAAAGTAAAAGTACTCACTATGCAGAATGGCCGATTTCAGAATAATTTACATTATATTATTGTATTATAAGTAATGCATTAAAGGTAGGACTAATTTCAATTTATGTATATACTGCTGGGTAGCTTGTAATATAACATAATTTATTTGTTGATGATATTTTGTATCAGAAAAAGGATATACTCAAGTAGTACAAGCACCTCAAAATTGTACTGAAAATACAGTACTTGAGTAAATGTTTTACAGCATCTGTGCATGACAAATGACTATGATTAACGGCTTCAGCTTGCTGGGTCCAAGTCAACTTGCTATTGTAGCACCAATATGGCATGCAGCCAACCTGGACATTAAAATCCAATTATGAGAACAAGCCCACACAGCATGCTGAACAGAGCATATTACATAACCTATTAGTTGCTATACCTGCATAGAGCTTATTTGTTGAGTTTCCGGACAGTGCAGGTAGGTATGAGGACAGTAAAGCTAACTGAACCAGTGAAAGTCTGGAGGGAGCACGGGACACTCACAAGGGCGTTATTAAAGAAGGCATGTGACACAAACGGAGGGAACTCACTCCACTGTGCTCATCACCAACAGCTGGATTTAACATGACAAGAAGTGGGCACAATCCTGTTCATTCAGGCTCGGCCGGATATCCGATAGCCTCGCTTCGGCTTGCACACGTTTAATTATTCATATGCTTAAAAAGGACAGCGGTTCAAGACTGACATCTTCTAACGTTACACCAGGGTCCGTTTGAAACAACAGCACATCACGGGGCGGTTGTAAAGTCCACACACCTTCCCATTCAAACAGTTTGCAACAACACGAATGCATCTTTGAGCTATAGCTACGGTTTGCATTAAGAAAACAAACAAAGTATCTCAACAGCCATTGCTTGAGGTATTTAATTCGCTGTTTTCATCTTGGCCTATCACAACCTTTATGAACAATGAAACATGTAAATACATAACATGTTACTCACATAATGCTCGTAGAATTTAGAAAGCCTTGGTTTCCCATGGTTGTTGAATATTAAAATGGCTTTTATCATGATTGTAGCTGAGCGGAGGGAGGCGGGGGAAGAGAAAGGGGTCAGTCTGTGAGAGACTGTTGTCTGTCAACTCCCGTGAGCCCAGATCCGAGTGGGATTCAGGGCTAAATCCCGTTTCGATTTGAGGTTAATACGGGATAGCTTGGAGCTACGCGCTACTCTTCCATCGTCTCTTTACGGAAATATTCCACGTCAAAGGATCTATTGACCAGTCATTGCTCTCCTCCTCCTCCTCCTCCTCCTCCTCCTCCTCCTCCTGCTACAGCAGCCGCGATGGTTCAAACCTCTGCCGTGCGAACCGCAGAGGGAACGACACGTGATTTATTTCTAGAGTGAAACTCAAATCATCCATGAGGAGGCGTAAAACCGAAAAATAATTTATTTCAAATATGTCAAGCCTTTTCTCAACTTCTGGTGTTTTGAAAAAGATTCAGTGTTTTGTTTATTTCTACATTTATTTACTTAAATGATTTTATTTGAAGTGGAAATTTGTTTTGAGCCCTAAAATGTAAACCTATTTGGTTCATTAATAACTAAATTAGTTCACAATATACACATAGTAACTAGAATTGTACTTAATAACGCATTTAAAAAGAAATTATAAGTGAAGTGTGTGTTCTTGGTGCTTTTTTCGTCACACAGATGGTTTAGAGATGCATAAATGTTCACATAAATTGAGAAAAGTCTAAAGTTATGGATATGGTATTTCCCCAAGAAAAGAAAAAAATGTTTTAGCCAGTCAATAACTGTTCTGTTGTTGGTATGAGCAGATGAAAATAAAACCATGCATTCAGAAAAGTGAACTGAACTAAAAAAATAAATAAATAAATAACAAAGAAACACCTGTGTCCAAATTGTGAGTTTAACTGTATTTCAGATACAAACCCATGGGGATTCCTAGATCTTGCAGACATGAAATGCGACGTTGTCAGAGCAGTATGAGACAAGAACAGGAAGAAACCCTTGCTCATTTCAGCTAAACAAACGTCATATAAAAGCTGCAATCTTTTTTTGAGATCTACAAAAACATTAAACTAGTTTAAATCTAATTTCCCATTAGGCCATTTATTATATATTGCTGTCCCAGTTTAGTATCTCATATCACTGGTAGGGCCTTCTAGATGGGTAAAGTCGGTTTACGTTTTGGCCACAAGGTGGTGTAACAGTACATCTGGAATTGATGATGTGGCAGCTCAGAAGAAAATTCTAGACATCAACATCTGATTTAAAGAGCAGTCTCCCCATTTTGTCTGTAAACATGAATCCCTGAATAACTTCCTCAGCCAGAGAAGATTTCCCTTTGACGGACTGACACATGTTGAGATTTGCTGCTGGAATATCCCAGCTCAACTGTGGTCCTCCTGACCCTTCTCTGTGGTAACCAGTAATATGTAGATCATTTTAACTTGTCCATTTCTGGAAAATGTGAGAAGTGTGCTGTTCCTACTCAAGCATTGTCCTTTAATTTCTCCAATATTCATGCCAAAGTGTTCGTCAGCAAGACAAGCGACTTTGAGTCCATGAAAAGCGCTATATAAATTCAATTTATTATTATTATTATTATTGTACATAAAGTTCCAACTGAGCACTCTGACATTTGCAGTGGTATTTGATATGTTGTTTTTCTGAGCGACCACTGCTCAAAAGCATGCGACAACAAAGACTGTGTAGTTTATCTGAACCATATATGATCTACAATAACTGAAACTACTGCATCAGGTTCCACTAACATGTTGTTTTTCTTCATAGTGAGTCTCCTCCTTTTTAAATGGGCGGAGAACCTTAAAGTGTGAATGACTTACTTTTACGTGAAGGAATGCTTATTCAGAATGATTTATGGTTTACTGCTGTTGCGAGAGCTAGACTGGCATACGGTGCCAAGGACATGATCATAACAGGATGTTGGATGTGATATCAAAATCATGGAAAGGAGCATCTCTCCTTGTATCTGACTGTCGTCAGATTCTTTCTTAAAAAAGCACGCACACAGATGTACACATCTACAGGCAGCTGGCAAGTCAAAGCATTTACTCAATGTGCCTCCTGAGCTGAAACTTTTAATTTTAGATGGAATAGGTTCAGTGTTGGAGTTATTTACCAACAACAGATGTAGCTGCTCTACAACGAGAACTTTTAAGTCTGACACTTACATTTTACTTATAATGGGCTATTCCTTACTTTTTATTTTCTAATATGGGAATTATTTTATTTTATTGAATATGTTCCCATCAAAACACAGGCTAAATTAGTCCAACAATGGTTCACTGACACCCACAAACCCTATACTTGTCTTATTTATCTCTTTAAGGCAGTGGTTCTCAAACCTTTTCACATCAAGGACCCATAAACTGACACAAATTAAACCACGGACCCCCATCTGATAAGACTTTGTCCCAGGGTCCCCTACCTGATAGAATTTGTGCTTTTAGATGTTTTATTACAGAATGTGAATAAAACTCTGAGGAAAACGATCATCCATTCTGCCATTGTGTTACTTAAAATAAAGAAAATAAGAAAATAAATTCTTCCCCTTTTTGTTGGGGACCCGCTGGAACCCCTTCAAGGTCCCTTGGGACCCCACTTTGAGAACCACTGCTTTAAGGGATGATCAAATGATCTTGTTTGGTTTGACAATGTTCCTGTGTAAAGTGACAAGGACATGAGTTTAAGTAGCCTAAACCATTATGAATTTCTAGTGTTGAATCACTTTCCCTGTGTTCTGTTCTTCCCTTTAGATATTTGAATAGTTAGCATTTTCATTCTTTTGAACATTGTTCATGGTCTAGAGTTTGGTTGACTACTTAGTGTATCCATTCTGTTATGCATTGCAAGAGTCAAGTCACAATCTCTTGATTTAATGCAACCAAAACAAGGGTGATTGAAGGCCTACAAATAAACTTTATTTAACCAGACAGGCTACATGCCAGCAAACAAGACTGTTTCTCAAAACATTTCTTGATACCATTCAGTCTTATCATGGATGTATTAAGAGTCTTATGCTCTCCACGTTGTTGGAGAAATGCCTCAGTGAGAAAGAGAGAGGGAAAGGGGGAGGGTGTGTGACAACGTGGTGGAATTGGACTCAAAGAGGATTAGTCCAAGTTCTTAATGTGTGGAATGAGTGCATATTTTGATGAAAACATGCATAATAAAAAACAGAAGTTATATATTTTCTATAGAGTAAATGTGGTAAGATCCAGACACATATTTTAGCAATATTTCCTTATGTGCTAATAACAAATGTATTTAATTAGACTATGTGCTGTGGGCTTTCACCTTGTTACATAATGGTACAGTCCAACACCAGCTTGCTCCCAAATTGCGGCGCTAGCCTATAAAAAGTAAGCCACTGCAGAAAGTTGGTAAGAGAAACCTTTTGTTTTAGCTGAACAGAAATATCTGCGAAATAACCTTCTGCAGAGAGATGGAGCACACCGAGGTGGTGAAGCCAGAAACTCTGGATGACCTGATCAAAATCTTGCATAAAATCTTCGAGAGTGACAGCATCAATGTTGAGGAGGTCCAAGGCATAATGGAAGCATATGAGAGCAATCCTCAGGACTGGGTGAAATATGCAAAGTTTGACAAATACAGGTAAAAACAAGTTTGCTTGATAATGCTTCTGATTTTTTTACAGCAACTTATTAATCAGATATAACTCATTTATTATGTTGATGCACTTTGCACTCTGTAGCCTTGCCTATCACCTTGGCCTAGTGTGTTGTTGTTGTTGTTTCTTTTCAGTCATATGTTTACTTGTTACTTACATATGGTGTCTGAATTTTATGTCTGCTGCTCTTACTTTTTATTACAAAAAGCACCTTTGATGGCTGCTCTAAAAAGTCAAACTGCACTTGGAAAAACAGGTGAATATAGGTTGTTTATAAAGTTTGCAAACTGAATGCATTTCTAAAATCCATACAATCAGTTGTTAAATGTCTATAATTTAAAAAAGCATCGTTCTTATATTTGAATGAAAACCACCTGTTGTTTTCGTACAGAATAGCAGCTTTTTTCTTCTATCTTCTTTTTTATACAAATACTACTCTGCAGTGGGGGGTTGTTCTCACGACAAATTTTGGGAGCTCTATTCAAACGTTCTCAATAGCTCCAGTGTTTTGATTAGTGAGTGATCAATGGAGGGAGGGTGAGTGGGCCATCCAATCAACACTGAGAACGGACACACACCCGACTGGCTGGCTGTCTGCTGTCTACCGGCGGGCGGGCTGCAGCTGCCTCCAACATATTTGGAGACTGAGTATCGACAATATTTAAAGACCAAGCAATGACGCAGACTGGCCTATATGATATGAGTAGGTTATCTGTATGGGAAATAAATTGAACAAACACTTTATTGGTATATATATATATAATTAGCATATTAAGAGTAGACTAATTATTATAAGTAGAGCATTGTAAGTAATCAAACAATATAGTTACTGTGTCGAAACTGGAATTAGCCATATAAATGGAAATCAAATGGGCATAATTTGACATAAACTTTATAATGCTTGACTATTGGTGCTCACATTGAGATTTTGGTTCGTCCTAAAATGATTGGAATTAATTATTCAATGTAAAGCAGCATGTTTCTACTGGTTTGTTTCATGTCTCAACTTTAACTTAACATTTACATTTAATTTACAATTTTTGACAAAAAGCTCTCCTCTGGACTCCTTTGAGACATTTCCAATGCCTGTATGTCTCCCTGTGTGTTAAAGGAATCGTCCTCTTTTGCAGGTACACAAGGAACTTGGTTGATGAGGGTAACGGAAAGTTCAACCTCATGATTCTGTGCTGGGGAGAAGGCCACGGCAGGTGAGATGCTTCCACATGCATAAGTACAATTAACATGGCAAAAACAAACTTCAACATGGTCGTGGCTTATTGATTGCAAAATACAATATTATCAGATTGAGGTTTTGCTCATTTTAAGTTTGTATCAAGGTATTAGAGATTGCAGCACACTTAAACCTATTATACCAGTTGCTTAAACTCTATTGCAAATTCAATTGATTTTCTCTGGCAATTATTGTGTCATGTTTATAGAGATAAGAGAGTCCAATGTTCTACAGACAGACAGAAAGGTTGTGTAAATAGACTTTATTTGATGATATCTATCGCGTGTAGCACTTTGTCAGATAATGTCACCTGAAAACTTGAAGTATAGAAATGGAAAGATTCATTTCAATCAAGTTTGTTATGGGTTGATAATATCAATGTCTTAATAATATTGATTACATATTATTTGACAAGCAGCTGGCACAAACATACAGTAAGAACTAATGGTTACAAAGATGACTATTCTAGTGGTAGGACAACCATATTTTACAAGAGCAGCTTCCAAATGTTATGTAATTGTTATGGTTTATTACTTACAAGATTGTAATTGCATTACATTATATTATGCATGGATCTGGTATCTGCCAGTCTGGAGGAACAGTCAGAATTGTATAACACAAGAAGAAGAGATCCAGAGTTTTGACAACTGTCTCACCTTTTGACCAAATCCCAGAAATACAGGACAGATTTGGAATGTTGCTTTTGGTCCGAGGGTCATGAAGGTGACATATTCTGACACTGTATGCTTGTTTGTTTCTTTATGATTTGCAGTAGCATCCACGACCACACAGACTCCCATTGTTTCATGAAGCTGCTGCAGGGTCAACTAAAGGAGACGCTGTTTGAGTGGCCGGACAGTAAATCACAAGGAGAAATGGTCCAGAAGTCACAGAGAATTCTCCAAGAAAACAAGGTTGCTTACATAAACGGTGAGAAACCAGACAATTGTTTCTTTTCTTTTTTCTTAGAGTTGGGCATTCGGTATTAGAACGTCTTGATACTATTAATACTTGTTTCTGTGTGTGTGTGTGGGGGGGGGGGATAAGGTGAGAAACTGGTTCTTAATGTGGTGACACATTAACATTATATGATGTGTTCAGTGCAATAGAACAACCATCCTCTACATGTTCTGTCCCACATGAAATGTGTATTACGTATCTCTGAAACTCCGACTGGCTTCAGTCAGGAGTCTTTGCAACTGTGTAATTTGTGTATCACTTTTTACAGCGCAAAGTAATACCAAAGTTTCCAACCTCTGCAATTATGTAATACCAAACTGGTCTCACAGGAGTTAACAGCCAGTTGTTACCACTTTACAATGAATAGTATTCAGGTCTCCTCCCTCCAAATGTCTGCTGACTGAGTATTTCCCCAAAGCCAGCAGAGCCCTGGTGTAATGTTTGGTCTCAGTTGTTGGTTACAGCACTGCCAGGAATGGCCTGTGAGCCCCATTTCACAGCATTCAAATAGCAAACGCTGTCTAAATGAATGTTTTTCATGTGTGTTTGTGCATATTCTAGACTCCATTGGCCTACATCGTGTGGAAAATGGCAGCCACACAGAGTGTGCAGCCAGTTTGCACCTGTACAGTCCCCCTTTCCAGTCCTGCCAGACATTTGACCAGCGGACGGGGCACAGGAACACCGTCAAGATGACCTTCTGGAGCAAAAAGGGCGAGAGGACTCCATTTGTAAGGGACTTTTTATGGCTTTAATACATACGTATTTATTACAATTTACGGTAACCAGGGAGTATTTCTTGTTCTTTGGACACCGCAAACTTTGCAAAGTAAAATTCTGTAAGAGGAATTCATGAAACTGTAAATGTGGGATGTTAAAACCCAGAGATATGTGATGGTATGGCAAGTACAGTACAAAACAAAAACTTTTGCATTGTATGCAAAACACTAACATCCTAAAGTAATGTCACCGTAGATGTTAACAACAACTGAACGGAGAGAGACAAAGACTCCTTTATTCAAACTTCTTTTGTTGAAGATAACAAAAACTACTATAGAGGCCAGAAATATTTTTTTCATATTAATACATAACTGCAACTACACGTCTGTTAATGTGATCATTCTTACTTTAGATATTATCACATATTACCACCACACATAGGATTACTACAAATCGTTAATTGAACACACATACTTCCTCACCCCCTGCCTTAGGAGCAGGAAATGCCAGGTTTTTATAGCATTTAGCTACTCTCATTAAGCACAGCCTATAAGCAATTAAAGCAGCACCCCTTAAGGTTTCAGGGATTTAATAGACATTTTCCAATTCTTTACCATTACATGTGTTTCCAGTTGCTGCTGCTCAACAAAAAAGTTGCTTTAGCAGGCAAGAAATGTTAGTTTGTAAGAGCGTAAAGTAGAGTAGAGTAAAATGCAATAAAGTCCAATTAACCTTTAAGATATAATGTTTCCTTTAAAATTGTAATCCAAAGACCCGCACATAATTAAAAAAAAATTACAGACAATGAAAATAACACAAAGACGTAAAAACAAGAGCACCTACAGTATAGGAATGTTTCTGGCACCCGTTCAACAACAGTGGTCTTATCTGAAATCTAAAAGTTGTATAAGCATACCTTGTCCATAACACTGTCAAATCAGTGCATTGGATTGCAACACCAAACAGAGGAGATAAGATAGTAGTGAGTATAAGTACACAACGAACTTAACTTACTATATGCCCCTAGCTCTCAACAGTTGTTGTGGTCTGAGGTTGTTCTTTTTGGACTGATGACCAATTAGGTGCTGTATGACATTGGAAAACTTAATTTAAATCTAAATTTGAAAACTGACTTTGAACAATCCGGATTTAGCGTTGGGTAAGACTTGCTTAAAGGACAAGATACTGTATATGCTTAATTCAGTGACCTGACCCCACAGGCTAACTTGTTCTGTTTTCTACTCTTTTCTTAGGAAACCACATTCTCACAAGAGAACAACTAATAGTCACCAAAGGAGGCTCCAGATGAGGAAGACAGTTGTGTTGAAATGACAATGTTGTAAAATTGATTCAAGGGAAACTGCTTGGGAAGCAAAATGTGGACCTACTATGACTAAGCAACCCATTTAAAAAATCAGGAGCGGGCCGGTTCAAAAGGACAACTCAGTAATTAGAATGGCTTTATCGCTGCCCAGTGTGAGCTTGGCAAATACTGATGAGCACAGGACGAATGCATGAATAGGCTTGGACATGGATTGAATCTGCCTTTTGTTTGCTAGGCCTGAGGAGACCCTTTTCCAATAACAACATTCCTGTCCAGCCACGACCTGTGTAACAACACTTTTGAAAAATTATGGCCCATAGTCAAAGAGCTGAGCTTTGGCATTTTCAAAAAGGGGGGGATATATTGTAATAGTGTTTAAATTTCATATCTCAAGAAAAGGAAAATAGTAAATGATGGAGCATTTTTATAGCTGTATTTACTGTCAATTTAGACCACTCAAAATTGTCTTAACACCTGTTGAAAATTGTGATGATGTAACATTGTTTGTATAATCTAATTAACAAAAAGTTTGTTCCATTTGCATTTGGAAAAAGAAATGTAAAGCTTTAGAGTTGTGTTGTTTTTAAAAGTGCTATGGTTGTAATTTATTTGCAGGGAAGAGAGTGTTTGAATCGGCAAGCTTCCGTGTTACTCCTTAATGTATTCGTACTTAAGTTTTGACCAAGAAAGTCTTTTGTATTATTAGCAGACAATATGTTCAGTTAAAACACATACCTTTTCTCAGGATTTTGGCATATTTTTAATTGTAGCTGTATTTATAGTGTGTAGTTTTTACAGCATAGCATAGCACTGTCAAATGCATAAGTGATTTCTGTGATGCAGTAAATGATAAATCTGGCCATAACTGTAGACCATTAAACACCATTACCCTTTCACAGAACATTTTCTGTTGTCTTCATTTGTCGTGTTATGTGTTTTTGTAATAGATTATATGTGTCTCATACTGTACCATAGGTGCAAAGATGAATCTATTAATTGATTAGTTGTCAACTATTAAATTAATCACCAACTATTTTGATAATTGAGTAATTATTTTTTTTTAGAAAAAAAAAAAGTACAATTTCTCTGATTCCAGCTTGTGAAATGTGAATATTTTCTAGTTTCTTCTCGCCTCTGTGACAGTAAACTGAATATCTTTGAGTTTGACAAAACAAGACATTTGAGGACGTCATCTTGGCTTTGGGAAACACTGATCCACATTTTTCACCATGTTTTGACATTTTATAGATCAAACTACTACTAATCGATTAATCGAGAAAATAATCAACAGATTAATTGACTTAATTAATCGAATGCAACAAGCACATAAAATGCACAGAGCTTGTTTGGTAGACCCGTAAAACCTGCAAACCTGCAAAAGCTTTAGTGTCAAACACCAAAATAACAACCAATACATGTGTGCCTTTTGGTGTGGGATGCTGTATAAACGCTTACATTTGTTATCTTTAGTACCTCTTACTGATATATAGTTAATGTTGGCTAGCAACTTCTAAAGGTTCATTAATCCCGGTAGTCACATAAAAGTGGAGTAATTGTGGAAATTGTTTAACAGATAAGCTCTGCCTGGTATCAGCCTGGCAAGCAAACTAATGTGTGCATTGCCCTCTGTACTTTGATACAAGGCAACTATTGATTGGTCATTAACTTGACCAATAAATATTAAATTAACAAACATTAATCTATTCCTTAATATAGTATTGTAGGGTGTCAACTTTATAAACCAATGGCCTCTGGCCTCTTCAATGACATTTCTTTATTTTTTATATTGTCTTTTTGAATATGTGAAAAAAAGGCTAAATGCACTTTGTAGTCTATGGTTTTTAAATGAGCTTGTGTACTGTTCTCTTTATTTATTTACAAATGTACATACTGTAATTACAGATATACATTGCCATAATCTACTGCTCTTCACACTTATTCATACAGAATATCCATATTTATTCAGTTTTTCTTATTATATATTCTGCTAATACACTGCATATATCTATATTATTCTTACTACTATTATAATGTCACTGCTACTACATTGCACATATCTGTACATTTTATTTAACCTTTATTTAACCAGGTTAGTCTCATTGAGATATAAAATCTCTTTTTCATGAGAGACCTGGCCAAGATAGCAGAACAAGTATATTACATAAAACAACAATTTACAATCACAAAACAATCACAAAAGTGCATTTCAATTAAATAAAAGTACCATTAGTTAAAACATTTGCACATGTTGTTCATACACTGTTCATATTACATAGCCATATTTATTCTGCTCTTATAACACTGCAATATATTTCTTTTCCTGCCTATGCACCACCTGTCTATACTTGAATATCACATTGCACTTTTCTGCACTTCTGGTTGGACGCAAACTGCATTTCGTTGTCTTTGTACTTGTACTCTGCACAATGACAATAAAGTTGAATCTAATCTAATAAGTAGCTGCTCCGTGCATCGTTTGCAGCAATATAAAATAAAGTCTGCAGTGACCGCAAGACAATGAAATTGAGTCAGCCCCGCTAAAAGTCGACAACAGGAATATCTACTCATCCAAACTGAATTGTGGATGCATGCATTTGTGTGCCATTTAAAATGTAAATTCTGTACAACTCTGGATTTCACTGCCTTTATTTGTGTCCCTTCTTAGTCAATTTCAGAACATCCAACCTCTTGTTCACTCGTATCACAAATGGGCAGTTTGGTCAAACAACAAATGTACGTCATTAGTCACATTTCATCATTATTTGCCTTTGCTGGAAGCACAAAGTGTATAGGGGGAGGTGAGTTTGATAAATACATATCCTCAGGTTTTCTGTGTACCTGGTCAACCATGGGATGGCCTACATCCAGTGTTATGTAATAATGAAGCAACAGCCTTGAATGCCCTGTCAAGGCACCTGTTTTATAAGAGGACGTGATGATTAACATGTGCCAAACTGGATGGAAGCTGACCTTTATTATTATTATTATTATTATTATTATTATTATTATTATTATTATTATTATTATTATTTTTAGTTTAGTTTATTTAGATAGGGACAGATACAAAAAACATTGATAAGCTTCAACAGTCACCTGATGTATGTATCATAGTGTTTTTAGCCAAAGCTAATTCACGACCCTTGTCCCTACTAGGGCTTTTGGTTAGAAATAAAAATACAGATTTACATTATTAAAAATACGACAAGATGAAATAAAATGGAATGAAATGAAAAAGGAAAGAAAGTATACAAAGAGAGAGATATTTTTTTTGAAGGTGGCTAATGTTGGGATACATTTCAAGTGGTCTGGCAGAGAGTTCCATAATTGTGCCCCTTTAACTGAAAAGGCAGTTTGGGCAAATGATGTTCTACGGAAAGGGATACTACAATTATCTTGATCTGATGATAAATTCTGATATTTGGCTTGTTAATTTAGTGATAACGGTGGATCAGAAGATTAATTCTTCAATAAAACAAAAACAAGTGTCAGCTGGGTGTGGACTCATCGACATGAATAACATACAAGGGGGTGTTGAGCTTTTTGTGTTGAGACAAGGCCCGTTTTCACAGATTGTGAACGCGACAGCAGAGCACTCACCCCCTTTCGTTTGGATGTGCATGCATACTCCTAAGATGTGAAATGATAAACTTCATCTGCAGGTTCCAACAGTAAATACTTTTTTTAAGGAATGTTGAATATTAGTCATGCAACAGATTTTGAAGTTTGACACTGTGATGATATGTAGTAACTCTGGACAATTTTAGACAACTCATTTAAGGGCATGATTGTGTGATTTAAGTGATGATTGATTGTGGTTGATACCCTTATGTTTTGCTGCATTTAATTACTTATTCATTCGTGGTTGTCAATTGACACAATTGTAAAACATGGCTATTGTTCTGTTTCCTCTGGTTGTAATCAGAGTTACCAGCCTGGTTATTCTGGACAAGGTTCATTCACAGCCCATTTCCAAAGGGGCGTCACCAACGGACGCCGCTTAAATATCTCTGGGCGCAGTTGGATAGTCCTTCAAACAATCAGACCAACAATCCAGGTGATGTAGCAGCGACAGCGGCATCAACGGGTTGCTGCGCTTTGGTGGCAAGGGGGTAAGCAAGCCTCCGCAAAGCGTACCTCCTATGGAGCCATTTTGATGCTAATAAGCCATCACCTGCCGTTAGCATTCCATTGACTGCCATTCATTTTGCCGTCACTTTGACAGCGAATAACTTTACATTTGAAGCATTTAAAAACTTTATTTGTCCATTGTTTATTTCTAAAGAAACATGTATAAAAGGCTCCATTACCTTGTATCTCACGTTATGGCTCCGTAGCAGACATTTTTGTAAAAATAGGCTAACGATTGTGTCATAACCACGCGACTTTCTGTCCATAGTAGACAAATTACCGTATAGTCAGGAGAAGCTCGCAGGCAGTTTTGACTTACATTAGCTGTTTAAGTTTAATTACTAATGTTAACTATTTTAGTTAGCGATAATTAGCCTGTGCCTATGTTATCTCCTAACATATACCTACGCTCTCCGTCTCTGCAAGATTCAGAATGATTGAGATTTCTCTTGGCACAGCAGGTTGTGCAACGTCACATCTACGTCATCAAGCTCAGTTTGAGGCTGCGCAGTAACGCTCAGCCATCACCTGAAAAGTGTTTCCAGGGCTGCCAACTCTCACGCATTGGCCGTGAGACACACGCATTTGATTGGTTTCACACGCTCACGCGCCACCCCCCCGATTTCTCATGCTGAAGTGTGTAAAGAAAATCTCTAAATGACGTGTTCGTTCTGATTTCTGGAGGAAGGAGAAGGCTCGGGTCGAATTGAAAGATTAAGCAAAAGGTTTAATAAAACAAAACGGTGAAAACGACAGTCAAAACACAATCAAACATAAAACATGAAACATAAAACACTGCCAGCAGCAGACTGCAAAACACGCTTCCCCTGTGGGGTCACAGTTAGCAGCCATGCAACATGACAAAACAATACGCTGTAAACAGCGGACTTCATCGTGCTTCCCCTGTCGGGGTCACAGATTGAAGCCCCGTGACATTCTCCGGATCACACATTTATTCCCTAAACCTGGGTGGTTCCTCAAATGAAATCTTCCCTTATTGGTCAGATGTCTCTCAAAAGAAAGGTGTACATTCCCAATCAATCCAACTATATGAATACACATTCCTTTGTTCTAATCACGTCTAGCTCAACAGGGGAGTGGCTCCCCAAAAGCAGAAACAATAGTTACCTTTCCTGTGGGGACAATGAGTCTTCTTCATATGCTAAATGTCAGACATGATCTGATTCATTCTTTAGAAGCTAGGTTTTGGGTGAGGCAGTCAAATGCTGATTAGTGTGGTGTGATGCAATCGGTTGATTCAGTGCTTCCTCCAGCTACAGTATTCATTCAACTAAAAGTACATTTTTATCAGACATCACCAATGGTTTAACTTTTTACAACCTAACAAGTGTCAACCCGGTCGGTCAAATACCTGAAAGATGAGTTTATCTTGATCTACCTGCCACCCGTGATCGACTAGTTATGCCTTCAGAGACGGTGAGGGGGTTGAGGAGCGCTCCCTGTCTGTGGAATTTGCGAAATCTCGCAAATGTGAGAACATTTCTTCACGAGCCAACCCACACGCATTTCCCCGGCTTCAGGTATGCTTTGAGTATTATGGTGCATTTTTTTTGTCTTGTAATCGCGACTAGTAGCTCGAGTGTGACGTCACATCCGTGTCGAAAAATAAATAACCGCGGGTAGGTTACTGCTCTGCTTTCTGCTCAAGACTCGGCCATTGTTGTCATATAGCAACCGAGCGTCTCTAGCCAATTTCAGCTGCACAAGCTACAGAATAACTAATTAGGCGGTATTTAACTCCTGATAAGACTGTAGCGACATGCCTATAGGTAGCAGTATACAGCGATATGTGTACGACTTCTTCATTTGGTTACAACAAAGACAAAAGTGCTTAAAATTGTAGAAAACCACAATGTTTACTACGTGTGATGCACGACGTAGCCATCTTTGAAAGTGAACTCGGGGTCCTCTGAGTTCAGACGACTTGACGAGTCGTATATATGACCTCGGGGGCGTTCTTTTAGCAACTTTCGGTTCGTAACTCCGGAAAACGACTCGTAGATCGACTTTGGTGGACAAAAAGAACGCACCATTAGGCTACAGACGTGAAGTCCAAGGGTTTATAAATTAATTAAAATGATGTATGATTCCAGGGGCGTCGGACTGGGGGGGGGGATTGGGGACTGAGGAGGGCCCAAAAAGATGCTAGAATGAATAGCTGTGGATGTGGGGAGGGGCCCATAGAAAATGCCTTTCTACAGGGCCCAGAATTTTGTGCCACGCCCCTGTATGATACTGGGAAACTTTGGCCCACTATTGTGCTTCTCTAATCTCTGTGCAGCTCTAAATGTAACTGTAAATAATTCATTAAATGTTTCATAAAATGAACAAATCGTCTTTCTTTTTCCAGTTTCTTTCCCTTTCTTTTCTGTGGGGCACAGAGGACGAGGGCCAAACATTACTGGGCCTTGGCACAAAAAAAGTTTGAGAAAGGCTGTGATATAACACATGCACAAAATGAGCCATGCTGTGTCTTTTGTCTTGCTGTTGGTATTTTTCAGTCTATTTTCTGCTGCACCTTGTGGTGGGGAAAGGCCTTGATTGAAGAATTAATTTCCCTCACTGCCTAATCTAATGAGTTTTGGTCTTTGGCCACCAGTCCCCCTGGTGTCCAAAAAAATGGTTATTTCTATTTATTTGGTTTTAAAGAATTAGAATGTATGTAAATCAGTGGTTCTCATTCTTTAGAATTTCAGTGGTCCTAGTAGATCCCTTGGGTTGACCAATGTTAATTTAACTTTGGGTCCCTGGTCCCTACACTGAGA
This sequence comes from Perca fluviatilis, assembly GCF_010015445.1. Taxonomy (NCBI): domain Eukaryota; kingdom Metazoa; phylum Chordata; class Actinopteri; order Perciformes; family Percidae; genus Perca; species Perca fluviatilis. Next base: position 25,579,121 of record NC_053117.1, read on the forward strand.
ACCACTGGTGTGTGTGTGTGTGTGTGTGTGTGTGTGTGTGTGTGTGTGTGTGTGTGTGTGTGTGTGTGTGTGTGTGTGTGTGTGTGTGTGTGTGTGTGGGGGTGGGTGGGTGGGTGTTGTAGTAGTAGTAAAGAGAGAGAATGGGAGAAGGAAGTTTGTGTGAGTTGGACCTGGACCACAGACCCAAATCTTCTCCGCTCTTGCTACTGTCATATGCTGCACTATATCTTCATGTGGCACATTATGTTTGGCACATTGTATGGGTCACTTCTTATATCATAACAAGGTAATACAATGTGTAATCAAGTGATGACTGATTAACATTAATGTAAAAGCCAAATGCCCTAATACCTGTTGATACTACAACAATGCAAAGTTGGCAGTTTTGCACATATCATGTAAGACTCGATTTTTCCATTTCTTTGTACAAAACTCTCCAGAAAGTTCCATTTAATGGTTTATTTATTTTTTTTAAATCCCGGGGGGCATAGCCCCGGACCCCCCTAGGGAGAGCCCCCCCACATAACAAATCACAATTTAAACCCTGACAGTAATGATGCTGAAAGAGCCAAAGAAATTTGCTTTGTACGCAGCAAAATTTGGGTTCACCCCATCAAATCTCCCTCCAAGGTTTTGGGAAAAGTTGGCAGCTCTGGTGTTTCAACTGACATGAGCAAATACAATTTTCATGAGTGAGTGACCTATTCCTTTTAATTATTTGACCAATGCCCATGCAGTTCAATGCACTTATCATTTGGCGCCATTGGAGCTCACAAAGTGAGCAGATGCAGTCAGACATACTGCTAATATATGTTCCATCACAAGTTGCATTTTTATGTTACTTTTCATATGATGGTTCCTTTATATTTATTTTATTTAGCTGTTGTTCATACGGAGTTTGAATGCACTTACTGTAAGACACTTTGGACAACAAGAATGCAGAATGAATGGAATTTTCTCAGTGTAGATGTTGACCTTTGTATATATCTTGCTGGCACAGATAGAAGGTTTGGCAAGAAGGCTAACAACAATGGTCTACTGATTTTGTCTTACTGAAATATTTGGAAGTGTGTCAGTTTTCACGTTGGGTTTCTTTTGTTGTTTGTTGACAGCTTCGTCAGACCATCACTTCGATTGTTTTTCTCTTTGTCCTCTTTTCCTCACACACTGTTCTCTGTTAGCGCTGCTGCAGTAGTCTCCATATCTTTGGAGCAGCTATAGTTATGGTAAAGATAATAAAACTTGACAGCAATTTTCACAAAGTTTTTCTAACCCCTTACTTAGTTCTGGCGGTGCTGAGATTGAAAGTGCAAAGTAGAGTCTGGGATTGTTTCCTGTGATGATAACAATAAGCCAGTGTTGTAGAATCTCCTAGGAAACCGAAAGAAGCGGAAGAGCTTTGATTATTCACTTATCGAAGCGGCCTCAGTACATTGATAGTGAAACACTCATTCATCCAGCAAATAGTACATATGCTGTACTATCAACACCGTGTGGCATGAGTCCATTGTTTTATTACATGAGTGATAAAGCCCTTGCTCTGCACCTTCAGGGCCTTTCAGATTTTCAATTCTTTTCAAATACTTCCATTTGTGGCTTTTTCTAAATGGTGACTCAATCCAACTACAGGGATAAAGGGTCAGAACATTCATAAGACAGAGTTAACTGAACTGACCATTTTCATTAGTCATTTCAACTTAAAAGGAGGAACTTCAGAAGGACAGACTACACCACACCCCAGGTTAGCAAACCAGAAAATAACTTCAGCTTCCTGTTTCCATAAACAAGTCTGGGTCTGCCACCTTTTCTACAACTCATAATTTCTGTTTTGACATATTTACTTTCATTCTCTATCTTTGTTCCTATTATAATTAACTTTCACTGTAGTAAGTACCACAAAAAACAACCGTAACAAGAATAAAAGATTAGGTAGCACTGAGAAGACATTAAAAATGAAATACTTGATGCACTCCTAGTCACCTTTGCAGAGAGCTGTACTGTTGGCTTTTACTGCGGTTTGGTGTTCACTGGTAATGGATAACACGCGTACTCCAAAAGAACAGTGTATCCTGCTGTAACCCACAGAAAATCATGCTTTGGTCCCATTTCTTTGTCTCTCAGGACACAGGTCCAAAAGAGACCGTAAACAGCAAAATTTAGTAAACGGATTTTGGTCCTGTTAAGGGAGCTTATGTACATTCTCCACAAAAAAAAGTTGCTGCATCTAGAAAGCTAGTAGACGCAGATCCAAAACATTTCCTGGCACAACAGGGTGCATGGGAAGCAGTGGTAATAGGAAAATTCTAGCAACACGCAGGAATGAGAATAAATACTCTCAGTAAGCGGTCTTTCAGGGTTTGTGTCACAACACATTGATTTTATTAGTGAACGTTTACTTCATTATTAGTTGTTAGTGTTGCATGTGTTAATGGCATAAACAGGGTATATTAGGGTCAATTTTGAAACTCTTCAGAATGTGAAATTCACAGTTAAATTAGGGCAATATACCAGTTTGATAATGCACTTTGATGGTGCATTTCTAACATTTCCAACTTTGGAGTGGCAGACAGCTTTTTCAATTTAGAAGCTCAGAAACACATTTGAAACTGCTAATTTACATTTATTTAAAAATACAGACTTTATGCAAGTGCAGAATATATCCTAACAAGAACAACCAATGAAACAATCAGCATTCACCTTTAAAAAAAATAATAAAAAAAAAAAGAGTAATGGTACACATAAAGAATCACAGGCTCAAATTGGGAGGAACTTGATTTGCTGATTTGAAAAAGGGACTTGATTGAGGTGGGGTTAGCTTGGAAACCCAATTTTTCAATTTCACAATTTACTAAATTAAAGTGTTTTAATGTACATACTCCTGAGTGCAAAATGCATCTGCAAAAAAAATGGGTCAAATGTAAATTCAAAAATATACATAGCATTTTTTTCCACACATTTGTAGTAAGTAAAATATAGGTAGGACATTCAACTCTGTGATTTGGCTTCAATGCAACAAGATGATTAATTAACTTGTCATGCGCTCTCCCTTAAATGAAATAAGTAAGATTGAAGATGTACAAATTATCTTGCTTCTTCCAAAGATTTAAAAATAAATCTATACTTGAAAAAGAGATGTATACAATCTAAATCATACATAAGAAGTAACAGAAAGAACTTAAAGGAGAAGGCACTGAGATCAAACACCGAGAGACAGAGGGGGTCAGAAGGATTCATCGTCTGACTGCCCTGCCAGAGCGCCCAGAGACCTGATCTGAGACTCCCTTCCAGGAAAGCCTTTTCCCTCGGACCCTTCGGACCCTGACTGACCAACGGTCACTAACCTTCTCATTCTCCTGTTCCCTGGCCCCACTGATTCCACAGACTCTGCCCTGTCACTGATAATGTCACTAACACTCGATCTTACCGACAATCCACCATTAGACCCGTTGCTATGGGAAGAATGACTGTGACCATAGCTGTTGTTGAAGCTGTATCCATGGGAACCGTTGTTTCTATGAGAGTTGCTGTTGCTCTTGGGGTGGCTTGGCTGAGTCTGGAAAGTTTGACTAAGGGAAACCTTATCGAAGGATTTTTGGCTACGTAAACTGTGCTCAGAACCGGAGTCACGCTGGGTATCAGGCTTTGAATGTGTATCTGGTTCTCCAGCTACACCAGGGTCTCCTGCAGGTCCAGAAGTCTGAATGAAGGTCACATCTTGTGGCCTGTCTTCACACAAAAACTCCCTGACAGAGGATGGAGATCTGGGAGTGGTGGTGTCAGTCGGTCTACCAGGGGGAGCAGGCAGGACGCGGCCTACCTGAAGACAGAAATTGGAGGTTTGAAGAGAAAAAGGGAAGAGACACATTATTAAATGAACCTCTTAATTAATGGGATACAGCCTATGAATTTAGTGCTACTACTAAAGACAGAGAGACACTTAGGAACTCCAGTAGAACAAATCAACAGAAGACACGATAATATAGGCAGAGGTTAAATTGGGCCGGAGCACACCGGAGCGCTACTCCGCCTCCTCAGGTCCACAAAACACCCTGCCGGAGCTCAGCGCCGTCTCCTTCAGCATCAATTTTGCCGGGGCTTCAGCCCCGAATGTTTTGAGTGTAGCCCCGAATGTATTTTGAAAAGTTGACTGACAAATATGAAACCGGACGTCGCTTTGTGTCCACTCTTGCTGTAAAAAGCTGTGCAGCTTCAGGTTTATGGATGCGCTCTGCTGTCGACATGCTGCGGCAAATGTGTCGCGTTTGTGCTCCCTGCCATAAGTTTTGGGTTTCCACCTCCGATGTAGAGCAGCGTACAGCCACTTCCCTAAACGTCTCAAACGGCGCTCTGTGTCTGTCAGACGGTCTGAGATCTACCGTATCAGCAGAGCAATCACGTAACGCACAGCAGACTACGGTGCAGGTATAGATTATTTTCTGAAATATAGTGACTTCATTCTTGTAGGCTAATAGCCTATTATAACTTTATTTTTCACAAAATATCACAACTCCTCCAAATCTCAGAGAACACAGATGGGATGAGTTATATTTTAAATGTGCACAAAGTTTTGGACATGAGCAGAAATCTTGCTGAAACATCTGAAATATTACAGTCCAGGGGTTTATTAATAAATTAAATGAATAATGTATCACTGAGGTGAATAATTGTCATATGCACATTTACGGATGTTACTTCCCCAACAAAGGATGCAAAAGAGGCAAGAATAAGCTACATGTGTGCTGACTCAGATATAATTACAAAAGTCGATCTAAAGGAGAATAAATAGATGAAAGCAATACAGAATGACTGACTGCAATATTTTCTATTATGTTTTTATATTTTAATTGTAATGTTTCCCTTTACATAAAGATATTTCAGGCATATTTATTCAGAAAAAGGTAGAAATAGGTGCATACAAATTCACCAAAATGCAGGAAATTAAGTGTTTAATGCTAAAAAAAAATTCTGGGGGTGGAACCCCACATCATAAGTCAGTACACAAATCTGGAAGAAAAACCTTGGCCTTTGGGTTGCCAGGCCAGTTATGATTAGACCAAATGTTGGTGCCATCTAACAAACTGGAAGCTAAAATGAACATACACTGGCTATTAACAAGCTGGGCAAACCAATCACTGTTAAAAAGGCTATAATAGGGGTTTCTGATTCTCTTAAATAAACATAATTTTCTTGTTTAAAAAGATGTTTACATATTTGCCAACCAATATTTTCAAACATGTTCGATTTCATACATTTTCTGGGGTGAGATTTGTTGCCTGCCTGTTAACATTAGCCTATAAAAGGTAAAACATAATAATAAAGTAAGTGAATTGTAAAGTATTTCTCTTTGTTTGACTAACTAATCAACCCTACCTTACAATAATACTGGAAAAAGAGCCCCTTTGGTGTAAAAACACATTAAGTCATTTTACGGCACGATTTTGAATGACGACCATTCCCCGTAAAAAGGGCTCCCCCTCCCTACAAAAGCCAATTTAACCACTGAATATAGGCAATCCTCAAAACTTAGGATAATAACCAAGGTTATTTGTTATTTGTGTAACCCCGGTTCATGAGCGTGGTAACCATACAATTAGGCTTAAGGATTGACTGTCCCTTCCACATATAAGTTTAAAGCGCCCATATTATGCTCATTTTCAGGTTCATAATTGTATGTTAAGGTTGTACCAGAATAGGTTTACATGGTTTAATTTTCAAAAAACACCATATTTTTGTTGTACTGCACAGCTCTCTCTCACTGCTGCAGCTCCTCTTTTCACCTGGTTTCTGTTTTAGCTACAGAGGGAGACCTCTTTTCTTCTTCTTCTGTACTATCTTTGATTGCACTCGCACATGCGCAGTAGCTCAGATGTAGATCATGTCAGCTAGCTAACTCTAGAGACAGTAAAAGAAAGCCTGTTTCTCCAACTTCGGTCAGTTACAAGGCGGGACTACCTGGGAGACTTCTAAATGAGGGCGCACATGTAAGTAGTTCTTTTGTAGATTATGGTGAACTTGTGTGTGTTGTAGCAGTGCTTTGCCATTGAGAACGAGGTAGCATGCTTGCAGTTAGCCAGCTTGTTTCGGCTAGTGACATAGAAAGCCGTGCAGATTTTGAACAGCTCACCCGGAGACTGAAAGCAGGACACATTCAGAAACCGTATCTCACTCAAAACAGCATGGATGGATTTTTTTCATAGTTTGTATGCGTGTGCAAGCACCAGTGACACAAAATAACACCCCAAATCCCAGAAAAAGTGATTTTCTCATAATATGGGCACTTTAACATTAAAACATGATGTATAAATAATATAATAATCTATTCATTTTCATCCATCTGGCCCAGTTTAACATGCAACTCAATTTTATACAATATATGTACAGTAGTAGGGCGTCCCTACTCCGTCTCTCTTTCAGCTAAGGGGTCCTTGGCCTAAAAAACGTTGAAGACCCCTGCATTAGAGAAATTGTGGAAATTGTTTAACAGATAAGCTCTGCCTGGCATCAGCCTGGCAAGCAAACTAATGTGTGCATTGCCCTCTGTACTGTGATACAAGGCAAATATCGATTGGTCATTAACTTGACCAATCAATATTACATTAAAGGTCCCATGGCATGAAAACTTTATGAGGTTTTTTAACATTCATATGAGTTCCCCTAGCCTGCCTATGGTCCCCCAGTGGCTAGAAATGGTGATAGTTGTAAACTGTGTATCCTGCTCTGCCTTTGAGAAAATGAAAGCTCAGATGGTCTGATCTGGAATCTGCTCCTTATGAGTTCATAAGGAGCAAGGTTATCTCCCCTTTATCTGCTTTGCCTGCCCAGAGAATTTGGCCGACCCATGAGAGAGACATCATGGCTTTCAAACGAGCAAAGTGGCAGTTGGTCAAGGCCACACCCCCACCCTCCACCTTGCCCCACCCCCTCTCTCCTCCTCAATAGCTACAGACACAGAAGTGGCACATAGTAAGGATAGCTCATTGTGGGACTGGCTCTAGTGGCTGTAATTCTGCACCAAGGCTTAAAACTGAAGGCATAACATAATCACATCGCACTTGCTATTGTTTCCCAAACATTGCTTTGCATACCCTTACCAAAGATAAAGAGTCAGTCTTCGCCCGAACATCCCGATACTCTCCTCCAGCCAGTGATGCACCATCTAAGTGTGGTCCTACTGTAGAGGAGAGCTGAGGTCTTCCCGGAGGGTGGAAGTCTGACTTGTCAATTCCAGCCATTGAAGCTAATTGACCGAGGCTAAAAAAAAAAAAAAAAAAAAAAAAAATGGAATCAATTTAAGTTAAGGGCACAGTCATTCACTACTGAAGTGTATGCTAAAATAATCTGAGATATTGAATTGTTAAATGTAAAAAAATTTACTTTACATACAGGTTGCCTTATTTCCATTGCAAATGTAAATTAAATGCCACTGAGATGCCACACCCATTTAGATTAATTACTTCAAGATGTAATTAGAGATGTTTATTACTAGCAGTAGATGCACTGGTAAAAGCACTGAATGGCATCAATAGCAACAAGCGTCTTTACGCATATTAGTAATATTAGTAAAATATAAAGCAATATTTTACTAACAAAAGGATTAAAAAAAGATTTATGTTGTGTGGACCCCCTCCTTTAAGATGTTTTTCAAAAAGTAGCCACAACAAGGTAACAATGGAGAATAAGTGCTGCAGAGTAAAGGGCTGTAAAGTATACTGGTGTGATTCTGTTAACTGGGTAAAAAGATAAAATAGTGGGGAACATGAGGAACCAATAAGTCAAAATAAAAGAATAAACGACTGTCGGGTGTTTTTATCAATGCAGGAAACCAAGCAAATGCAGCTGTTCACTGTTGATGAAGGTAACAATGATGGCAGCACAGTAAGACATAGCCATGTTTAAGGACAATACTGGGTACATCCTGGTCCCCACCCATTTACTGCACCTTATGGTTTCATAACAACTCAGCACCCTTAAATGGCCCTTGAGGATGAATCAAGGTAAATAATCAAAGAAATAAATTCAAATCAAGATAAAGTATTTATGACCAAAGAAAGGCTCAAATAAACAAAGGAAAAACTGGTGATTCGGTCACAGTGAAACTCATCCTGTCAGAGAGAAACTCATTTGAACAGGGCTCAGTAACAGGTTTCTAAATAGAAGAAGTCAACAGGACCAGAACAAATAGCCCGGTGTTATTAAAGGGCATCTCAGAATGAAAGTGAAATCCAACACATCTATCACATCTACGGTAAAGAGTCAATTTACAAAAAGTAGCCCAGCCTTTTGCCATCTTACCCTCAGTCACATGAGAAGATGTCCTTTTCATCTTTATGAAAACACAAAAAGTCTTAAAATACTTGACAATTCCACGTTGACTTCTGATTAGCATGCATTTCCAGTATAATAGACATTAACTACACAACTTGATGTGGTTTTCCATACATAGCAAATTTCATGATGTATCGAAATCGGCTCTTCTTTTTCTGAATCGTTCAGTGATATTTTGGAATGAATATTACAAAATACATCTATTGTTACATTATCAAAAATATTGGAACTATGATAAATGATAAAGTTGATTAATCAAGTAGTTGATCAACGAATATTACAGCTGCATGAATAGATGTTTGTCTTGCAACAAAGACTTGATAGACAGTATTATGGGCTTATGGCTGACAAGTTAGCCAACTTCGAAAACTAGCAGACAAGGAGCAACACAAGTATCCCATTGGAGTTATGCCATTGGTGGTGATGGCCGGTGGATATAACACATGCATTTGGTGTGGGAGATCTGAGTTTGATTCCCACTGCGATACATAAAACCAACGTGTCCCTGAGCAAGACACTTAACCCCTAGTTGTTCCAGAGGCGTGCAACCACTGACATACAGTGTATAGCAATTGTAAGTCGCTTTGGATAAAAGCGTCAGCTAAATGACATGTAATGTAATGTAAAACGTCCACTAATGTGCACATGATGTTTAACTCTCATCCGTCACTAACTTTAGCTTTGCCTCATTTTGTGCTGAGCAGGTAGCGCACACTTGGCTTGTCTGAGCTTATTTGCTTTACACAACTGCCTATGGTTTTCTATTGGGAGTTTAGGGTGATCTGTTGGGAGTCAACAATACAATCTTTGTGATACTTTGTAAAAAATAAATATTAAACATTGGCTACTTCTTTAATACAAAAATATATATATATTTATATAACTTTTTTTTTTAAGATACATTTTTTGTTTTTTATCATTAGACATACAGAACAGAGAAACACAAATTTAAGGACAATACTGGGTACATCCTGGTCCCCATCCATTTACTGCACCTTATGGTTTCAGAACAACTCAGCACCCTTAAATGGCCCTTGAGGATGAATCAAGGTAAATAATCAAAGAAATAAATTCAAATCAAGATAAGGTATTTATGACCAAAGAAAGGCTCAAATAAACAAAGGAAAAACTGGTGATTCGGTCACAGTGAAACTCATCCTGTCAGAGAGAAACTCATTTTAACAGGGCTCAGTAACAGGTTTCTAAATAGAAGAAGTCAACAGGACCAGAACAAATAGCCCGGTGTTATTAAAGGGCATCTCAGAATGAAAGTGAAATCCGACATCACATCTACGGTAGAGTCAATTTACAAAAAGTAGCCCAGCCTTTTGCCATCTTACTCTCAGTCACATGAGAAGATGTCCTTTTCATCTTTATGAAAACACAAAAAGTCTTAAAATACTTGACAGTTCCACGTTGACTTCTGATTAGCATGCATTTCCAGTATAATAGACATTAACTACACAACTTGATGTGGTTTTCCATACATAGCAAATTTCATGATGTATCGAAATCGGGTCTTCTTTTTCTGAATCGTTCAGTGATATTTTGGAATGAATATTACAAAATACATCTATTGTTGCATTATCAAAAAAATTTGAACTATGATAAATGATAAAGTTGATTAATCAAGTAGTTGATCAACGAATATTACAGCTGCATGAAGAGATGTTTGTCTTGCAACAAAGACTTGATAGACATTTTTATGGGCTTATGGGTGACATATTAGCCAACTTCGAAAACTAGCAGACAAGGAGCAACACGAGTATCCCATTGGAGTTATGCCATTGGTGGTGATGGCGCAGTGGATATAACACATGCATTTGGTGTGGGAGATCTGAGTTTGATTCCCACTGCGATACATAAAACCAACGTGTCCCTGAGCAAGACACTTAACCCCTAGTTGTTCCAGAGGCGTGAAACCACAAAGCAGTTGAGCCGGCTAGCCAAATTTTCCTCTGTCTCCCAAGCAGGTGTAATTTAGAGTTGTCATTAAGTAACAAAACAATCGGGTCAGCAGGAATTTGACATCCTATCACATCAGATATTAGTGATGTGGTTTTATTCCAGAACTCATGCACCTGTTCACACTCCCAGACCATGTGCAGGAAAGTTCCAGTTTGTTCAGGTTGACAGAACGTGCAATAGGTAGTGGGAATGACTTTAGAGATGTATCTCTTCTGGGGAGTCCAATATGATTGAATATGTGATTAATAATAATAATAATAATTACATGACCGTCAGCAGTTTTCTAATGTTGGTTGACAAAATAAGCAATTTTAAGGCATCACTTTGGCTTCTAGTACCTTCAAAAAATAATAGATTGCTTGAGAATAACAATTGTTATTGTGGTCCTAAAAGAACTACATTCAAAACAAAATTAGAAGATAAAGGAACATATGACAAGGGCAATAGTGAAACTATATTTTGAACCAGGGTGTCACCAAGTGGGAAAAGCCAACATGACTCAAATGATGGAAAAACTGAATGCCCAGAGATGCATACTGAAACTGAAAGTTGTGAAGTTAAATAAAGACATTCTTTAAACCACCCAGAACCAGAACTAAATTGGCACCGTCAAAGTAAAAAGAGAAATGCTGTACTGGCCACGTTTAAGAATACTCACCCAGCATCCTTAAGGAGATCCAGGAAAGCATGGAACTTGGTAAATGAGCTCTCGATGCTCTCGAGGACAACCTCGTCTTCAAGAGCACCGAGAGCAGGTGGTGCTGATGCAGAGCCAGTGGCTGCCAGCGCCTCTGACAGGGAGAGGTTGGTGTCACGTAGACGGGCATTCTCCAGTTCATACTGAATAGAAACAAGAAAAAGACAGAATAAAAGGGCATCTTGAAGCCAGTTTCTTGTTTGTTCATTTAGCAAACCATTTATATGAGCATACAGTACTGTATCTCAGACCCTGTGACTGTCTGTTGGTTTTGAGACATGACACAATTGGGGGAAGTAGCCCTTTCTACATACCATCAAAGGAACTTTCTCACAATTTCAGATTTAATTGAATTTTGAGTTATAACGACCATAATAATTCAAAACCTACTTCAGTGTGGCTGACCAACCCTCAATTTATATAATGTAAGTGTGTCCTAACAAAGTTACAAGACAAGAGCTCGAAACCTAAGGCTATAACAATGTCCACAAACTGCAAGAAAGGGCAAGCTGATGACTGCTGCACACAACAAATGTTTGCAGTAGAGGGAAACAGAATTAAAATAAATAACAGACAAAATCATGTTAGTATTTTTGAGATTACCATTACCTCCATGAGCCTTGATTCAGCTTTCAGTCTGGCTCTGCGCTCCTCTGCCAGCCTCAGACGACACTCTTTTAGCTCCATCTGCAGGGCATGTATCAGAACACACACACAAATACACAGCCTGCTCCAAGTTCTTCAAAGTAAACTGATAAGGTCCAAAAGCTTTCCTGTTGTCCTGTCTACGAAACTTAAAAAGTTCCAGAACGTTTTAAGTTGGTAGGCAGCCTGATGTGACTAACCTGCATATATTCAAACTTCCGTCCGGTGATCCTGTCCTGGAGACTAAGAGAAGATGGTCTCTCCTCCACTTCCACTTCTTCCTCCTCTCCCTCTGAATCAGACTCCACAGTAACCTTCACGGTGGCTGCACCCTAATGAAAACCATGTATTTCAACAAATGATGATACAATGAAAATACAGTTTGATTTACACTTGGCAGGGTTCTGATCCCTTTTCAAATTTCAGTCATTTCTACAGTAATACACTTTACATAAACAAAAACAAACTTACCTGGAAGCTTTGATTGATCACACAAACTCCAGGAGGCATACCTCTGCAACAAAGGCGTCCAACATAATATTAGTCTTTGATTCACTGAGCGCCATCACAGCAATACTTGGTGAATGTTTTGTAAAAAAAAAAAAATAAACTACAGTATGTTCTCTTCTGGTTGGTTGAGGAGACATGTTCCGTAAATGTAGCCAAAAACTGTTCAATCAATGTGGCAATTAAAATAATACATGTAATACTGTACATGTGAATAGAGGGTTTTATTCTGAACTAAAAGTAAATTGGTTTGCCAACATGTCCTCACCTCTGGCGTCCAGCTCGTGCAGCAGCACGCCAAGGCACACAACCGGAGTGGGAATAGGGCTTCTGTGTCTGAGCAACACCTGAAGGAGAAGTTCCTTTACGAGGGGCTGCACCAGAAAGAGAGCCATGTAAAGAACTGGAAATTCACAAACCGAAAACTTTAAGCCACACAGAGTTTTTCTGGGAACACTGGCTATTGGCCTCTGTTTTAGAACACACAGACAGGTAGTAAGGAAGTGATACGCTGTGTGGATCCATGAGGTGCTTTACATCTGGAAAAAGCAGGTTCTAAACATCACAGGCAAAAGAGAATTAAGGCTGACGAGTCCAGCGGAAAATTATTTTAGTTACTGAATCAGTTACGACACATCCTGGCACTCGTCATCTTTTGCTTTTGATATTTACTACAGGGTATCGAAACCCAAAGTATCTAAAAGTGTTGGTTTTGGTGTCAGGCGAGGATCTACAAAATGTTGTCATATAAATAATTCTATTGAAGACATCTAAACCATATCAAACACTTTTTTGCACCAGTCAGCAGAGCTGTCTGGAGTAACAAAGGGAGAACAGGATAAAGTTCTTACCATGTCTCCAGATGACTTAAAAGCCAAAAGGTGAGAAGTCAGAAAAAGACAATATGGGTATGAGATAATAGACGCTATATAAAACAGAACCAAAGAAATCCAACACTTAAGGTCGTTCTTGCTTTTGCACAGGCTGGAGACTTGCGGATTTGCATTCCAATTAAATACAAAATACCAAGTTGGCAGTTTGGGAGTCTGAAATTTGACATTGTTTGACGTAGACAGTTTATGTCACGTACAGCAACAAAACTAGATCTATTTATGAGCCTGATGAAGTGCTGAGGTAAAACCTTTCCCAATGTTAATAAAATAGAAAAGATCAAGTATATTTGTGTGGGCTGATTGTGTGGCCACCAACACAAATATCTGTAGTATGTTATGTCTGACAATGGATACAATGACTTCAACTGTTTGAAATCACAGACAGGTGCCTAGAATTAAATGTAGCATTGTGAGAAACAAGAAAAATATATACATATACCTATCCTAAAAGCAGTTTTTCCTCTGGCTGTACTGGGTAGTGCTCGCCTCCTTGGACCAGAAGTTCTCTGTGGCTCTGAGGCTGCAGGCTTGATCCAGCAGTACTACAGTACAATATTAGGAAGACACAAGCCATGGGCACAACTTTGTAACAAATATGAAGCAAGCATGCAAATACACCATCATCATTCATTTAGACTTTGAATGAAAAAAACAGCTCAGGACACTCACCTCTGGTGACTGTCCATGAGCATTCATCAGAACTTTCTCTAGTATAGTTTTAATTAGGACCTTGTCTGTAAAAGAATTGAAAAAAACATTCACCTTGAAAAAATATTTGTTGAGAGATTTATATATTGTTTTTTTAGATCTGTTTCAAACAATTATAGTACTAAATTAAGTATAGTATTAGAGAGCAATTATGCAATTTTTCCGGTATGAAAACACAACATACTCGAAAACTGGTTAGGATTAGTACAACGCAAATACACAGCTAAATAAAAATCTAACAGTGCACTAGCTGCGCCTAGAGGCTGCAATGTTTATTACACCCACAATACAAAAGTGATGTGTGGAACAAACATACCAATAATTCCAAATCATATTGTTCTATGCAGTGTGAAAAAATCTAGAAAATGTTATGACTTTGGCTGAGGTAGCTTCTTACCAATTAAAGGGTTACTACGAATATCCAGTACACAAAGAGCAGAATTTGTTTTCAAGGCTTCTAGCAAACGACGTGCTCCTTCGTTGGACAGACCACACCTCTGTAGGTCAACAGCTGTTCAACAAGTAACAAAACAGAAAACATGAGCAAAATTCCTGCAAAAAGGAAAACCGCAGCTAAACATAAACTTCTCTTTGTCTCATTGAATTTCTCTTAAACCCACACACCTACTAACCTTTAACCCAAAGGTCCTCTGCCAGTTCATGCGCAAGAGCAGCAGCACCCCGGTCCCCAATTAAAGTGTTACAGTTCAGGGTGACACGGCGGAGACCTCCCATTCCCTCAAACTGTGGCTGTCGATACCTCAGAGACTCCGCCCATGCAGTGCCATGCCTCTGCATTCCCTGATGCTGAGAAAAACTTGCACTCTTATACAAATATGTATTTTTTATTTTTTTTTAAATACAGGCCATTTTTGAAATAGGGTCTGGGTTTACAATTAATGATACATTACACAAATTGGCACAACATAGTATGCCAGGTAAAGTATTATAAATTACATATTGCACCTTGATGATGTTGGCCATATGCTCTGCCCCTCTCCAGGTGAGATTGCATCCTGTGAAATCTACCGCCCTGATGCTTGTAGAATACTTCACACTTTGGCAAATGACTGAAACACATAAAAATGAAAATCACAAAGACAACATCCTCACATACACTACAATCCTGAGAAGGCTTTCTGGACAATAAAAAGTAAATAATACTGTAAATATACATACCCTCTAAGCCCTCATCAGAGATTGGACAGTTAGCCAGAGATAGGTTTTCCAAGGAAATACTTTTTGAAAAACCCTGGAATTAAACAAAACATATATTAGTTTTTACCAAATTCCACTCTTAAACAGAGCATCTGTTTAAACCAATATTCACCCAGGTTGTATGTCACACACATTGCAATATTCACTACAGTTTATCATTAGTTAATTCTCAACACTCACAGCTAAGAAATTGTCCCCACTGTGTAAATAAAAAAAGTGAGTGAGTAAATGCTAATGAGCTTATGATTCTGTGCCAGTCTCTCTGAATACGTAACAAAACAGCAATAGAATGGTTTAAACATGACTGTTTGGACTGCAAAATATATTCTCATGCAATTGTTTACCTTTGTCAGGGTGATGAGGTCCCTGTGTCTCAGTGGAAGTCCATTAAGCTGCAGAGTCTTGAGGTTGGGAGAGACAGTCATACACTCTCTCAGGGCCTTGCACAACTTAAATGTCATGTCCTTAGAGCGAATGGCTGGGATCTTCTTCCTGAAGCTAGACTTATAGTACCTTCTATCTGAAATTGGTGGTCATATGATTCATGTTTAAATGCAACATTGGTAAGTCATTTAAGTTTCAAATGTAACTTATCCAGTACATGTTTCAATAACATTAGGTATTAAGTAATTAGTAACAAGTAATTAAGAGGGTATACATTTTTTGTTTAAACTTTCTTTCCCACCATTTATTGATGCACCAGGTTTATATTCTGCCTTACCTGCGTCTCCAGAAGCAAGACTGGCTTGGTAAGTACTACTTATTGCAATGTGGTGCAGGTGTTTGTTAATGCAGATAGAGTTGAGAATGGGTGGCCAGTCTGTGAGTTTGACCCGGTCTCCATTAAAGTCCAGCATCCCTTTGTCAAGGTTCATCTTAACAGCGGGGAGAGGAAATGATTCCTGTCTGGCACAGGCAAAATCATAGTATGCCATAAAGTCCTGGGCACCCTGCCGCCGAATGTGAGCACTGTCTTGAACCATCTTTGACCTAGAAAAAAAAAAAAGAAGACGTTTTTTTTAAAGTCATTAGGCAAACTTTTCACTAGTCAGAATTATTCAAGATTAATAATACCATGAGATGAAATACTGCCCGGATGCAGACATCTCTTCCAAAGTGTTTCTGGTCGTATTAGTAAATATTTTGATATTGGTTACCAAAAATAGTTGTGAGGGAAAAAGTCAGGAGCAGCACAACTCATTTCACATACGTGAAGAAGGTTCAGGAGACTTTCATGATTTACACAGAAACATTTGATAGAATCTCAATTGAGGAGAAAACGTAGGCAGGCAGTACAGTTTAACCACGATGTGTTACCTATTATCCGGTCTTCCTGAAAGTGTATTTGAACTCATGCTGGAGGAGTTAAGTTTAGCTGAACCTTCAATGTAAACAAATATATTGCGGGTGCCGTAAACTAAAATGCTTAACCCAAATACCTCAGCACAGACAGAATGTGTTATGTGGTAACTTTCTCCATGACCTGAGCAGGATGGGAGCGCTTGAGGCAGCACTGTGTTATCATACAGCTGTTACGTCTGCCGTCTTCTATGGAGACACAGCGTTGAACTACTCCTCTGCCTAAAAAAGGTTATGAAATGATGTTGGACACTGACCTGAATGAGACCTGGGGTACCACGGTCTCAACATACATAGGATGAGTTCGTAAGCTGGAAATTCCACCACAAATAGTGGCCCCATAGGGTAACACAATTTGATTGAGTCATTAGAGAATTATTAGAATATTACATCTTTTCAAGCTACATTCAACATTCACCTTTAACCATAGCTTATAATAGTTTGGTTGACTAATGAGACAGGAGCGGTACAGCTGTTGAATGAGTCGATCCATTCACAAAAGTGGCACTCCCACCACAAATTTTGGGAGGCAGAAAAAATATATATATAAGTGCCACTCAATACACTTGAAAATAATGGATGATCAGTACAATATCATAGCCCATTATTATTTGTTACGCTTAATCAAAGAGGACATAGTCCATTCAAAGAGTGGATCATCAAACTAATTAGACTCTATTAGATTATATTGTAACAGTCCACAATAGGAAGTTTTCTGAAGATAAACTAATCATAACTAGTAAAAAGGAAGTAAAAAGGAACATATATATCAATTATCAAATTAGCCAACATAATGTTGAGATTAAATTCATCATTTAGACCTTTTGGAACGCGTCTGCAATGTAAATATCCAAAATGCCTTTGGCTTTTTTAGCGTTTTTTAGTATCAATATGATTTTAATTTTTTTCTCCTTTGGAAGACTAACTTGTTCAATACCACAAAAGCGCAGTGATGAGATGTCATGTTTATGATCATTGAAGTGTCCCGCAACCGGGTAATCACAATGTGTGCACAATGCAACAACACCTATAAGACACAGAACTTTCGCCATCCTCACAACAACAAGATTTTTCCAATTAAGAGTGTCATCACTTGTGCCTCAACTCATATAGTGTACATTTTGATGTGTCCGTGTGGTCTGGTGTATGTAGGTAAAACCACAAGGCAGTTAAAACAACGCATCAGCGAACATAAGAGTTCGATTCGTAGAAACGACCGGGATTACCCGGTTGCGGTACACTTCAATGATCATAAACATGACATCTCATCACTGCGCTTTTGTGGTATTGAACAAGTTAGTCTTCCAAAAAGAGGGGGAAATCATGACTTGCTACTAAAAAGACGCGAGGCATTTTGGATATTTACTTTGCAGACGCTATCGCCAAAAGGTCTAAATGATGAATTTAATCTCAACATTATGTTGGGCTAATTTGATATTGATATATATGTTCCTTTTTTACCTCCTTTTTTTACTAGTTATGATTAGTTTATCTTCAGAAAACTTCCTATTGTGGACTGTTACAATATAATCTAATAGAGTCTAATTAGTGTGATGATCCACTCTTTGAATGGACTATGTCCTCTTTGATTAAGCGTAACAAATTAATGTGCTATGATATTGTACTGATCATCCATTATTTTCAAGTGTATTGAGTGGCACTTATATATATATTTTTTTCTGCCTTCAAAAATTTGTGGTGGGAGTGCCACTTTTGTGAATGGATGACGTCATTCAACAGCTGTACTCGATTGGTCCTGATTAGTCAACCAAACTATTATAGGCTATGGTTGAGGTGAATGTGTGAATTTACCTGATGAAGGTCTGAGACCGAAACGTTGTATTTTTCTAATAAATTATTGCTTGCGTAATGGTCAGTGTGCGGGATTTTCTCTCTACTATTTTTGATCTGTTGCCTTTGATCATATCATACGCACCTGCCCGACAAAAGAGGTGTGCAAAAAAGTTTTTTTCACGATTGGTGTTAACTAAAACGGTAGGGAAACGTAGGAGTACATACTTTGGGTATACGTGCAGTTTAGTGTCCCAAATTCCCCACACAATGTCCTTAATTATAAACCTGCAAAACCACCTGTTTAACAGGTGTTTGGGTTATGGTTAGGGCAACCTGTCTCAAATAAGACCCTCATCATTTGGGACACTGGGTTTTTGGAAAATAATTTGGGACACTAAACTGCACGCATACCCATATTTTGAGAGCTTTGATATCACAAAACGATGGCCAGTAGTGAATAGTAGCTGAGATAACGGGGGTTACAGATTTCAATGTAAAGCCTGAAAGTCAACTTTAAACCTTACAGTAACTTAAAAGCGGACAGATAGTTTGGTTGGCTAGCATTAATTAGAAACTAAGTTGAAATGTACAGTGTAGCTTAGCTAGCTAGCTAGCTAGTAGTCAGCGATAGTTCCGACAGTGGCGTTAGCAAGCTAAGCTCCTAGCAACCGTTGGTAATGAAGGAGACTCTAACGTTAGTGTTATTAACGAGCCGCAGCGGTCGTTTTTTGCTGTACTTCCATGCATTATTAAATAACATTTAATCGAACTAAAACAACATAATATACCTTTCACATGAAGGTTCTACTGTCGTGGCACTGTTCTTTCGGTTGTCCTTGACCACTGTCTACTTCTGTTATTGTTGAAGATGTGGACAGTGGACGAGCCATGGGACGAGCGCTCAAAGCTCAAAAGTGGCGCTGTTGTGCCAGCAAAGCCTCGCCCACCACTCTTCCTCACTGTGTTCTGTGTGAGTCCTTCCAGAGCACTGCTGCCACCTATCGGAGCTGAGACCGTTCTCTTAATACATCCATGGCTGAGATATGGACTGAGCCGGCTACTTCCAGTTTACACTACCTTGAACGAATCGTGATTCAATTATTTAATCGTGCGGCTCTTCTAGACAAGTAAAACTCTTTAAGTCATTCAAACAGCACAAGCATCAGTCAGAATTAATTTGATGGAGATAGTTTCTTAAAAAACAAAAAAAGAAAACAAGTTACTAAGTGCTATTGATAAATCTATAACTCTGATTATTGGGGAAAGCTGACTTATATTAATAAAATCAGAATTGTTTTATTGGCCAAATGTAATGTAGCCAACATAGGAAATTGACTTGGTGGTACAGTGCAGTAAAACAATAAAATTAAAAGTTGAAAGGTTAAGTTAAGAATTTAAAGAAAGTTGAATAGAAAAATTATATAAAGTTAAGAATGATTAAAAAATAAATTACTACTTTAGGATACTGTTTGGCATTGTATGCATGTTAATAATAATAAATATGCTGCATAATGCTACATTTGCACATATTGCACAGTCCTGGCAATATATTGCAAATATTGCACATATTGCACAACCCATAGATGCTGTACTGTAACCATACTGTTAATTAACTTTTGGTAGAATCATATGATATTTTACATCATCATCAACATCTTTTTTTGTAATTTAATTTCTCTAATTTATCATTCAATTTAATTTGTCACAATCTGTTCTTGACCTGCTGTGACATGTGAATTTCTACCCAGGGGATTATAAAGGCTTATCTTAGTTTATCTGTTGTCTAAATGAATAAATCCGACAGTCATTATACTACAACAAACACAACAGCAACAACAACAACAAAAGGGGAAAAATAATTTAGTTTCATGTAATTGATGAAAGTGGGACTACGTTTACAAGTTTGTGGATTTTACATGTGATTTATCAGGCCCAATAGCCGAACATTTGCGTATTAATCAATCAATGTGGTCAGATGTATCAGAGGGTAACTTGTTCCAGAGTCTCTTGGCAGCAACTGCAAAAGCCTGATCACCCCACCGTTTATACCTTGACCTTGGGACTTCTAAAACCAGTTGATTTGAAGACCGCAATGATCGGTTGTACTCACGCAGCATTAAAATCTCGGACAAATACTCCGGGGCCAGGCCATTTAAGGCCTTGAAAACAAACAATAAAATCTTAAAATTGATTCTAAAATGCACAGGGAGCCAATGTAGGGTGTAGAAAACGAAAGTGATGTGTGCACGACTAGATGTATTTGTTAAAAAGCGAGCAGCAGCATTTTGCACAAGTTGAAGTCGTGAGATGAAGGTTTGATTCAGACCAACATAAAGAGCATTACAGTAATCCAACTAATAAAAGCATGAATCACCTTTTCTAGATAATGCCTGTTAAGGAAGGGCTTAACTTTAGCCAGGAGACAAAGCTGGAAAAAATTAATTTTAACAACATTGCTGATCTGCTTGTCAAATTTCATGTTGCAATCAAAAGTAACTACCACATTTTTGACAGCTGGCTTAAGGTATGAAGCCAGAGCTCCCAAACTCAAAGCTGGACTGTTTGGCGTGCATGAAGTACTGAAGATGATACACTCAGTTTTAGCTTCATTCAAGTTAAGAAAGTTTTGTGAAAGCCACAACTTAATATCATTAATACAACTAAGCAGGGAGTTTAGTGCGACACTGTCATTCGGTTTCATAGGCAAATACATTTGCAAATCATCTGAAATGAAATGAAATGACAGGTTGTGCTTTCCTATAATAGCCCCTAAATCCAACATATATAAGGAAAACAGGATGGGGCCAATAATTGAACCTTGGGGTACCCCACAAGAGAGAGGAGTGGCTGATGATGAGAAGAGGTCACCAATCATGACAGAGAAACCAATGATCAAGGCGAGAGAGGAGAACTGCATGGTCCACTGTATCAAAAGCCGCTGTGAGGTCCAAAAGCACTAAAACAGCAGGCTTCCCGGCATCTACAGACAAGGCTATATCATTGTGTACTCTCAACAGTGCAGACTCAGTGCTGTGACGTGATCTGAAACTAGATTGAAATTTTTCAAACACAGAGTTCTGTTGCAAAAAGGCTTGTAACTGTATGAAAACAACTTTTTCCAAAACCTTTGAAAGAAAAGGCAGATGAGAGACTGGTCTAAAATTGGACAACACTGTGGGGTCAAGATGAGGCTTCTTAAGTAGGGGCCTGACCACAGCATGTTTAAAGGCAGCTGGGACAGAACCTAAACTAAGTGCTATTAAAAACCTTCTTCACCATCCTGGCGGGAACAATGTCTAAGGGACAGTTGGTAGGTTTCATGTGTTGCACTACGTAAGCAACGTCAAAGAAACTGCCTTATATTCCTCAAACACAGAAGAGTGCACAGGAGCAGCAGGTACAAACACATTAAAATTAACACTGGCGTATTGCCTGACAGATGCTACTTTGTCGATAAAATAACAGAGAAACTTCTCACAGGTACTGGTTGAAACCTCTGTCGGAGCAGAGGTGCAAGGATTCACGACAGTTTATAGTGTTAAATAACACTCTTGGTTCATGGCAACTGCTAGCTATGACAGAAGAGAGGTGGTGCATCTTTGCCACCTTCACAGCCTTCTGGTATGCGGCTAGACTGTCCCTTAATAAACCCAGTGATACATGTAAATTGTCCTTCTTCCACCTTCGTTCGGCTTGTCTGTAGTGTTGCCTAAGGGCCCTTTTGGTGTCATTTAGCCAGGGGTGTTATGAAGTTCTATGTTATCACTGAATATTGGGTTTGCGTTATGGCCGTTTTTCCTGTGTGACTTCAACGCAGCACGACAACGCCCTCTCCCCTGTGAAAAACAGTTTAGTGTATGCCTATTGGTTAGTGCAAGCGTCAATCAAACGCTATTCCAGTAATCCCAACCCAGAGCCGTCTTTCTCTATCACTCTGTCCCAACCTACTCTGGATTCATTGGGATTGCTCTAACTACTAAGCACGGGGGCAGGTTTTTTAGTACTGGATTATTGGATATATTTAGCGGATACATTTTTAACAGCACTGAAAAGGATTTCTTGCTACATCAGAGGTAATATAGTCGTTATTTGAACTTATAATAACCGTTTAACGTAGTTCGTAGATGGCAACTAACGTTACTGTAACGTTAACGTTAGCTAGCTGTTTTTTTCCAAACAACCGTGGCCTCTTCTGCGTGTGTGTGATGTGGTGGGGTGCTGGACGCTAAGTGAATTTAAAATTACATTTAACTAATCTTTTCCAAATTTGTCTCCCTTGACAAAATGTTTTTTACAAAAGCTACCTAAATTTATGAAGTGTATTCACCGTCTGTCAGTTGTTTATGATAAGACTTTATACTTATTCACGTTAAATTCATCATGCTGCCCAATTGCTAATGCTAATGATGCAAAACGTCCTGTGATGGTGCAGTTCGGGATACCTGCTGTATTAGGCACACATGATTATTATTATTTTTGTGTAGTTGGGACCCCAAATGTGTGATATGACGGTATGATAATGTATAATTCGTCATCATGGTTGTTTTGTTCACAAATTGTATAGTCAGATCAACTAATCTTTTATGATAATTTCTTAATATTTAGATTACCCAGCCAGTGTGCTCCAGTATGGATCATAGGCTGTTTTGTAGGACCATGTAACACTATATTGTGATCAAATCAGAATCAAAGAATTATTTATTGCCAAGTAACACTTGGTGGATGGTGCGTACATAAATAAACACATTAAAGGAAATGAATGTGAAAGAAACTTTAAAAGAAAATTTAGTGTGTTGCTTAATGCACAGAAGAAGAGTTGTTTTGTTGTTGCTGTAAACATAGTATCTTCTCACAGAAAACTGGGTGGGGCAATTATGTCATAAAAAAAAAGAAAATAATAATATAATAATAAATAGGAATGTCACAATACCAATACCAGTGGAATTTCGCGATTCTCGATACCCAATTCGATACCACAGTAAAAAACAAAACAATAAATCCAATGTACTCCCTTTTATAATGTGCATATCAGTGTAATGATTCCAATTCACCTGGAACTTCAAAACAGCAAGTTATGTCTGTTCCTAGCACAAGCACTAATGTTAGCTAATGTTAACGTTAGATTCTATGTGATAAATAACGGCACAGAGACTTAAGGCCGGGACACACAGGGCCGATAATCGTCCGTGGGACAGTCTGGCGAGGTCAGTGACTCGAGTCTGTTTGGTGTGTCCCGTGCCGTCGTCAGTCTGGGGGGCTGTCGGCATTCATTTTGGCCGACCTGACATGTTCAGTTGGAGGCAGGGCAGTCGGGACTCACCCGGAATTGGCGAGCGGAATGAGCGTGACTAGAGTCCCTCAAAATCTGACGAAAATCTTTTAAACTGACCTTTGTTGAGCTGAAATGAAGACAGATTCAGCAACTGCACGGCCTGTTTCTCGCTTAAAATGTTTTCAGAAACATGTTTCAGTGAACTATTTTAGTACAATATGAGATCGTATTCTGAACGAGCCGCCATGACAGTCTGGCTTTGAATTTCCGGAGAAAACAAACCCATGTGATGCGTTCGTCCAATCAGCAGCCGGTTTTCATTTCTTTGGCAACAATACAGAGTAGCGCCGCCTGCTGCTATGGAGACGTATTACGTTTATCAAGTCGGTGTTGCCTCAGTACACGAGTAACCTCGGGGACACGACTGATCATCTCGACTGGCTTTTCTGTCGACGGTCGGCCGTCTGGCTGGTGTGTCCCGGCCTTTACTTGCGGTTTGGAAGTTTCAGGTGATCTTGTGAAAAGCCATTGCTGTAGATGTACAGTACTGCAGTCAAAAGATGCCCTCTGCAGTGGTCAAGCCGTCAGTGTGTACATGTATAAAAAAAACTAGATACAGCACCTTGTTCATTCCTGATTCACTCATGAAGCCAAAAAAGTTCAATTGCCCCATATATTATTACCTGGATGATCAGCGCTGCTTCTGCACTATCTGCACTAAAGACCTCTGCCGGCTGAGCCAGTTTACGCTAAACTTGAATCGTGATTCAATTATTTAACCGTGCGTCTCTTCTAGACTTTATCGGACCAAATGGATCAAATTCTGATAGCAAATCGAGTCATTTCGCGGGGGTTATGACTCTCAAAAATATATATCCTCTGATTTACAGATGTCTCTTTCGCCATGTAGTCCATAGGAAGAAGTATTTTTGGGCCCTATGGCATCACGTGAAGATAAGATAAGATAAGATGGAACTGTTTGTGTGCGTTCCTTGGTACCAGTCACTTGGTTGTCTGTGCTAAAACAAGATCAAACTAGTTTGTATATTTCATTCAGGGTTGGACTGGCATGCTTTTGACTCTCACTATGTGTATTTATTTATCTTAAGATAGTAATTTAGAAGCAAAAATCTAAACACAAATTGTGTATTTTATAAAGTGATTTTTTTTTTTTTTTTCACTGTTGCTTCAAAGATTTTAATTTACATTCATGAAGGCTTACAGGGAAAGGGAAGGAAGGAAACGGATGTTTGGTTGAGGTCCAAAACCTACACACACAGGACTGAATGTCCCTTCTCCACTGAGGTCAGAGCACCGACATTTCACACAAACACACTCATCTGTTAACTCTCTGTTTTTTCACTTACTCTCTTCCGGTCTTCCTCTCGTCCCATTCAAAGGTCAAACATAATTAGCAGCAACTTTAGCTCATGTTTCAAAATGTCACCACACTTATATCAGTACACAGAAGGCACTGTCTGCTTATGTTATTTGGTCCCGGTGGTCATCGTATGACAGCGTAATGACAGCTTTGCTGAGTGTAGGCCGAGAACAGACACACACTTTTTCCTGAGTTTGGCTTCAGCTGCCATCCTACACAGTTTTAGTAAAGAAAGTAGTATCAGAGTTTTGTTCTTTGTTTTTTAAAATGTGGTTTTGATAGTAAGGTGCTTTAAGGTTGGTGGTTGTACTGTACAAATGGATAAAGATTTTTTTTTTTTTTTTTTTTTTAAAACCACTTGGGCCATATCTACTACTGCCTGGGGCAAAATACATATGGAAAAACACTACAGCTCCCATATAAAAGGTTTCATCACAATCGGATGTATATTTAGATAGTGATGAACCTGTCTAAGCTTGTTGTAGTGTTTTCCATGAGTAGTATTTCTCTCTCTCCAAGATGTGGAGTAATGATGTAATTAGAGTAATTGTGGCTGCTGTTGGTGGCTGTGTTTCCAGTTCACTTACAGTATATTTTTGTCCTGGTTTTGGCCCAAGCGGGGATAACTTTACACTTTATACTTAAGATGTCTTTTAGACTGAAACTAGTGTTGAAATAGTTGATAGATCAAGAAGTAGGTTGACTAAATGTTCAGTCAGTGACTTTTTTCTCTCTCAAAAATATCAATAGATTAATAAATAATGAACCATTAATTCCAAGGCAACAGAAGCTGAAACACAAAAAAGGCTAGTTATTATGGGAAGTAACATGCCACAGCCAACACAAACACACACCTACACACTCAAAACAAACATATTGCATAATGTAGCATATGCCAGTAACTATGCATATTTTCTGACTTGCACGATAAATAAATCTCTGAATTAATACTGGAAATGGGTATGGTGTGTTGTGTATGTCCTGACTGAGTTTTACTACCACCTTGTGTTTATCTACTGTGGAATTAGTGGGGACAAAGGAGGTTTGCATTCAGCAAATTTGGGTTCCGAGAAATGATAGCATCACAGTGTGATCAGTCCTGCACAGTATTTTTTTTGTGCGAGTATACCTGGATAAACGCTGTCTTACACAGTTGAGTAGTCAAACAGAACGGTGGCAAAGTCCAGTGTGGAGAGAGGCAGTGTTTTTTAGGTAAGTCCTTTCTTTCCTAAAATAGGACTACTGCAGGCATACAGATGAGGTTTAGACTTGGTTTTTAAGTAAACGCAATATCCCTGTGGTTTTTGTTTGTGGTCACACTTATTACTGCTACAAGGACAAGAACCAGAGCCCAGCATAGAAGTATTGATTTGTGTGATGGTGTGCATTTGTAGCTATCAGTTTCTTGGTTAGATTTCCCAGAATCAAGGGCTGTTTTTACCGCTTCCCATCAGTGCACTATGTTTTTTTTTTTTTTTTCGTGCCTCAGATGATCTTAGGAGATATTGAAGGTTGTCATATGTTTCAGCCTGGTTTTGAAGTTGGAAAAAATATTTAGGATCCAGGACCCTTTAAACGTATAACTGCTCTTTTGATGCGGGACCTGCAACAGGCTCAGAATCCATTTTGGTTCAGGCACAGAAGTGTGTGAAACATTGACTCCACACAGCTGTATTTATGTTGAGCCATGCCTCTGAATTTCATCTAGAGGTGATGTTTTTAAAGCCAGGAATACACCAGAAGACGTTTAAAATCCTAGCCAACTGTGGAAAGAGCAGCACATTTGGGTTAATAAAAGCCCAAGTGTTCAGATGTCCTTGTTAACCAAGTCAAACTAAAGAAATGACACTAAGAGTAGTGATTGTTTAGCGTGTTTTTTGGCTGCAGAAATAGTTGCTGGATAGAGGCTCTGCATTATCTACATAGTAGTATTAATAGCAGCAGCAGACCTCCAACTTTTACACTACCATAAAAATGCACAGTCAAATCTATTTTTGTGCATTCAAAACCAACAACTGGATGGATGTGACCATTACGTTCATCCATATAGGTTTCATGGCTGAATAGGAACTCATTTAAAACCATATGTGAAACCACTTTAGGAGCCAGCAGTAAAAAAACACATCCCAGATTTGAAATTCCTCTTTTACTCCTGCTGCTGCAAAATGATCTAAAGGAAAGAAAATGTCATAGTGTACCACATAATGATTGTCAAGATGTTCTGTATAGATTCATTTAGGCTTCATGCTGTGCTTTGCTGTCATTTAACAGTTATCAATTTAATGGTGTTTTTATTTTTTACTTTAGTTCTTTTTGTTTACTTGTTTATAACACTTGTCTTCCTGTACCAAAAGGTTTTCAAAAACCCCTTGGAATATGTTTTATCTGACCTACACACGTTTTTTTATTTTGTCCAGTATCCTCTTGTTTTTAGTGTTGCATTTTATTCCTGTGTTTCCGTTCTATCTGTCACTAAAGTCTAGATAAAAATGAAACTAAACTAACTGGTGATTTGGAATAAAACGTTGAGCACTGTGATGGCCACAGCCATCTTAAAAAGTTGTAACCTTGTGCACTTTATTTCCTTTGGCTTATGTTTTCTTAAAGGTGCAATATGTAATACTGACAGCTAGTGTTTAAAATACTTACTGCAGTACAAATTCAAAATACTGGAGAGAGTCGTCTCCCCTGCCCCCTCCTCCCCAGACTCGAAGTTCAAGGAGGTTGCCAGGCTGAGACAGCAGCATCCACAACAATGTTGCTAGACGCTAGTCTCACATAGCCAGACATTACTCCACAGCACAGCGGAGTAGCTAACGTTAGACGCTGGCTATGTTGACAGTCATAGAAGCCCGTGCTCACGCGGAGCTCTGTATCCGACTGACAGACACACTTTTTCGGCTTAGAATTACGGTAGGAACCACTAAAAATAACACTAACTTGCTGTCCTTTCCACCTGACTGAACACACTTTATTGGCTTAGAATTACGGCAACAATAGCTAAACACACTGAAAACTCACGGTCCTCTCTTCCCGATTTAAAGCCCCCCTCTCCTGGCTTAAAATAACTCAGTTGTCGGCTACGGCCGCTGAACAGTCTACATGTTGTCAACAGTCGTGGCCCGCTTGCCTGGTCCCTCGGTAACGTTAGCAGGGTTAGTATAGCGGCGTTAGCCAGGACCAGTCGGGATCACTTCGCTGGCTGTGTCTCAATTCGTTTTTAACTCGGGTACTCTAGCTATATAATTCAATGTGAGTACACAAATGTTGAAATTACATAAAATGCCCGTCCCTTGTAGCCGTAATAAATTAGCCTGAAGCTAATGCTTACCTGTTCAGGAGGAAATTAAGCAACTCGGCGTCCTTTTGGGCTCTAAGCTGTCTACATCTTTCAAATACATCTCCAATATTTACCCGGGGTTTGTAACGTCTCTGGTCATGCAACTGTTAGAAACATGCCAGTTATTTTTTTAGGTCGGGTAGAATCTATCTCCGTTGATCCCGTTCGTTTGTTTGCTGCTTTCATGGCTGTCCTAACGTTACAGCTGTAGCGCGCTGGGTTTACGTTTTTACAGGTATATCTGGCAACCCGGCCTGGCTGTCAAACTGGGCCGTTGATAACAACACACAGGCCAAAACAGAAATTCTGTCACAGAACGGAAATTTCAGAAGGAGAAAATACTGGCATTAGCATTGTTGTCAGAAAAGATAGTATTTCAACTTAGCATGTTTCCTTAATATCTGATGACACATTATGGTAATTTTTGGATTCATTACAGTAAATATATTACATATTGGACCTTTAAGATTGGTTCATATAATTTTCCAGACACAGTATACATACATACATGCTTTTGTTTCATTCAAACATTTATCAATTACAAATAATTTACAGGACACATGGTTTTGTGTCACATACATATGCTTTATTTAGTTGACAGTACAAGGTATCTTTTTGGTAGTTAGATAAGCAGGCTACAAAATGTATTCCTGTCCTCCTTTCCCATAATGTAAGCTTTCTCTTCTCTGAAATGGAAGTATTTGGCACCTGTAGCAGCTTGTTTTGCTCACTGCGTTCGTTGTGAAAGGAAAACAACTGTATATTATCCACCAAGTTGTGGGAAAAAAGATTGAAAGGCTGCGAGGATTTGAGACCAGGGTTGTGTTTTATTCTTGCATCATGATTTAGGATGAAAAGATAGCTTTTTTTTTATTTTTTATCTGTGATCGCTTTTTTCTTTTTCTTTCAACCTCTCTATTGGCAGACACTGATGGGTTATGAAACCAGATGCAGAAAACATCTCATTTCTTGCATAAGGCTTGCAGTGATCATATTATAAATTAAATGAAATAACCTGCTATGATTATATTAGCTATACTGTACTGTCTGACTGTCTGCAATGCATACTCTTGCGTTGTCTTGTCTGTTTGACAAAGATGCTTCAGGTTAGGGTTAGACTTTTTTCTTCAGCTATCTAAATCGGACTTTGCTTGGGTGTTGTCTTTGTATTTTGCATTCAGGTCCTGTTGTGGTTGCAGTAATGGGTTTGGCAGTACTTGAGAGCATTGTTTTATCAAGCTACCAAGCAATTTGACGCCTGTCCCAGCCTGTCCCAAGGGAAACCAGAATAACTGCACTGCAGCTTCTCTGTGACAGTTAAACCCACAATAGCAGTGATTACATACACAAACGTGCACATGCAGGTTCATCAAGGCCAAGGCTCAGAACAAAATTGCAACATCTCCTTTTTTTATGGAACAACAATCACATGAATTACAGGCTGGGCCTTGACCTTGTGTCCCCACTCTCCACCTAGATGTTTTTTTAGAAAAGCAACTTGAAACACTTTGTATCTAGTTCTAGTCCCTTTGTATCGCCATTATTACATTAGTGTGGTTTTGTTGAATCCATCCTTACACAATTATTGCATTGCAGGTATTTGGTCATATTCTTAATTAGGACTGCAACAAATTATTAGAATAATCTGCTGATTATTTTTTAGTCATACTTTGGCCAGCTATAAAATGTCAGAAAATAGTGAAAAATGCCCTAAAGCTAAGGGTATGTCTTTGAATTGATTGTTTTTGTCAGACCAACAGTTCAAAACCAAAAGATATTTAGTTTATTATCACATACAGTAAGTCGGTATGCGGTTGTAGTGGGCAGCCAGTGAAGTTGTGGCAGTGTTACTTTCTGGCTGTCTGTGAAATGAGATGTGTTGACATTAGAAATTAAAACACTGTGACCTTTTTAATTCAGTATAAATCAGGTAGTGCTGGTGGATGAATATTTCCCTGGAAAAATGTAGTTGTTAATGTACAGCTGTATCCTCATTGCTTCAAGCTGCCTTTAAATAAGTGTGTTTGTCATGCATGTAGTACAAAGACAAGCTTCTATATATTTATAGTGTAGCTGGTGATAGTTTTCTTTGGAGAGTTTAAGTGTACTTTTTATTCCTGTAGTAACTTTTGTCTTGCAGTACAGTGTATACATTTACTTTTGCACATTTGGAAATATGTATGTATATATGTACAGTAAAGGCCAAAGGTTTGGACACACCTTCTCATTCAATGCGTTTTCTTTATTTTCATGACCATTTACATTGTAGATTCTCACTGAAGGCATCAAAACTATGAATGAACACGTATGGAATTATGTACTTAACAAAAAAGTGTGAAATAACTGAAAACATGTCTTATATTTTAGATTCCTCAAAGTAGCCACCTTTTGCTTTTTTGATAGACCTTCCAACCCCTTGGTGTTCTCTCAATGAGCTTCATGACGTAGTCACCTGAAATGGTTTTCACTTCACAGGTGTGCCTTCTCAGGGTTAATTAGTGGAATATTTTCCCTTATTAATGGGGTTGGGACCATCAGTTGTGTTGTGCAGAAGTCAGGTTGACACACAGCCGACAGCCCTATCGGACAACTGTTAGAATTCATATTAGAACCAATCAGCTAAGTAAAGAGAAACGAGTGGCCATCATTACTTTAACAAATGAAGATAAGTCAGTACGGGAAATTGCGTTAATACTTCGTGCCAGTCGCAGTAAAACCACTGGCTCACATGAGGACCGCCCCAGGAAAGGAAGACCAAGAGTCACCTCTGCTGCTGAGGATAAGTTCATCAGAGTCACCAGTCTCAGAAATCGCAAGTTAACAGCAGCTCAGATTAGAGACCAGATGAATGCCACACAGAGTTCTAGCAGCAGACACATCTCTAGAACAACTGTTAAGAGGAGACTGCGCGAATCAGGCCTTCATGGTCAAGTAGCTGCTAGGAAACCCCTGCTAAGGAGAGGCAACAAGCAGAAGAGATTTGTTTGGGCCAAGAAACATTAGGAATGGACATTAGACCAGTGGAAATCTGTGCTTTGGTCTGATGAGTCCAAATTTGAGAGCTTTGGTTCCAACCACCGTGTCTTTGTGCGATGCAGAAAAGGTGAACGGATGGATTCTACATGCCTGGTTCCCACCGTGAAGCATGGAGGAGGAGGTGTGATGGTGTGGGGGTGCTTTGCTGGTGACACTGTTGGGTATTTATTCAAAATTGAAGTCATACTGAACCAGCATGGCTACCACAGCATCCTGCAGCGACATGCCATCCCATCCGGTTTGCGTTTAGTTGGACCATCATTTATTTTTCAACAGGACAATGACCCCGAATACACCTCCAGGCTGTGTAAGGGCTATTTGACAAAGAAGGGGAGTGATGGAGTGCTGTGCCAGATGACCTGGCCTCCACAGTCACTGGACCTGAACCCAATCGAGATGGTTTGGGGTGAGCTGGACCGCAGAGTGAAGGCAAAAGGGCCAACAAGTGCTAAGCATCTCTGGGAACTCCTTCAAGACTGTTGGAAAACCATTTCAGGTGACTACCTCTTGAAGCTCATCAAGAGAATGCCAAGAGTGTGCAAAGCAGTTATCAGAGCAAAGGGTGGCTACTTTGAAGAAACTAGAATATAAGACATGTTTTCAGTTATTTTACACTTTTTTGTTAAGTACGTAATTCCATATGTGTTCATTCATAGTTTTGATGCCTTCAGTGAGAATCTACAATGTAAATAGTCATGAAAATAAAGGAAACTCATTGAATGAGAAGGTGTGTCCAAACTTTTGGCCTGTACTGTATGTATGTATGTATCATGTATCATGCATCATACATACATACATACATAAGTCATCATGCATGGGTTCGTCGTCATGCTGATTCCACAGCTGTCATAATCTGTGTTTGTCCTCAGCTTTACTATCCCTGTCTGTCTGATCTTCATCTGGCTATTCACAATACTAGTAGATAGTAGCATTGTTAGTAGATAAGCAGCAAAATGGAGTGTTCAACATTCAAAAACTACACAAGTTGAGATTAGTACAGGTGAACTGGATAAGGACAGGGGTGAGATTTATAAAAACAGCATTCTCTGGCAAGAGCAAACTAGACAAACCTTGAGAGACATTTTATGAAATTACTGTGTGCACGCCAGAATATTTCATGAATAAGAATTATGTTTGCATGACTGCAACGTTACAGTTTCCCAACAGCTGCCCTCATCTCAACACCACCTAAATAGTATAAAACAGCACTGAGGTCTTCAGGACAAGAGTTTTATTTAAACAAATGTTTTAAAATTAGCAACTTTATTACCATGAATTTTGTTGAATGTCCTTGCAGCTTACATGGTACCTTTCTCTTTGCCAGCTGCGACAGTGACGCTGGTATTGTTTTCACCTAAAGAAGCTAATAGTAAGAGTTCTGTCTCAACACGAACAAAAAAACTAAAACAAAATTACATTCACTGAGCCTAACTTCCTGAACTAAAGAACAACATTAGAAAACGTGGTGAAGTGGCTAACACCAGCACAGGACTGAAAAACACTGTTGTGGCTGGTGTTATCCAATCGCAAGATGGTTTCTAGTTTAAGTGTGTGTTTTACCAGATCTCTATTGTATTCATCGTACATTTACCATTTGGTTCTCTATTCTGCTGTCTTTTTCCACAGGGCAACCTGTACTGTCTTGCTCTCAGGATGTCTAGAATGGTGTTGCTGTAGTGGAGAGGACCACCACCGTACCATCTGCAGACAGTGACCTGGCCAGTTAAACACCATGCCTCGCTTAAGTGTCAGTCCCAGCTCAAAGCCTAACTGTAGCCCTGTCTGGCTCATCTCTGTTCTCCTGGGCCTCTTGGCTATACACACTAATGCCAAAGATGGTAAGAACCAAACTGCATTAAGGGCAAATTCCACCCTCGACATTCTGATGAATCAGTGATCAGCAATGCTCAATGCACAGGCTGTTAAAAGTGTTGACTATTGATGAAATATAGCGGGTCCATATGGGAAAGGTTTGCTCTTTTGTTCTCTGGGGTTGATACTAAAACCATGTTTGCTGATTTAAACTTACACTGTGTGTCTGTGTACTTTGCCATTTAAATCATTTAATACTGTCGCAATCTTTTTTTTCAGTCCTTACTGTACCCCAGCAGGTGATCCTGTCAGCCAACATGTATACACAGCATCTAACCATATCCTGG
Organism: Perca fluviatilis; assembly: GCF_010015445.1. NCBI lineage: Eukaryota > Metazoa > Chordata > Actinopteri > Perciformes > Percidae > Perca > Perca fluviatilis. Next base: position 25,612,423 of record NC_053117.1, read on the forward strand.
CTGGGGGGAGCAGCCACAACCTTTGACCTCATGATTCTAAGAACTGAACTCAATGAAACTGTCTTCTATGTAAGAGCATTTCTTTTTTTTCCCTTAATTTGTTCTCATGCTTTTCTTTTTGTACGGTGATGCCACACGTTAGTTAGATTGTCATGTAAAAGGAGCTCTAGCCTAACCAACACATTTTTGCGCAATTGTATAAATAATTTTAGATACGGTTCCCTTATATTTGTTTTTGTCTTTTGAACGATTGCGACCAAGAAATTTACTGGGTAAAACATTTTACAGTTGGAAAGTACACTTAAGAAACAAATCAAAGTGTGACACTGTTTCTAAACATATCTTTGGCATTTCTGTACTTCAATATCTTGTCATTTATTGGCTGACATATACGCTGATACAGATATGTCTGCAATGAGCTAATATTAGCCGATATTAATGGTCGGACTCTAAAAGGAGCTTTCAAAGTCATATTTACTTTATTTGCCTCTGCAGCACATTCAGTTATGCTAGTTTATTTGATATTATACATCAGTACAATAATAGTTGTTTCTTTTCCTGCTTAAGCTATGACTGTCATCACCAACAATCATTTACCATTTGTTCTTTCCCTCACTGTGTATTATCTGTAGGAGACGGTGTCTGTGACGATGAATCAGGTGAGTGGTCGGCACCAGTGGAACTGGACCTCAGTTGAACCTCTCGAGTGTACCTCGCTGTCGATCAAAATCCGCTCACGAGATGGACAGACAACAAGTGAATGGAGCAACACTCAGATACTTCAAGGTCAGAGGGGCAATAATTACACCCATATATAATATATTATAGGACACCAATAACTAGAGAAACATAAATTGCTGCTTTACCTGACCTGTCAGTTTGGGATCAACATAATGCATTTGTTCATTTAGGGGGAGCTGAAGCCATTTCAATTTAAATCATTTTTCTCTCTAAAATCTCTCTCTTAAGCCAAACAGATGTCTGTCTTTGTACCTAAATATAGATCTCTATTTATTTGTCCCTCTCCTCTTTTGGCTATCATTTGACAATTCTAAACACTCTGCTCTCTTCTTTCTCCCTCACTCTCTCCAGGAAGTGATCTCCCGAGCAATGAGAAATTCCAGATGTACCCCCAGGACAGAATTGTACCTGTGGGGGCCAACACCACCTTCTGTTGCATTGTGGAAGAGGGGTTGCTATTTGGTACCATCCGCTATGGCAACACAGTCATGAACACAACACGGCTAAGTAGGCGAAGTTTTGCCACTACAGTGGTTAATCAGGAACTTTCCGGCGAGACGGGAACCAACGTCGTCTGTTTTGACAACCTGAGGACAAAGCTGACTGGAGCAGTGGTGTTTGTTGGATGTAAGATGACTAAGTGGATGGAAAAGAAAGAACTGAATTGTGAAAGATTGTCATATTTAAGATGGGTGAATGTGCTTGCAGTGGCAGAGAGAGGCAGTTAAGAATTAGTTAAGTCTTTTATTTATATATGTATATGATGAAGCATCTAAGTTTCTGCTTGTTGTCCCCTTCCCCAGATCCACCACTGCCCACTGATTTTGTGTGCGAGACTCGTGACTTAACCTCAGCTGTGTGCCAGTGGAAGGAACAACGAGACACGAACTTGTATAGAAAACGAGGAACACGCTACTCGCTGAACAAGAGGTTGTTCGCAAACCTCATTTGGACTTACACATATACCCGACAAAATGGCTGTAACCTGACCTGAAACCTTATGCTGTGTTGAAAACCGTAGGGCTCAGGTCAGGTAGCAGAACTGTACACACGTGCTCATTCACAAAAGGCTACAGATTCTAAAATATATGGAGTAGGACACAAGCTTGACACATCTCTGATTTGGAGAGCAGTTTCTTAACAGTTTACAATCAATACAATTATTTAATATGAGTGTAGCTTATAATATGCATGCTTAAATTACATAGCTGCTGTCACAAAATGCTGTGGTTGATCTGGTTTGCTTTCACACTTCAAACCAACAGCACCATAGTTAGTTGGAACCAGATGCACCTTTTCAGGCAGTTCAGTGTTCACATCACCTAATCACTAGAGATGCACCGATAGACCGGCTGGTGACCGGAATTGGCCAGTTTTCACGTGCTCGGCCATGACCAGCAGGTCAGTCTGACATATGCCGATTTCATGCTGGTCAATGCTACAATTAACTGACATCATAAGTTATACGAGTTACAGTTCTCAAGGACGCACGCACACACGGACGCGACAGCACAATCTCTTTTTCCCTTTCTCTCAACTTTTCCGCTGTGTGTTGCGCGTACCCGCTCGCGGTATGAAACACGTGCCCGCGCTATTCTCTCACATGTAGGGAACCTCGTGACTTAACCTGCCACATGTCAGCTGTTTGGAAATTCTTCAGCGTGTGTGCAGAAGATAACAAGTTTGCAATATGCAACACCTCTAAGGAAAAAGTAGGGCGTGGAGGGACTACACCAAAAACCCAAATCACATTTTTTTTTTGTTGGATATTGGATGTGAAAGGAAGGAAATGGTTCTAACATTGCACTTTAGATGTGTGTGAATTTCCCACACCAGGAGTAATTTATATAGTTCTATTTTATAGTTATTATCCATTATCTGTTCAAAAAGTGTTCTATGTTCTGTGCAAAATGTTCTATTAAAGAAAATATTTGTGTGTGCTGTAAAGTGCTTAGAAAATAATGAAATCGGAATCGGCTAAAATCGGTATTGGCTGGCCTAACTAAAAAAAAATCGGAAATCGAAATCGGCCTAGAAAGTTGTAATCGGTGCATCTCTACTAATCACCACCTAAACAAACCAACAATTGAACTGCTTTTTGAACTGCTGTTTGAAAGCACCTAAAGATATTATCACCATAAGTAAAAAAAAAAAAATTTAAAAAACAACATACTCAATAATACAATGGTATCTGTATCTGACACAGTATATTGGAAACTCACAGTGGAAAGTCATAATTGTTTGGGACAGAGGAGGCAATAATGGACATCCAGGATGTGGTACAATGCGACTGTTTTTGAAAGATTATCCTCGCATTATTTATCATTGTTACCCCTGCCTTTCTCTAAAAAGCGTTTTCTGCCCAAAAATAAAATCAAACAGTGAGAGGATGAGAAAAAAAATATAAAGCACTTAGTCACCGCTGGTTGTCTGCCAGACCTTTTACAGGAATTGTCTGTAGGCTGGCTTGAAGAGAAGTTACATTATGAATGTGTTTGGGCCTGTGTCTGCATCTATAGTTTAGATCTAGTATCTGAAGTCATTATAATTGTATTTAATTTGGTTGTTTTTATTTTCACATTCTTAGCAAATTTAAATTGAATTCAATTTATTTTTTATCTGGTATTTTTTCTTGAAAGGAACTGTACTTTGAGCAGCCCAGAGGAGAAGCAGAAAGAGTGTAGCGTGGCCCAGTGGGAGGGTAACTTTACACTGGTAGCTGTAAACCCTCTCGGCCAGTACAGCCTCACTGATTCTGCTGAGATCAATCACAGAGGTAGGTGTATGACCCTTAACTTCTCAAAATCAATGGATGGATTTATACCAATCTGTCAAAGTAAAGGTAAACATAGACATGAAATACTAGCCTGGCTCCGCCCTCCTACACTCATTCGCTCAATTTTCATTTGTCTTCAGTACTCCGTCTGGGTTAGCGGTATATTCTTGGGTTTTCTCGGACCAATCAGCGAACAGAGGGAGTGGCTGAGAGCGATGACGTTGAGGTTGTGGACTAGTTTGAGTTTAGTTGTAGTTCTGTAATGGCGGCGGAGAAAGATTTGGTCCGTTGTGGCAACGCTTCCGAATATCCATGAGTTAAAACCCGAGCAAGAACAATATTTGCTGAGTTGTGTTGGTGGCCGTGATGTTGTGGCCCTCCTCCCCACAGGGTTCGGGAAAAGTTAGATTTTTCAGCTCGCGCCGTTAGTGGTGAAGGAGTTGGCTAAGGCTAACGCTATCATTACACGGCATTTAGCAGACACTTTTATCCAAAGCGACTTACAATTGCTATATATGCCCGAGGTTGCACGCCTCTGGAGCAACTAGGGGTTAAGTGTCTTGCTCAGGGACACATTGGTTGATGTATCCCAGTGGGAATTGAACTCGGGTCTCCCACACCAAAGGCATTGTCATATCCACTGCACCATCACCACCACCACCGCTAGCAATGCTAATGCTAAATATAAGCCGATAGCCTAGTTGTTCTACGTTAGCGATTGGTTATGGCAGATCCAGAGTGGCTCTGGGCAGATCCAATAGTTTTAAACTTCAACAGAGTACCCTCCTTCAAGGAAGTTAACACTTGTCAATGGAGAGTGGCCAGACTCTCTGTACAAATAAAATGTACGAGAGTCTGGTAGGACCAGGCTAATGAAATACACCAATAAAAGTTTTTTTTTTAAGTTTACTGATTGTTGTTTCAACCTTTCTCCTCAGTGCACCCAGTTGCACCAGATAACCTAACCTTTGTTGTCCATGCCTGGAATGCCACTGTGTTGTGGCAATGGGAGTACAAGAGCTATTCCTCTTTGGCTCTTGACTGCCAGGTAGAGCTTGCCTCCCAAGGATACAAAACAAGGGGTGGTGTGTGTGTGTGTGTGTGTGTGTGTGTGTGTGTGTGTGTGTGTGTGTGTGTGTGTGTGTGTGTGTGTGTGTGTGTGTGTGTGTGTGTGTGTGTGTGTGTGTGTGTGTGTGTGTGTGTGTGTGTGTGTGTATGTGTGTGTGTGTGTGTGTGTTGTATGTTTGTTGTGTGTGTTGTGTGTGTGTGTGTTTTTTTTCTTTTTCTGTTTTGTGTTTGTTTATGTTGTGTCGTTGGGTGGGTCCCTGTGGGTGTGGTTTTTTTGGTCTTGTGTTGTCTGTGTGTTGTAGTTGAGTTCTTTTTATGCATTGTTTTATGCGTGTGTATATATATGTGTGTGTATATATATGTGTGTGTGTATATATATATATATATGTGTGTGTGTATATATATATGTGTGTGTATATATATATATGTGTGTGTGTATATATGTGTGTGTATATATATATGTGTGTGTATATATATGTATGTATGTATGTATGTATGTATGTATGTATATATATATATGTATGTATGTATGTATGTATGTATATATATATATGTATATATATGTATATATATATATATATATATATATATATATGTATATATATATATATATATATATGTATGTATATGTGTGTGTATATGTATGTATATGTGTGTGTATGTATGTATATATATATATAAATGTATGTATATATATATATGTGTATATATGTGTATGTATGTATGTATATATATATGTGTATATATGTGTGTATATATATGTGTATGTGTATATATATATATATATATATATATGTGTGTGTGTGTGTGTGTATGTATGTATGTATGTATGTGTATATATATATGTATGTGTGTATATATGTGTGTGTGTATATATATGTGTGTGTGTGTATATAAGAAATCTTAGAACAATTGTTCTAAGGTATAACTAAATTTTTTCTCACTTCTAAAATGTCAGTTATAAAAGATGATAGGGTAGACATTTTATAAAAGCTGTGTAGGTTTCTAGGATCAATAATGAACTTTTCATGTCATCTTTTTATTGCTCTGTTTCAGTAGAATTGTCACTTAATTGCAATTACAAAACAGCAGCAGTAGTTTTTTTCTTTTTCATTTTTTCTTTTTCATTTGTTTTTGCTTCTCTCAGTTCCAGATGCTCCTGATGTGTGGATGTGGATGAACAAAGACTACACTGGGCAGGTCATTTGGAAGGTATTTTTAGTTTTTCACCTTTGAATTGAATTGTTATATATTTTGATTGTGATTGTTTTTACTGCAGAGAGCAGCAGATTTACAGCAACTTCACATAAGCCACAATCCGATGACGCAAGTGCATTGCCTGTTAGGGTTCTTCTGTTTTAGTCTTTATTCTTCATCTGTGGCTCTCTTCCTCCTTTCTCCTTTTACTCTCTTTCTTCATTTTGACACAAAGCTTAACATGTTGTGAATATACATCAAACAAATTGTAAGTAAAAGGGGACTTAAAGGTGTCCCTATCTTTCTTTCTCCCCCATTCCTTCCCTTTCACTTGATTTATTCTAGCCTCTGACACAAAGACAGAGCCATGGTCTGATCACAGGTTATGAAGTTACTCTCTGGAGCCCAGAAGTAAATTTCCAGCACACAGAATTGTTTTCACCGGACACTTATGCTGTACCAGTCAACCTCACCCAGATCGCTACCCGTAGCAGTGACAACAAGGTCATGGCAACCGTCATTGCAAAGAATGCTGCTGGGGTGTCTCAACCTGCAAGTGTACTGATACCTTTACGTCTGACAGGTATGTGGAAACAGAGTGTTTGGGAGGTTTTGAGTAAGATGCACATTAGAAGGCAAAAAGTTTGTTTTCACAGTCATAAAACTCTGTCTCACTTGATAGCAGCAGTCAATTATAAAAGGGTAATATCAAGACATGCAGTTTCTACATTGCTGTATACATACTGTATTTTCTTCTTTCCAGATGTGGAACCCTTTACTGTGTCCAGGGCAGTTTATACCGACAGAGGTTTCCCTCTGTTCTGGCAGCGCAATCCCAACGACACCTGTGCTTATGTGGTAGAATGGTATGAAGCTTCCTGCAAGTGGGACTGCCCTGTGGAGTGGATCAAGTTGGCCGCTGGAAACACTAATGTCACCATTAAGTCAGGTCTGTATTACTACAGTCAGTACAGGCTAAAAACTCCACTATATTTGTCCCACTGCTATTCTTGGCTATGAACAGTGTTTAGTAATATAAAAAGTTTAAAGGAGTTTCCCCTTCCCACATACTCAAACTTAACTTTAATCTCTAGTATATGCCAATAGGGGACTGTAAATTGAAATCATACTGTAATGTAATAATAATCTCTTTCTTTTCCATCAGCCAACTTGCAGCCGGGTGTGAGGTACAACATTTCCCTGTACAGTAGCTCCTCAGAGGCCCCAGAGCTGCTGCAGCATTGGCAGGGATACATGCAGGAGCTGGGTATGGATAGTACTGCATGTGAAAAGCTTATCCTTTTCGAAGAAGCCATGACTTCAGAAATCATACTCTGCATTTTAATTGCTGACTCTTTGTTCGATTATCATTGTTATCCCTCTGACCCATCTCTTCTGTTATCTTTCCTCCCTTCCTTGCTGCTTCCGCAGTCCCTTCCAGTTCTGTCCTCCTGTCAACCACTCAGCACGACTCTGATATTGTCCTTACCTGGAGAGAGATCCCGCTGGTCAACAGAAGAGGCTTCCTCCTGGGCTACAACATTTACATCAGTGGTGGCTCCCAGCTCACACTTCTAGGTAATTGCATACACATGCATGCATGCTTCATTATAACATTCATCACAATATGTTGTAGAAAGTGCATTTCGTATCCTGTTAAACTCACACGTTTCTTCTCATTGCCCCCCCCCCACCTTTCTCATTTTTTTTCTTTCCATTCCATGCCTCTCTCTCGTTTTTCACCCTGTCCTTTGAACAGCCAATCTGTCAGATCTAGAAAGCAGGAGCTACACAGTAAAAGGTCTCTCTCAAGGCCTCTATAACTTTACTGTCAAGGCCTACACCTCAGCAGGCGAGGACAAAGGCACCACTGCTTCCATAACGCTGGAGCCATACAGTACGTGAATGTATAGTTATATGTGTATAGCTAAGACTGGATACACAATTGTTTATTCTACAAGTATTACTTTTACTATTATTTGAGGCTACAAAATATGCATGTATAAATATATGTTGTATAAATAAATATTGACAGGTGACCACAGGAAAAATAATCATCTTGCTCTAAGTCCAATATCTGTAATATTTCCACTGTCTTGTCCTGACAGCGGATTGGCTGATCCTGGAAATCTTGGCTTCCCTGGGAATCATAGCCTTACTCCTGGCCGTTGTCACCTTCATTTGCTACAAGAAAAGAAAATGGTGAGACTGTGATGCTTTTATCCGGTTTCACTCTCTTGTTTGTGTGTGTACCATGAATAATGTAACAAGTACAAACAAATAACCATATTGGCAAACACCCAGTATAAGCAGCAGCTTGTTATCTACACTGTATTGAAGACGAGCTATTAGGAGGTATTATTTTTTTATGATAATGTATTTTGAAGTGACATTTTGCTTTGTCACCAGGGTGAAAAAGGCGTTCTATCCAGACATACCTGAGCCCAAGCTGTCTGGTGATTGGTCCAGGTCACAGGTACAGTATTAGTCTAATTCAATCTGACCCTCACCACTAAACTAATTGAATGCTAACTCTATATATAGAACTTACAATTGACCATTCCCTATTTTTTGTGTTTTTTTTATTGTCCCTTGTGAGAAGACTATGAGGCGGTTGTCTCCCGTTTAAACTGACTCAGTAAAGTGTTCAAACACTGTGTGTCTTACAGGGGCCGTTGAATGTGAAGCCATCTCCCCACAGTTTGGTCCATATGGTAGAAAAGCCTGAGTGGGATTCTAGTAAAGAAGTGCTCGTTGTCATTCCTGAAGAAGACGAGTTTGAAGGAGACGAGCCAGTTGACACAGATGAGCCAACGTCATTACGCTACTACAACCAAGTGGTAGATGAGCGGCCCATAAGACCACGTTTCCCAGACTCCTCAGATTCGTCTGCATCTTCTTTGGATTCAGCATGCACCGATGTGACGTACACCGGGATCCAGACCTCAGGGTCTTCTTTGGTCTTCCAGCTGGATCCACAGGGCTCTTCTGAGGGCCAACAACCCCAGGCTGATCTGTCTGTCTGTGGAGGAGGAGGAGGAGGTTACCGGCCCCAGATGCAATCTAGAGCCCCAAGTGATGACATAGGCCTAGCATCACCTGAGCCTTTCCTAGAGCCCCAGGCTGCCAGTGCTGGGGGCTACAAACCCCAGAGCTCCTGGCATTTTGACTCCCCCGTAGATGCTGGGGAAAGTGGGGGGCTGGCACTGTCTCTTGGATCCCCCACCTCAGTTGCTTCCACTCAGTTCCTCCTCCCTGATGGAGAGGAACGTGCAGAGGAGCAACGACAGCCGTCATCATCGGCAGCAACCTGGTTCACCAACCTACTGTCATCCACAAAACCATGATATCATCTCTCTCTCACTAGTAGCAGCCAGGCCAGGGGGGGGGGGGGGTTTAACATAAAACTTTCAGATTCATTACTGTGGCATGACTCAAACAAGCCTATCAGAGGGGTAAATATCCCCTCTGATGTAGCACTACATTCTTACAGCTGTACTTTAACAACAATAATGCTATTTAAGGTGTTATGATGTAGTTAATTTTCTCGGTCATGCAAATTATAAATATAAATTGGTTAAAGATGCACCGATAGATGTCCGCGCTATTCTTGCACATGTAGGGAACCTCGTGAATTAACCTGCAACATGTCGGCTGTTTGGAAATTCTTCAGCGTGTGTGCAGAAGATAACAAGTTTGCAATATGCAACACCTGCAAGGAAAAAGTAGGGTGTGGAAGGACTACACTAAAAACCCAAATCACATTTTTTTAGTTGGATGTGAAAAGAAGGAAATGGTTCTAACATTGCACTTTAGATGTGTGTGAATTTCCAACACCAGGAGTAATTTATATAGTTCTATTTTATAGTGATCCATTATCTGTTCAAAAATGTTTCTATGTTCTGTGCAAAATGTTCTATTAAAGAAAAGATAGAAAATAAATATTTGTGTGTGCTGTAAAGTGGTTAGAAAAAATGAAATCGGAATCGGCTAAAATCTGTATCAGCTGACGTAACTCTATGAAAATTGGAAATCGGAATCGACCTAGAAAGTTGTAATCGGTGCATCTCTAAAATCAGTATATTTATATATCAAAACAGTTCTATTCTGACAACAAAGATTTCTTTATACCACTTTTCAACCATATTTATGGCACCCCCTGGCAACCTGATGGCTGTTATGTCCCCTCACTGTCTTTTCCGTAACTAACTATAATGGGCATTTAGCAATGGCATATTCTGTGTTTCAGTTGAGTATCCAGTTTTTAGCTTGCATTTCAGATGTTTTTCTTTCTTGTGATGTGAACTTTACTTCACTACAGAAGAAAACTGAAAGCAAGAAAGTTTAAACCAAATGACGGAACAATAACAGTAAAGGACCTTTTTGGAAGAACACTACAAAAGAACAGTTTCAATAGAAGGTAGCAAAGTAGACAGAAAACCTCTGTTTACAGTATCCATGTCTTCTGCTGGTCTGCCATTGGAATATCCATGCCTGTTTCATGACAGCTTATGAGCTACTGAAAGGAAAAGAGGCATGTGACTGTAAATAAATGATACAATTTTAAAGGTATGTAAAGATGGCACTCTCCTGGATCAATACCAAGGTAGCTCCTATTGTTACAGACGTGATCTATTTTTCCCAAATTTACTTTCTAAACAGTGAGATGTTGGATGAGCGATGCATTTGTGAATAAGAAGAATCATTATTTCCACAGGTACAGGAGTGGTGCTGTCTGGTATGGTCTGGAATTGTGTGGGTGATGAGCCCCTAGATATATACACTGATATAAGCTAGAACACGAATACGAAATATGAGTGTTTTTTTGTTTTTTTTGTAGTATTTCCTTTTCTTGTTAAGAAATGCATTTCACAGTCAGGCCAGTGTCCTTTTTAAATGTTGCTCTGTGTTATACATTATCCTCAACTTGATGATTGGTATTGAACAAATTATGAGAACGTATTTACAGTGTTAAATTGCGTTGATAAATGTAATGCTTCCAGTCATTTGCACCATATCGCCTTTCACACACTGCCTTGCTCCTAAATGTTATGTATAATGAATAATACAATAGTGCTGTTCCGAACTAATCAGAAATGTATTGTATTGGACATACAGATTTCACTGGCACTGAGCGTGACGTACAAAGGATGTCTGTTTTTAATCAATTTTAGTTAGCGCTGAAATTTCTAAAGTGTGGCTACATTATGATTGCCATGATTTTACTCTCAGCCCTCTCAGTATATTGGTGTGGTTTTGATAATTTTCTTTTTTTCTTTGGTTGCTTTATCTTCAAGCTCAGAGAGATGGCTGACAATGCATTTGAAGTTGATTTGCTGTGCTAAGGCTTGTTTATTTTTAGGGAGATCTAAGTCTACAATACATACAAGTTGTTTTTCTCCAATGTGACTATTTATCTTTTTATTGAAAATGAATTCCTGAATTCCCCTTGCACTGGAAAAAGGACCATGGGGAAAGCCTATATTGGGGAAACTAGAGAATTTCCAGAAATGCCATCACTTAGGTTTCTTTTTGACAAAAATGTGTGGAAATGACCTTGTGAATATTGGTTGCTTGACAGCACTTTGGCATCTCCAGTATGGTGTCAAACACAGGCCACTAATTGCCCAGGTAGACTCCTCATACTTGATTTGCTCTCCACTCGTGTACAGTGTGGGTGTTAAGGATGCACCATTGGCAAGGCTTCCCTAAACGATCATTATGCAAATATTATCCTTTGACATTCTAATCCAGTGGTAACCCGGATGTTTATTTTATGGGTTTTTTAGAGCCAGGCCCTTGCTTGCCTGTATGGCATCCTGTCGTTTATTGTTTCTCAGCACTTCCAGCCAACAAGCTTTAAGTAAGACTACTGTGACATGAATGATGACTTTAGACTCATTATAATGGATGGCTTCACTGATGAACTGATGACAGGCAGGCAGTCCTCTTTGACTACTGAGAAAAATGTATCCCTCCTTTCTCTTTGTCTTGTAACACTGATCTGAATTTTACTTGATTATTGGGGGAAATGGTTAAAAGAATTAATCAAAAGCTACAGTACATCTTCTGGCAGTTAAATTGAGTAAAGAGTGAACCAACCAGTTGCATTGTAAGATCAGGGATCAAGCCAAGGCAGTGGAAACGGATGGATATAGTTTTGAGTATTTAAACATGGCTGCAGATTGTTTTCCTTTGAAGCCTGCTTTCCCAAACAAGCACGGCTTTAGAGACTAACCTATGAACGCTATGTGTTACCATATACAGTTAATGTGTGTTACGTGCTTTTATGTTGATTTGCATCAACAAGATGGCACCTTTTTTTTTTTTATACAACTAAATGTACATAATTGTAATTTTCTTTCGTTTCCTTCTTATAATACAAAATGATATTCCCTATATGACAACAGACAACACTAATGTTGAATTACCAGCTTTCTTGAGAGAATAAAGGCAAATGTTTGTGTTGACGACACTAAAAAAAAAAATATATATATATATATATATATATATATATATATATATATATATATATATATATATATATATATATATATATATATATATATATATATATATATATATATATATATAAAGTCCTATGAAATGTAAATGCATACCACTTTGACTTGTGTGCTTTAACACATGGGCACCTTTTTTAAAGTGTGTCTAAAAAATCATGTAAACTGCATTAGAATTGTGAACCTGTCTTATAATAGTTTAGCCTGCTTTGCATTCCTATCTTATCACTGCAGTGTCACTGACACATTGTAAGTAGGACTAGAGTACTCATCATGCAGATTCATATAGTACATATACTGCTGACATGCAATTTTCAATTTTTTTCCCCATTGTCCATCCCCATTTTCATTTGGAGCCTATGTTTACTCTGTAGAACATTACTTTTTTGTCTTTTATACAGCAAGGTACTCTTGCTGCCTTACACATCTTCATCTCTGGCCTCAGATGTTTTTGCGAAACCGATGCATGTTGTATAAACTTTCTAAAAAACAAACCGTGGCTCATAAATCCTTTTAAACTCCATGTTTATGTTACCCTATAGCTATAAAACACTAACACTGACTAAAGTTGTGCACAACAACATGGATGAAGTATTGTGCACCTGAAAAAGGCTCACATTTCATGATATTTTGCAGAATATTTTGCTATTGATTGAATTAAGAGACAGTGAAGTACTTCTGAGTGAAAAAAATTAATGTTAACACTAATAACACAAATCGATTGAAATGCTACATGTTTAAAGGCAATAAAGTTATTTTTCTGTCCACTTGTCAGTTTGTCAGTGTTTTTTAATTGTGGCGTTTGGTGTAGCTTCATCGTCTGCTTTACGTTTACCTGGCAGTCCTTGCTTTGATAGCAGTGCAGTAGAACCATGCATCATTTGTTCATGTTTAGCTTCGCCGCGCCCCTTGTAATAACTCCGGGCCCCCACTGCCATTTAATGTGCTCAACATTGCTGACAAGTACATTTTTGAAGTTATTAATTTCCTTCGTTCCCTAATTAGCGAAGGATGGCTGCAGTGGAGTGTTGCTAAAAATACAATCGTCCCTGCGGACCCTCTTAAGTGTGGAATTGAGCAGGTTCTGGATCAGTTTGCAGTCATTACATCCCTGCGAACTCATCTTGGGTGCAGACAAAATAACTGATCCAGGGCCAACTGGGCCCGCCCATACAGTCTTTGGGCCCGCCCCTACGAAGCAGTTTGATTGGTTGGGGTTAGGCATTTCACCTCGAGTGGTTAAGGTTAGGATAGCCGATTGGTCAGGGGATAGGACTCTATATTATGTCTATGAAAGGACCTGTACAAATCAGGTTACGTTGCCTTGCGTCAGCATGGACGCCCTCATGTGTATATATCTATGCCTCATGTTGACCTGTCACCATGGCAACAGTGCACCTCTGGGATTTCCTCTGCTCCTGTCTATTTTTGAGCCGTTATTAGCGTGCTAAAGAGTCATACTATTACCTAGTAACATGTCCATTATTAAAATGGAAGTATATTGTTCGAGTTGAACTTTAAAGAAAGAAGATGTCTGATATATTGTGCAGGTGGCTGAACGAGGAGCTCCGGCTGTCAAAAGTTGTTGGTAAGTGTGACTGAAGTTACCGTTAACGTTAGCTTAATTATCTATGCTAACTCGGTGGCACACTAGCTAGCTAGGCAAAATCATATGAATTTACAAAGCTGACATTATAAGAGCTGTTTTAGAAGCGACACATCGAAGTTGATAAACATCAACAGGCATAGGGTATTGATTGATAAGGTGGGAGATGTTGTGAGCAACGCTATTTTAACGTTAACCTTACATATGGACCAAGCGTATTTTTGGAAAAATCTAAGAAACCTATTACCAACTTAGCTAACTGTTAGGTTGTCTTAACGTTTACAATCGGAAATTGTCCAGACATGAACTCAAATTAGTCATTTTAAATATTTTTGATAACCTTCTTTAACGTCCAATATGTTTTCAGTTGTGAGCGACATTAACGTTAGGAAATATAACGTTGAAAATGTCACTGTTTGCGTAACTGACATGCATGTTCATATTCACAGAACCAAAGACCTTTACCAAGGATTTCTCCAGTGGGTACCTTATTGGGGAGGTTCTGCATAAATATCAGTTGCAGAAGGACTTCAGTATGTTTATGAAGAAAGAGTAAGTTGCCGTCTCTCTTTCTCTAGCTATCTATCCATGATCCTTTGCTTTTTGTTGCTGGACAAATAGCTAACTGTTACTTAATTCTCCAACTCATTAATTCATAATTATTAAAGTTAATTACACCTTTTTTCATAGCACCTCCATCTCCAGACTGAATAATTTTACCCGCGTTGAGCCTACTCTCCAGTTACTGGGGATCTCTTTTGACATAAACACAGCCCAGGATCTGATGCAGGAAAAGCAGGGTGTTGCCACACGCCTGCTTTACCAACTCTACGTTTCACTTGAAAATAAGAAGAAAGCGGAAATCAGCAGCACATTGATGGAAATCATGCAGCCTGCAGCCAGTGCTGGCCTGCACAAAATAGAGCATGAGATCTACTCTGATGTAAGCGGGGGTTGTATGGATGCATGTGTAGTATGTGCATGTGGTTAGGGGCCAATCTCTTTGAGCAACAGCATGTATGGTTCTGTAAAAACCTAATGAGATACAGTAAATAGTCTTTCCTCCGTGCCAATAATGACAAACTGTATGGCAAAGTATGGCAACTGACTGTCCTTTACAGTAGTCGTTCAGTCTTTCAATGTTTTTTTTTGTTTGAAGTTCACATTTTTAGTTTAATGTCACTTAAATATCTACTAAAACATGTTTTTTAAGCATCTTGCTGTCTTTCTTTTTACACAGCGACTGCATCAAGTTGTGAAACGTGATGCAGAGCTGAAACTACAGAAAATTTCTCAGCACTATGCGGAGAAATACCAGCAACTGAACGACAGGTTTGCGATGCCCCATCCCATCCAGCAAAGGAGACAACTCAGAGTCCAGGCTGAGAAGAGAATGAAGAATATTGAGAAGGTACTCGAGACGGTGGAAAATCAAATGCAGTATTCATCATCATCATCATCAACTTTTTATTCCAGACTCAAGGTCCATTCAAAAGACACAGACATGACATACAACACACCTTAAAAAAGAAATAGAAACATATACAAAGAAATAAAGAAAATAAAAAAAAATCCCCCGTATGACCAGACTCTAAGGCAGCCTACATTTTACATCTTTATTAACTTTTTACACATTGTTTCTCAGTACTGAGTGAAAACCTCCATTTGAACCCCGATGCTTGATGATGGAATAAAGGAAAGCTCATGCTAATGACAATGGGGAACTGTTTATGTTACAGCTGCGAGCATGTCATCAGAAGCACAATGACATAATGTCTTGTAACCAGGCCACTACTTTCCAGGTGCCCAGGCCACCTCCGTACACTTCACAGCTCAACCTAAAGAAGAGACAACAGCAGCAGCAACGTAGAGAACAGCAAGCACAGGTGTGATCCAGATTAAATAATTATGTGATTTTTTTTTCTTAAAGGGGTGATAGAATGATTATATAGGGTATTTTACACTGTTCCTTAAGGTCTCCTAATAGGGTATGTAACATTGGTTCACAAATTCACTTCTGAGACTTTTTTAAGCGAGAAATCAACTATATAAAGCTCAAATATGTTTTACGAAAATGTATGGCTAATTGCAAATTTGGTAAGACGTGTCGGGCTTTAGCTAGGAGCTCTACACAGTCTGACGAGAAAGCGGCAACCTCCATACCCAGTGAAAGTCACCGTTTCCCTGGGTACTGGACTACTGGAATACTTGGGAATACTCAGGGCTGGCTGTATGTAACAAATGCTATTTTATTAGGCCCTTAACTACCCTGTGAATATGGTTCTATTTGGAACAAGAGCTTTTCTTCCAAATATGGTATGCTCATGAATATTTAGATGAGCTGCGCGCTGATTGGTTTGAGCGAACCACATAGAAACACATTGGAGACGAGACAGCAGGTGTCATATTTCAGACGCTGCAAAGTTATACATTGTTTGTTGGGCTATTTCGTTATTAAATTCACTTCTGAGACTTTTTTAAGCGAGAAATCAACTATATAAAGCTCAAATATGTTTTACGAAAATGTATGGCTAATTGCAAATTTGGTAAGACGTGTCGGGCTTTAGCTAGGAGCTCCACACAGTCTGACTGTGAAAGCGGCAACCTCCATACCCAGTGAAAGTCACCGTTTCCCTGGGTACTGGACTACTGGAATACTTGGGAATACTCAGGGCTGGCTGCCAGCTTCCGGCATAACTAGAGTAGCTATATTTACAGTTTGAATTTCGTCACGCCACTTATATAACATCTACCCCAAGGTCTTATAAAGCTAACAATAGTGTCCGATTTCAATTTAATTATTTTTTGTGAACATTAGGGGTTTCGTTAGCTGCGACTGTCCCTTCAATCCTATGTGTACAGATTGCGGCTAGTTAGCTTCATTTTCGGCGTAATTAGAGTATATTTACAGTTTGAATTTCGTCACGCCACTTATATAACATCTACCTCAAGGTCTTATAAAGCTAACAATGGTGTCCGATTTCAATTTAATGAATTTTTGTGAATTTCAGAGGAATTCTAAGAGGAGGCTAGCTAGCTCTCATTGATAGAGCTCCATCTAGCCGCAGGCTCTATCAATGAGACTCGCGGGCAAGAGGCGTTTATTTCCCCAATCGTTTGTTTAAATAACTCAACACATTATAATTACACACATTATAAGATTAATTGGAACCTGTGGTAAGAGATTGCTGGCGTAACAAGCTCGCTGCTCGCGCTCTCACTCACACACACCGGCCATTTAGCACGAAGATGGGAGCTGCAGGCCCTGAAGCTCTGTCAGGGCAGCAGTGTTTGGTAGTCCATTAACCCAAAAAACGGTGACTTTGCGCGGGTATGGAGTGCCGTGGGCTGCCAGCCGTGACGGAGCTCCATCTACCTCACAGCAGGCCGGAGTCTGTGAAGGAAGGCAGGCCAGGCAGCAAGGCAGCAACACAGGCAGCACCGGCCGCTGAACTCCGACACACAGTCGGACAAAATTTGCAATTAGACATCAATTTTCGTAAAACAGCCCATATTTGACCTGTACATAGTTGATTTCTCGCATAAAAAGTCTCAGAAGTGAATTTAATGGTAAAATAGCAGATGAACAATGTATACAATTTCTGAGATTGTGAGATTTGCAGAGGAACAAGGTGTCAATGGGACTTTGAGGTTCTCTGTATGTCCTAGTTACCCACTAAACTTCATCGTCATTATTCAACTATGACAAGGTAAAATCGGTTTTGCATTCTATATCACCCCTTTAATTTTGGCGTGTTGACGTGGGGTCAGCAATGGAGTGGTGCCCACAGTGGAGTTTGTAGAGGCCGATGCTTGTTGACAATGGGCCTTAAGTTCAGAATGGGAAAATAAATATCCCGGAAATCCAGGCCCAAGAAATTAGTTTTTGTTCTTAAATTCAGCAGATGTTACCAGGTCTTCTCAAAAAACAATAGCTTGTTATTGCTTAACACCTGCCATTGTTTACAGAGGGGTGATTCATTCTAATTCATTTTCTCAGCCAATTAATTGAATTTCTTACAGCACGTGTGTCATAATTGAAAACAAAGGATTAAAATAGGTTTGTTTGTCTTTCTGGTATTATTTCAATTTCTGTTCATTTTGTCCATGCAGACGGTCCAGACTGAAATAGCCAAGTTTGAGACAAGGAAGAAACTGGTTACTTATGGTTTTGCTCCTTCAAGGTGAGATAAAAGGAAACTAAATCAATATTGTATTCATGTAGTATTATTATGTAGAATAAATGTTTGTATTAATGGAGTTTTACAGCAACCAGAGATATTCACTATCATACATTAAGACAGTGGTTCCCAACCTTTTTTCCTTGGCACCCCCCCTACTCATGTATAAGAAAAGCTGAGCCCCCCCCTCGAAACCGAAGTTGAGGTAACTCTCGAGATAGAGCCTTACTTTCTTTTTTGATACAGAGGAGTTATCAGCACTGTTACATTTCTCTGCCATGTTTCATTCATAAAATAGTGATGCTGTGGCGGCAGGAAAAACGAGGATACAACAAAATATATAGTTTTCATACAGACTAAATAAATATTTTTTTTTACCTCAACCTCAAACCAGATAAAGACTTGCGCCCCCCCCTGTGATCTTTGCCGCCGCCCCTGGGGGTGCCCGGACCCCAGGTTGGGAACCACTGTTCTAGTGTATTATCATAATTTGTTTAACATGTGCAAATATTTTTTTTTTTACCTCAACCTCAAACCAGATAAAGACTTGCGCCCCCCCTGTGATCTTTGCCGCCCCCCCTGGGGGTGCCCGGACCCCAGGTTGGGAACCACTGCATTAAGACACTGACTTCATATGTGATTTAAACCTTTTCAATTCTAGTGGTCAGCCCTTCCCTGAAGATTTTCCCTTTGGTGGCAGCGGCCAGGGCTCTGTGGTCCCAGGAAGTGGAACTAAGCTGATATTACAATCCAATAGCAAGTACATACAGGATATCCGAAAGAGGCTGGAGGAGAATGCTGTTGCTCGCGAGCAGAGAGAGAAAAGACGAGACAGATTCCTGGTGGAGCAGCTCAAGGCCCATGAAGCTCAAGAGGTGAAACTTGCTACAGTAATAGATCTAACATTAATAGAGATCAGTAGTTCCTGGTGAATTAATTAATTCTTTATTTCTCTTCCTGAAATACATATCACACATCCTCTTCTTTTTGACCTCTGAACTTTGATATTTTAACCCCAAATCCTGCCTCACCCTGCAGGAGGCACGGCGAGAGGAGCAGCTGGTGAAGCGTCTGACACGTCAGACTCAGCAGGAGCAGAAATTGGCAACTCAGCTCCTCCAGATACGCGTGCAGAAAGATGTGATCCGGAAGAACCGCCAGTTCAGAGAGCAGCAGTACCAACAGCGGAGAGAGAGGGACTTCCAGGAAGCTCTGGAGAGGGAGGCGGTGAGATAGGATGAATAAGGAAGAAGAATAATCCTCTCTATTGTAGCTTTGTATTAGGCTGTATCAGTGATAGTATGGGTAGTGTCATAGGGAGAGAGAAAGGGTGGACATTGGTAGTTTGAATAGTATCAACAGGGTATTTGGTATTATGAAGAGAAAGAGAGAGGGAGGGACTTCAGAGACAGACCGATAAACAATAAAGTAAGACTGTATGAATCATGACATAAACTACTATATGTTTATCTGTTATTAACCTCCAGTGATCACTCTTATATTGTAGATGACTTGTTTGGTTGAAAAGAAGGTAGATGTTGCTATGGTCCAGCATGGTTTCAGTGTTAAATATTCAGTAGGTTGTAGTAAAGTATGGTCATGGTGTTATTATAATGGTCAGGCAATTCCAGAGCAAAGTGTCGCACTGTTAAGTCTCAGATTATATGGTCATTTGCCATTTACTCTAAAGAGTGAAAAATAAAAAATTTTAGGAGATGATTTAGGGAGAAAATCATACGATTAACGGGGTATTATTGATTAACTGCTGTTTAACATCAGTTATACAGTAGGTAAGAAAGATTAAAATGTCCCTTCTGCAACCCCCAATATCAGTAATGTACTAATTCCAAAAAATTATGTCTCTTAGTTTGTGTTTCTTAAAGACTATTTTCCACCACCAAGTCATGTGTTTTGCACAATAAATGACCTATGTAACATCTTTCATCTTCCTTTATTACTTACAACTGTGGTGATTAGCAGGAACATTTATGTCATGCCTTCTCCACTCACTCACTCATTCAATCTTTCTGACTGGGGCCTGGTATAGGCTTTGGCTCAGCAGGCTAAGTTGGACCTTGCCGAAGAGATCAGAAAGGAGCATGAATTCTGTAACAGGATTGCTGCTGAGCGAGCTCAGATCAGATACAAGAAGCACTTTAAGAGCTGCAAGGACATTTTGGAGCAGATTGTGGACTTGGCCACCAAGGTTGGAGAATATCGACTGCTCACTGGGAAGTACGTAACACAATTGCTTTTAATGATGCAGTAATAATATGCACATTGTATTTGGGCTTAAAATCTCCAAACTGACTCTTGGTCAGTCAATTATTAAATATGTGGACATTTCAATTTTTTTTATAAAAATAACATCTTTTGGTAGTTTTATCAGAAATAATTGTAAAAGTTAGTTAAGCAATCTAATTTGAAGAGTTGGATGTACTGTAGTTGTAAAGACATTTAAACTTTGGCCACTTCGTGATAAAGTACTCTGCTACATCTGCACATTTTATTTATGTATTCATGCTTGAACAAAGTTCATATTCAAGCACAAAACATAATAGAAATAGTAAACGTTTTATTTTTTTTCAGAATAGAAATTGACGCTTTTGTCTTTTAAAAGAAATCGACTCAGAGACAGAGTTGGTAAAATAAAGTTCATCAACAGAAGGAAATATGGGCAAATATGAAATAACACTGGATGAGTGGCAGACTTGAACCCAAAAACACGAGTATTGACAAAGTGAAATCTGACTGAAGACTGAAATCTTTTTTTTATTTTTTATTTTTATAAAAACTTAAGCATTGCTATGCAATGCTAATTCAGATGTGAATCAAACACCTGTGAAAACAACCATTATTAGAAACATTCTTGCACAACTGACCAGTGGTTAAATAAAACCAGGAGATGTCAACGTCCTGTCTGCTTCTTCTCATGATCAAATACGTATAGGTACCTGCTATACCTGCTGTGTGGCCACACAACCCTGCTCCATATTCACTTTGTATGTATCCTGCTACCTGTGTTTTACATATCCACTACACCAGCTCATCTAATCATGGTTAGATTAAACATTTCTTGAAATACAGTTATGTTTAATAATTTTCAGTCCCAATTAAAAAACTATTTATTTTGAACACATTTGGACATTTGTACTCATTAAATCTAGCGTTGCCTTCTGTCATTTTTTGTGCTGTCATGTCCAGTCTGATTCCAGAGAAGCCGATGAGAGAGTGGAAGGAATTGCTGTTCAGTGGTCTGCCTCTCTATGAGCCGATAAAGTGCCAGCAGCCAGGGTTTGAGTTCTCTACCCCACTGGACCCTGTAGAGCTTAAGAAGCAGGAGATATTAAAAAACCAGGACTATGATGAATATACTGTGAGTTTAAAACATGAGTGCAATATTTTTTTAATTATGTTTGTATGTGTGTTTGCCCGCACACTTGCATTTAGCTTGTCTGTGTAGACTGAATAACTTGTTGCTCAACCCCACATTTACAAACAAATGCTGATTTTACTTTCAGTATCAGGCATGTTTAGACATGAAGATGGGAAAGCCAACAAAGCTATATTTTTTAACACAAAAAAAGTTAGAATTGTTCCTGAGCTGAAGTGCTGAACTGTCTGAATGCTGAAGATCCTCTTTGTCTTAGCCTTATGTCATGTTTTTATAGAACATGGTAGGTGAGTGGGCATGGCCAGAGGAAGCAGGGGAGATAACATTAACTCTGGCCAACAACAACATTCTTGGACATGTTGTCCTGCGACTGAGGAACATTGTTCATCCACCCATCATGGAAATCTCCTCACCTTCATTTCCTCACTTTACCATCAAGGCCTGTGTCCTGGGCAAGTTTTGCTCTGGCAAAACCACCTGCCTGGCCAAGATCGCTAAAGGTACACGGCATGCAGTCCAAACAAAGATGCAGGCATGCACTCAAACACAATTGCACACCACTTAGATATGTATTTAATGAAATTATGTAGTGTATAAATATATACAATAAGATTGTATGACTTCTTTTATTTGCTGAGTATGTGTGTTTTTCCCTGCTTTAGCCCATGGCATCTATGTCTTATCAGCTGACACACTAATTGAGGAGGCTCTGAATGCTTACCAGAATGGAGAGGTTTGTCAGACACAGTATAACAGTATTGTAACTTCACTAGTATCGCTTTTTATTTAATCGTGCCACATAATTTTGCTTTGAAAGGATTTTTCAGGACCATAACATCTCACTAGTCTCTCCTGCCAGTGCCAAAAATACATAAACCTGTAATTGCATAGCTTTAAACATTTCACCTTTTAAAACTTTTTGGACAGCATGTACAGGTCACAGAGCCGCAGGAAAAGAATGAAAATGAGCAACTGCTCACATTTTCCACATCACTGAATCCTGGTGGGTTGCTGAAGCCAACATGACTCTATTCTATGCTATTTCATGCTACTATGTTTTTTTGCTCCATTAAAAAAAGCACTACATATGAAGTATTTTACACAGTTGTTTGTTTGATGTAATACAGTACATGTCACTCATAATTTCATTGTTTTTCAGATATTGACACTCAAGATGAAAGTAGAGACAGCAATGTAAAAGTAAGTGTTGTTTGTGATCTTCTGACTCTGATTTTGTATTTATGCATACATATGGAATTTATGTATACATATGGAACCAGTATATAATTTATATCACTAACCAACCTGATTTAAATTGGCTTTTCTTGCTGATAAAATAATGACTTTTGGGAGAATGTAATCAGTAATGACTAATAAAGAGATATTTTTCCAGAATGGATGTGTACCTATTTGAAATGAAATACTTAACTCTTTTCCTGCTTACATGTGCTCCTTATCCAGTTGTCTACCCGGGCCATGCAGGGAGCAGCTGCAGAAGAAGAGCTAAGGAAAGGCAACGCCATCCCTAATGAGCTATTAGTTGACATCATAGTAGAGGCTATCAGGTAAGCACACAACCTGAATTGCTATAAGATACTGAATATGGGATTTAGTCAATTTCACCATATGCAATTCTTTTCACAATCAATATTTCAGAGAAATCTCAATGATACAGTCTTAGTTTTATGTACAGTGTGGACAAAATAAACAAACACCAACAACCCCACAATCCCTCCCTAGACAGTGAAATATGTGTTGTGTCCTTACTAGGCAGGTTCCAGCTCAGTCAGGCTGGATCCTGGATGGCTTTCCATTTGACATCACCCAGGCTTACCTGCTGGAGAAAGCCCTGGGTGGGTCTGTAGATGTAGGGAATGGCGTTGTAAGCAGCAGGACAAACCTAGCTGCTGATCCTAATCCACCCAAACCTCCCCCACCCCCAACTCCTGCATTGGACCTGGCTCTGCTGCTGGATATCGCTGATGAGTGTGTGATCAGTCGTCCATTCAGTCAGATGGGTATGTTATACTAACCTGACTCCGGATTGCTTCGCATTTGCTCGGCATATCCACCTGGGAACTTTCCGTTGGAGAACTTTTGGGAAGGAGCGAAAATACTGGTTAGCTGATTACCATCTGTCTATCACCACTTATGTTGGTGATAGACGGGCCAAATCAACCAATCAGATCAAACTCTTGAAAAAAAGCCTCCAGTGCCGTTTTTTGCTCTTCTTTCAATGAAGGAATACTTTCTAATTTGGATAAAACTTGTGCGATAGCTACGCTCATCTCATCCGTGGAAGCTGCCATGTTGTTTAGATTAACAGTCGCTTCTCGTTGCGTCACACCTAAACCCGCCTCAAAACCAACGCTGATTGGTCGGTCGTTTGGCGAACGGCTCCAAATTTTCTCTATCTCAAGATGCCAGACTGATCTGCGAGTGGAAAACTGGAGTTCGCGAGATCAGACGGTCTCACGAGGCTAATGTTATACTAGTGGTTGTTTAATGGTGTGTATCTGTGTGCACCCACACATTATCTGTTAGATGGTGTGTGTATGTATACATGCACAAGTAACAATAAGTTAAATGTAAATAGTATGCTTGTGTGTTTATGTGGTTCTCTTGCTTCCCAACCTGGTGCAGAAACAGATAAGTCTGCTGCTGCTACAACCTCCCATCCCAAAGACAAGAACTTGTATCTGGCACAGATTCCACACAGGTAAAAACAGAAGCATCAAATGGAAAGCTAAACTTAAATCAAGACCTTACTGCTTCTGCATGACTGTGTATCTAATATCTAACATCCTTTCCCCCCCCCTCAAGGATCACAGCTTTTCAGGACACCTGGCCAAAACTAGAGAAATGGTTTGGTGAAAAGCAAAACATTTTGGTCCGTATTGATGCAGATGTAGATAAGGAAGAGCTTTACAAAAGGGTGGAGTCTGTGCTGCAGCAAGTTATGATGCAAACACAGGAAGGTAACTAGTTGTCATTATAGTATTATATGTGATATATTTTAGTATATATATATATATATATATATATATATATATATATACAGTATATATATATAGTAGCAGATATGTGTACACTCAAATACTTGATGTTTTCACAGTTCTAATTAGTATTAATTTCCTCATTGTTCCATTAGATTAGGTAAAAGAAATTGTTGTTGTTTTTGATCAGACACTGATGATGAGATTATGCCTGTTTCTACACTAAATGATTTACAGTTGACAAACAATATGTCTTCCCTGAAAGAAACTCACAATACTTACTACAACTCCTCCCATTCAAGATGTAGTGTTTAACAGTGGGGAAGCTCCAGACTCCTCCTTTTCAGCTACACCTCCACCATTAGACCAACCTCCGGCCCTCGCAGGTGAAGCCCCTGGCCCCACAGAGTCCAATTCCCTCCTTAACGAGGAAAAAGCCCAAAGTGTGAAGTCACTTTCCAAATCCAACACAAACTCCCCCCGAGGTGATTTGATCAGTAGTCTGTGGATTACACATTTTAATTGTTATTATTGTAAAGTCACTTCTGGCCACAAAACTAAATTCTGATTTATAACTGATACCTTCTGACCATAAACATGATGTGTGTTGGATGTGTTTTCCAACTCATAATGACTTAGTGCATGGTACATGTGTTTTTTTTTTTACATAAAGAAAATAGACACACTTTATATTCCAAATATACCAAACTGATAGTAGTTATTTGGATACAAACTTCATCTGTGTGGCCACTAAGTCTGTTTGAATTTTAAAAGTTGAACGCAAAGAAGAGGGTCATATGTTTATTTTTCCTAGCTTTAATAGCATTCTAATGACACATTTTGACAAGACTTGTTTAAGGCAATTTAAATATAATTATATATGATGCTATGATTATTATTAATCATTAATTAACATTCAAGAAATATGAATCATTTTACTTTATTATAGCGATGATGTATTTTATCAATAGGGCACTCTAGGAAGGTGTCAACTTCCTCATTGACCAACGAGAACTCTCAGGGAGTCCCCAAGAACCCACCTGAATCTGCCACTTCCTGCTCAGATTCATCCAGCTGGGTCCATGTGGACCAACCTCTTCCTCCGGTAGGATACAATTTCTTCTTTTTTTTCGTTTGTTTTGCTTATCAGAGTTCAAAGTGCACTTGTAAGTGCACTTCTTTTTCTTTTCTTTAAAATCGGGTTCTGTCAGTGACATGTGATATGACATTCAGATGCACTCACTGGTGGTTGCCACAAGGTGGCCCTCTAACATGATTTAGCCTTTGGACCTGCTGTTTCTTACCTGTGTTGACTTTCAGAGTCTGTTTCAATATATGAAAATACATGTCAAGTGAAATCTGTTCCAATACACTATGTCTTATTTTGATTTATTGTCCTGTATCTTCCTATGCCCCCTGCTTTTTTCATCTTTTCTTCTCTCTATCTGTATCTCTAGGAGATCACAGAGTACCTGTGCTCCCACTGGGACACAGTGTGTGATTCATATGTGAACAATGTAAAGACAGTGATGCAGCAGCTGCGCTCACAACGCACTATTCTTAACCATCACCTATTCAACATCAGGTATACTGCTTCAATTGATCCTTTTTATCCTTTTAATACAAGGTTTTGTCATTCTGCAGATGCAACATGAAAGTTGAACAACAGTATCAGTCACATGTTGCCATGGTTATTGTATATTGGATGTGACCCAAAATGTCATGCCATTCATTTCTTTATCAGAAATATTTTACAAAATAAAAGAGAACATTTATGTTAATACATAATAGAAACATATTAAATGTATTACTATGTAAGTATTACCTGGTTCCCTGTATCTGTAGAGAGGAGTACAAGCATTTCCTGGGGCGTCCAGACTTGAAGCAGGAGTTAGTGTCTCATTGGCAGAAGGACTTCAACAGCATACCTGATGATATGAGAGAAGATGAGGATACCAAAGCAGAGCTACATCTGAGACTTGATGTGAGAGCAATTTATAATATAATACAATACAAATATTCTTTAACTGATCATGAAAATAGTGTAAAAACCTGCTTCCAAATGAAAATATAAAATATATGGAGATGTTCTGATATGTGTACAGGAACTACGCGAACGTTTGTGGGACATAAGTGACAAACGTAAGGAGGAGGACGAGCAAGAGAGGGCTGCCCTCATGGGTAACGGCTGGTTGGAGAATCTCGTCAACTATCACTCTGTACTTATGCAGGTAACTTTTCTGTTTCTGTGTAACCATTTGACTGAACAACCGTCGAATTCTGTAGTTTATAAGCTCATGTTATAGACTATTCCCTTTATTCTGTGTTTTGTACATGTTCCATTGCTCCTTTTCCATCCTCTTTGTGTTTATGGTGTATAGTAGAGATGTTCCAATACCATTTTTTCCTTCCCGATGCCGATACTGAGTAACGATCTGATGCCAGTGTGTTAAAAAATACAAATATTTTATTATGTTTTAACTATGGCTCGGGTTTAACTCTTTGTGAAACTTGAACAAACACAGAGAATAAACGTTATCGAACTTTCTTTTATAATCCAGTTTGACAGCGGTATCGGATCAGTGCATAAACTTTTGGCAGAACCATAATCTTGGATTGATTGTTTTTGTTGCACAGGTGGAGTTGGATCGTTTCCAGGACACACTCTATATTCTCTGGGTCTACTATATGAGCATGTACAAACAAGTTCTGCCTGAGCTACCCCCCAAGTTGGATTGTATCCCCCTACTGGACACCCCAGTAATTAAGGATCAGAACGAGAGGCAAGAAACACACTATTAATAGCAACCTAACCATGTTACTATTTGTACAAGATAATAAAAAAGAAAATAACGATTTTATTTTGCTCCACCAGTACTGAGCCAGCGGCCACAAGTGTGTGTAGTCAGATGGATGACGGCGAGGACAAGAAGAAAACAAAACTGTAAGGGAGACGCACTATCGCACACAGTATTTCCTTTGAGTTTTCTGTTTGACAGATGAAATGGATGTTTCATTTCCTCACAGTACAAATGCTCCCAAGTACAAACACATAGACACAAACAATTTCCTCCTCTTCTCCTGTTTTGTCCTCCTCCACAGACGTCCTGACTCCAAGACAAAAAGCCCCAATCAGACAGAAACTGTTAAGGTCATGTCAAATCCTTTTTTTTCTTGTCTCTCTTTATGTACATTTCATTCATTGTCATTATTTTTAGTCTTTCTCAAGGTCTGTAACTGATTTTGCTATTTTATAATCTACTCATAAACAACTACCATAGATATAGCAAACCCTGATAGCTTCGGTTATTTTAGTTGTTTCAGGTTTTAATACCTTATACAGTAAGACAATTGTTTTTGGTTGACAAACCAATAAAGTGTCTTTCTTACAGAATTTAAATGTAATTTGTGAACTGTAATTGTAATTCAAAACAATCCAAAATACTTTTTTATAGATTATAATTAAGATTAGAATTGGTGATAAGCTGATGTACAATCTTATAGTAAGAGATATTAACCCTTTTCATTGATAACTCTAGCAACCCCATGAGAAACTGATCTACGACTACGAGGAGGCACTCGCGGCCATCAGCAAATTGGTAATGCTTTGTGTATGAGAGTAGCATGGATATTATGGAGTAAAGATATGCTTTTTTAATTCCTGGCATGTTATACATGTGTGTAGGTGTCAGCAGAAGCCTACCAGGGAGAGACAATAGAGCAGAAGGAGAGACTGCAAGAGAAGGAAAAAGGGAAGCATAATCAAGAAGTCAGAAACAAAATACATAAAGAATATGCAGCCGCACTGGATCACGAGGGTATGCACTAGTGTAATATGAGATATATGCATGAGTCTGTATGTAAAAGATCAATATCAGCTTATATAGTTGTATTATTCTGTTTCCCTTTACCCATGTTTGTGTGTTTTCCAGAGAATACAGCAAAGGCGCGCATTGCGCTGGTGAAAGGTCATGGTCTGGTGATGGTGCACTCCCTGCAAAGCAGAGCAGAAGAGACATTAAGCAGCATGGAGAAGTGGTTAGAAGCACACTATCTTGCAGACATGAAGAGGTATGGTACAGTACAGTGTGGGTTCATGTATGGTATGATATGGTGTAGGCTACGTGTGCCTATTCAGATATTTATTTTTATTTTGAACAATTTTAAATAGAGGGACACGATTGTGAATGAAGCAGCAATAGTGTAAAACTGCACTGCTGTCCCTGTTTTATTAGTGTTGTTGTTTTGATTAGTGTGTGATAAATGCTATCTGTATTTTATCTCCATGTCATGATGCTATATGTGCATGTATGTAAACATGGAACATATTCAAATTAATGAAAGCCCTTTAAGTGCTCATGAAGTTATTCTGAAGCCATTACTTGAGAATATAAAAATACATAATGCTTGTAAAAAAAAAAAAAAAGAGAATGTCAGAGAACGTTTTGGTTCGTCATTTTTCATGGAAGACTTGTTTGACGGTTTATCTGTCTGTCTCTTTTTCTCTAGTATTGACCAACTATCAGTAGTGGTTCGCCACCACATAGAGGCTGGTGCTAAGTTGCAGAATGAGCTGGTGTTGGTACGTAATGACTTTATAAATGTGTTGATTGTTTTTTCAAAGAACATTTTTATGTTCCCCAGCTAGGTAGAGTTTAGTGCTCACTGGTTACGTAGTAGCTACTGCAGGATGAAATCTGAATTGTTATTCCAGCGTGTGACATTTGACGATGGATCACAGTCTCATTTTACTTACTCCTCCCATTTTAAGATTCTCAATATTCTCTTCAAAAGGAATGTACTGACTTCTACCTGAATGGAGACTGCCACATGGTGGCTAGCCTGGCTCCCCGTCCCCGCCCACCTCCTCTGGAGAAACCCACACGGTCCACTCCAACCATCACTCAGCTAGAGTCACTACACCAGCAGCTATGCATCGTTGCTCCTTCAGGTTAATACAGGGGAGACAAGTTGTAGTGTTATTGGGTCTATTCATTCTGCTATTCATCCATCCATCCATCCATCCATCTATGCATCCATCTATCCATCCAGCCACCCATACATAATTTTCCTTCCTTTCTGACTTCCAGGCCTTATGTCCAGTTCTGAGTTCTCCAGTTTACTTAGGAATATCATCTCTGTCAACATGGGCAGAAACACCTTGCCTGAGCTCTGGATTAACAAGAATGAAACACAGGTACTCTGCAAGTATTCCAGAGACTCACAACACAAAGTTGGGTAATCATTTCTTTTCTCTTCACCTAATAGCACCAGCTTCTTTTCTCACCAATTTGACAAAAACAAAACAAAATCACATAATATAATAGCACTCTGCTGACTGCAGAGAAAGCAAAGCAAGACACAAAACATTCCTGCATTATTCTGTCCGGATACCATAAGAGACACATTACATGGCTTACTGTACAGGAGCATTGTGCTTTTCTCTCCTGTCCCTAGTTGATGGAGGTTATATCTCTGTTTATGGACAACTATGAGCTGATAGACTGGCGTCGGTTTCTGCTCAGTGCTGCCCTGCCTTGGCCGTTTCCCTCCTTATCACAGCTGCTGGCTGTGCTGCAACATTTCAAGGCAGCAGATACTGGCGACACAGGCTATATAAACGAGGAACAGTACCTACAGGTCTCTACACACACACACACACACACACACACACACACACACACAGACACACACACAAATTTGTACACAAAAAATGATTCTGATTCTCTGGTCAGACATTCTAACTGTGTTTTAAATCACAAAATGTACTACTCTGGATGAACCTGTATCTTCAAGTTATCTATGCACTCAAACACCTCCATGGCCCCTCTTCGCTCTTGTGGCATTACTATGCACTGAGACTCTCTTTCCACAAGCATGCCTGGGTTCAAGTCAACGTGACAACACATATGAGTATATATTGTATACTTAATATAGTATAAAGTGAAAGCTGTAGCTCTCTGAACATTAAAACAAATGTTTAAGTTGCTCCTCTTGCCTTTTTTCTCACCAGACAGAGTTGTGGTTTTCCAGTGAGAGTGTCCAGCCTGTCCCAGAGGACCCCTCTGAGCCTCTACCTTATAACCGTCTGGCTAACCTACGCAAGGTAACTACCCTCAAAACCTACTTAATTCCTAGTTAATGTAAATCTGTATTATTCCTGAAATGGGAAATTCAAGTGGTCATGGTACACAAACATGGACTGGGGAAACCCAGCCTGATCTGCCGGCGATTTGATTTCGCCCTGCAGCTCAGGCTGGAAACCTGTACATTTTTCTATCCTGCTTCCGTTACAAATCTGCGGGGACCAATCACAAACTGGCTTATCCACCTGGCACGCTATTGGCGGGTTTAACATGATATAGAAGCGACGACATGCAGCTTTTTGTTTACATTCAACATGGCGGCCACCGAAGCGCAGCAACCCGTTGATACCGCTGTCACTGCTGTTTTAAAAGATTTCAAAGGCAAGTACGTCACCCTGGATCGTTGGTCTGATTGGTTGAAGGACTATCCAATTGCGTACAGAGTCATTTGAACTATGCCCGTTGATGACGCCTCTTGTGCAGTAGAAAATACAGAGCAGACTCCCCAGACTAATGTTCAATCTTAAAAGATTGAGCTTGGTCTAGTGATAGCCAGACACACACAAGTAATGCAAGAACATAAAGGTACAATAGAGCATTACCCAACACTTTAAACAATTACTGTAAGCGTACGTTTCAGCTTTTTTCAATTATATATCTTTTGTAAACAGAAATGAATCTAAAACACAAATGTATACAGTCATCGCAATGCCATGCACTTAACATCTTTTGTTTACTACTTGTCCAAATGTACTGCACTGTAATAATAAATGAACAGTTACATTTGCCTG
The DNA here is from genome assembly GCF_010015445.1 of Perca fluviatilis. NCBI lineage: Eukaryota > Metazoa > Chordata > Actinopteri > Perciformes > Percidae > Perca > Perca fluviatilis. The sequence continues at coordinate 25,643,780 of NC_053117.1, forward strand.
TGTTCTTGCTTTTAAGTTCTTTTTCCAGTTGTTTGCGGACCACTCCTTCTCCCCCCCTCGACTGGACTATGTGTCCATGCTGCAGTACTTTGCAGCCGACCCTCACCCCAGACAGGGCTTCATCAGAGCACTTAGTGTAGGACTGGGGCGACATCTCAAACACTCCTCACCGGGCCAGCTTGTCAAGGTGAAGTCAATTAATGTACAAAGAAAAGTCAATGACATTTTCACTTGAAAGTCATTGCAGAAGCACTACCTTCCTCATCTTCTGTCATCAAATACCTTATCATTTTCTGTCACCAAAGTTTTCAGATGGTCCAGAATTATAATAGAATAGTGTCAGTTAATTAAGTTGTTTGTCTTCAGCACATCAACAGGGCAGGATCATTATGTGTTGTGTATACAGTCTATGCCCAGTATAGAAGAGGCTACAGAGCTCAGCTCCTCAGAACTCGATGGAGACTACAAGGAAGAAGAGAATCCGTGGGCATCAAGCAGTTCATTGGGGGAGGAGGTAGTGTCCATCCCTGCTCTCCTTGCTGTCATCTGCCACAATGTCGCCAAGATAAAAGACGACAAGCCCCTTCCTCCAGGCTGCCTGAGTCAGGAGGAGCATACTGAGGTACTGTATAACCCCATGCAAGTTCAAACTGGGCTTTAAAGGTCCCATGGCATGAAAATGTCACTTTATGAGTTTTTTTAACATTAATATGCGTTCCCCCAGCCTGCCTATGGTCCCCCAGTGGCTAGAAATGGTGACAGGTGTAAACCGAGCCCTGGGTATCCTGCTCGGCCTTTGAGAAAATGAAAGCTCAGATGGGCCATCTCTGGAATCTTCTCCTTATGAGGTCATAATGAGCAAGGTTACCTCCCCTTTCTCTGCTTTGCCCACCCAGAGAATTTGGCCCACCCATGAGAGAGAGACATCATGGCTTTCAAACGAGCAAAGTGGCAGTTGGTCAAGGCCCCCCCTCTCTCCTCCTCAATAGCTACAGACACAGAAATGGCACATCCTAAAGAAAAGCTCATTGTGGGACTGGCTCTAGTGGCTGTAATTCTGCACCAAGGCTGAATTTCGGGAAAGAGACTTCAGATACAGTATTAGGGGACCACTAAGGCCTATATAAAAGCATCCAAAGAGCACCATGTCATGGGACCTTTAAGGAAATACATAAATGGTTGAATTCATTAAGGAAATATACTACTTTTTTGTGTTAGTATTTATTTTATTTTTTTGTGGAAGTAAAAGCCATAATAATATGTTTATTTATTTTATTATTACCAGTGCATTGAATAACATTTAAAAAATTTAAATAAACTAAACTACTACTAAATGTAGTACAATATGTGAGGTTTAACTTACAATTCAGCAGAATGAAGTTTTGATCAGCAAAGATTTAGTTTTCTGTTATGCTTTCATCATTCTACCATTAATGTGCATTTAAAGCCATGGCTTCAAAATGCAGCTGATAGGGGTGACTAGCAAATCTTTATGAGTTAGTATGAGATTCACGATTCAAATGTTACTTACCTGTCTTGTTTCACAGCTGTGGGCATTTTACAGGGACAGTGTGGGGGTCAATCCATGACTTTTTTTTTTAATGCCACCATAATTTCTATATTTAGGGGACAGTCTACACCTATTTAGATAATTAACCTAAAATAAATTAGGCTACATATTTTTTTTTCACGATTGGGGTAAAATAAAGGCAAAGCCTCTGAAAAAAAAGTAAAGTTTTAGTAATATTTTTATTTATTTACTGTCTATGGGTTCACTGAATACCTTAGTGCATTTTAAAGGCTCCATACTTAGAGGGTTCTATACTTAGAAATTTATTTTGTAAGCAGATTTATTAACTATCTTATTAAAATGAAACTCTTCCCTCATGTTACTCTCTGTCTCTGCTGGCCTCTAGGAACTGGTGCATATCTTCAGAGAGCTGGGCTACAAGCCAGAGGACTGTGTCCCCTTCTCCCATTTCTCTCAGCATCCTTTTATCCAGGGCCTGATGGAAACCTTAACACACTACCAGCTTGTAGTAAGTCTCTGTGTTGACTCATCTGTTTTAATTTATTTGTTCCCCTACAACAGTGTACAGTATTTGAGATCAGATCAGAATCAGTTTTAGTGTGCACACATACAGGGAATTTGACTCTGGCCATTTGTTGCTCTCTAATTACATACACACAAATACACATACGGCTTAAAAGAAGGACAACAAAGCTGAAGGTAAATATAAACATTTGACTACTACATACAGATAGAAGTTATTATATAAAAAGTGAATTTATACATATACACATATATATGCAATGAGAATCTGAAAATAACCTCTGCAGGACATCCAGACTTTCCACCATTATGTGCATTAACATTCTCAAACCTACATGAGGATTCATCTTTGTCTTTTATCTCTGTCTCCCTCCCCACCTTTTGTATCCTTTTTTTTATTTTAAACCTTTATTTATCTCTCAAACTTCCCCTCTCTTTGTCCCTCAGAACATTCATAGAGTGCTAAAGGCCCATCAGGATGAAGGAGAGGCTAACAGCTTGACAGTTTCCTAAAGGATACAGTAAATATACATACTTAGGAAATGCAAAATATGTTGCTTTTGCTATTTTGAAGTACTACCTTTGAAATGTTTGCTGAAATGCATTGCTTACTTCAGTATTTAATAAATACATTTGCAACCACAACTTGTGTCTGTAACTGATGACGGTTGGAATGACAGCATAATTGGAATGACGACAATAACATCAATGATGGCAGGTTGACCCCTCATACCCTTTTTCCCTGATACACTCCAGCAGTTTTTCTGACTGACTTGTTTTTCTAATGACCTCTCTGACACAAAAAAGGCATTGGTTGTGGCTACAATGAGTGCATTGTCCAGGATAACCTACATGTCAAGCCTGACTTGCCCAGTAACTGCCTGCCAGGGCACCCACAACCCTAGCACAGTCCATAAAGCAACGATGGCTTACGGTAGCTACTCTTTTCAGCAGTCACTGCTGCCTTTCTACTAAACAAGTTAATGGGCATGCTGTTTAGAAAAAAAAAATAATTTATGTTTAACAATAGGGTTCAGTGTTGTTAGCTAGATTTTCTTGGCACTAAAGGCCACATCATTAGGTATGTGTGTCACAATAAATATCATTATCATCAATAAGTGCCTTTCTGTACTTATTGATGGAGGGGGTTACATTCTGCCGGCAGCCTTGAGAGAATGTAACTCCTGTTAATATTCCCATTTGCATCCATTCGAGGGCTTGGGGAAACCCCCAACCCTCTGACCCACCTCCCTTTCTCTATTTCCCTCCCTTTAATTATCACTGCAGGTCCAAGGCTCTTGGACTTCTCAGTGTCTGACTTTGAGAGGAAACAGATCTGCTCACGTGTCATATAGACAGAATCATACTCGCAGACTTGCATCCAAAACTTCTTGAATAATAAGGAATAAATCGGACCTTTTACATTTGTTGCAAGACAAAGAATACTGGATACATTCCAGGTAAACTAAATAAGGATTTGGGATTTCCCCAGTTAACTTTTACTAACGCTGCAGACTATAAGATAATCTTGACTCCTGGCTCAAACGGACAAGAGATCTACAAAGAAGCCTTTCAGGACGTAACGTGGTGCACAGAAAAGGTGATTTTATCAAGAATGTGAATTTGCTCAGTTTTTTGTTTGTAATCCTGCGTTTTGATTTCTTGTGGAACATTCTTGTGGAAAATGTTCCATTTGTCTGAATCGCAACTCTGTCTGGATCACTGTTTAAGGACACGTTTCCCCCCTGCTACTTACTGGATCTAACTTTGTTACTGTATTACAATTAAAAGGACAAATCTCATAAAGAATTCAGTTCACACAGAAAGGTTTTCATTACAGTTTATTTTTGAATTGGAAGACTATTTTAAGAGGACTCCCTGGTACTCTATTAAATCAACATGGGGATTGCATTTTTTTGCATTTTTTCTCTTCTGGCTCTTCCAGTACTTCACTCTGCCAAGATCCTGACTGTCTGTCTAATTGGTAAGTAATGGAGCAGTGATTGTTAAAGTGCCCTTATAGTAATAGAGATATTGATTGTAAAACTTTCTTTCTTGTAAAATCTCCTTGCCGAACTGGTGAATCCAGAAAGTACAGTCAAAGGTACAGGTTGTAAAGGAGAATTGCTTCAGTATGTTTATAAAATGCAAATGGATGTAGTATGTTGCAAACAGCGAGCCATTATGTTCAGATAGCATGTTTTATTTTGTCTTTTCTTTCCTCTCCTCCAGGAGGAAGCCACTACTTGTTATTAGATGAAATTTCTCATAACTTACACCAGCATGGCCATGAGGTCCGCATGCTCTTACAACTGGGCAACCCTGTTATTACAGGTAAACTGTACATACAGTACAAGCATATACTGTATATACAGAATACACACAAACACTCTCATCCTTTCTCTGATTGAGTCACTCTAATTTTCATTTAAATGCAAATTTCTGTTGAACTCCTCCCAGGTTTTTCCTATGGAGGCCGTGCAGACAGTTATCAGATGAGCACCTGGTCCTTAGGAGAGAAATACATCCAAGAATACAATGGCTGGTTCCTAGAGCAACAAACACAGTTTTTACTGGGAAGGTATCATCACAGATTTGTAGGAGACTTGGTAACATTGATTGAATTATGTTGGGTGAAACAGACAAGCTCTTATAAGCTACTTAATCTTGTTTTCGATCTTGAGTCTGGTTTTACATCTGCGTTTTGAGGCTCTAGAATTTCTCTTCTACGGATGCCCAATTTGTCTCCGATTTAGACTTCTGGACCTTCTTGGATTAAAGTGAATAGTTGAATGTATTTGTATTTAACAGCATTGTACTATATATCAGATTTAAATTACTTCTCACTCCCTTTGCCACTCTGTTTGTCTTTCTCTTCATTCACTGTCATTTTTCCTTCCTCTCTCTCTCTCTAAGGGATAACTTTAATGCCTTTCTAAACTTCACGTGGCACCTGTCCTATCAGTGTGACAAGCTGTTAGGGGACAAAGAGATGATAACATTCCTCCAGAGGGAACACTACGACATCACCATCCTTGATGCTTTTAACCCATGTTCCTTCATCCTTGCGCACAAACTTGGTACATCTGTTGTTCATATCACTTTGGTTTATGTCATAACAACTATCATCCTTTAAATCTTTACAATACTACAGTTATATACTACCCCTCATCAATACCTTTCCACATGTATAATTTGCAAATGTTTTTAAAATGTGTAATTCAAACTGATTGTGAGCCAAATGTATATAGTGTCTTATTTTAAATCTATTTACAGCCATGAATACATTTACAGCAGTTCCGTGCACCTTTCTCTTGATTTACTCCAGGTGTCCACTACATAGCTTTCTATCCTGGTCCTCTGAACGGTCCTCTGTCCATCGCTCTCCCCAGCCCAGTCTCCTACATCCCAGTCTTCAGCTCACAGCTGTCCGACCACATGAACCTCTGGGGTCGTGCAAAGAACCTCTTTTATTCTTTCTTGGCTCCTGTAGGTAAGAATGGTGTTGCATAGGAGATCACATATTGTCAAGGGTATTGTCAGTGTACGCTGTTCTAGCCCTCTCTCTCTCAATTTCCTCTAGACATTAGGGCTGCACGATATTATCTATCTAGAAAATATCTAGTTGCGATTATTTTGACTGACATTGCAATATGATTCACGATATTGGAGGGAATGATCATTTTTATTTTTATATCATTATTCTCATTTTCATTGAAATATATATATATATATATAAAATGATTCAAGTGTGATTTTTTTGCTAGGATCTGTACCAAACAAATATTTTTTCTTTAGTCTGTAGGATATGATTTGTAGGCCGGGACATCTCTGCAGCACCACAATACTTTATTTTAGAATGGCTTGACACTTATTTTTAAATATTGCACCCCCCTGCAATTTGGATATTGCACTAGCTCATATTGCAATTTCGCTAGAATTGCGATTATTTGCGCAGCCCTACTAGCAAATTTTTTTATTTCATGAATTCAGGTTTTTACATCATATTTCTTCTAATCTCATTCTCCTCTCATTTGTTATATACTGACTTTATATTTGTACTTTTAAATCAATACTTATCTCACATTTTTTCTTTTTCAGCTGCTTTTAGCACATCATCTTAATTCAGTAATCCATATTTTTTTGTCTTTTATCATCTTAAATTCCTCTTTTTGCTCACTTTGCTCAATGGTAAGATTGTTTGAATCTGCAACAGCCAACTATCTACTTTGGCTAATACCCACGGGCGAGAAATGAGTTATAATAATTCAATATGAATGGCTTTCAACAAATGTTAAGCATACAATGCTGGTGTTTTTGGTCTCGTTTCTTACATCAAGGCCAGGAGCGTGTATGGGCAACATTTAGGCAAGTAGCTGAGCGCCACCTTGAGTCCACCGGAGGTCTGGATGAGTTACATCAAGGAGCTGAACTCTGGGCCTTCAACACTGACTTTTCACTGGAGTTCCCCCAGCCCCTTATGCCCTACACTGTGCTGGTGGGAGGTCTGCTGAATAAACCTGCAAAACCTGTGGAGCAGGTCTCTTCTCTTTATACACATATCCAAATACGTCAGTAAGACTCAGATTTTAAAATTAACTAGCTTTCTTCCCCTGTCTTTACCTTTCTCACTCCCACTTCCCTCTGGACTTCCCTACCCTCTCCTATGCACAACCATCTCTCTGTCATCCTGCCTTACTCAACACTGCACATTTTTCTCCATTTGCATATTTCCTCTATTGCCCATACCCCAACCCTTTTGATCCCTCAGGATCTTGAGTTGTGGATCTCTAATTTTGGAGAGGCAGGTTTCATTGTCGTGACTCTGGGATCAATGGTCTCTTCAGTCTCTGTGGACCCTCTGCTTGTAGAGCTGGTGGCTGGCTTCTCCAGGATCCCTCAGGGGGTGCTCTGGAGGTAAAAGCATGACACAATTCATACAAGCATTTAAAAAATAGCACTTTTAACATTATGTGTCACAGATCTACATTTTTATGAATGGGGGGTGGGAAAGCACACATCATTTATTTTCTCTCACTGTCAAGAAAAGATCAAATCAACCCCCCAAAACAAACAGTGTTTGCTTGCAGGTATGACCACAAGCGATGGCCATCAAACCTGGACAGACCTCCCAATCTCAGGCTAGTGGACTGGCTGCCTCTTAATGACCTTCTGGGTAGGAACAGTCTGCCTCTCTAACCCTTAGTTACAGACATTATGGCACGTTACAGGACTGTCTGAAAGAAGACTAAAACAATGAATGTCATAATTCCTGTCAGACACCTGACCATGACTGCAGCAGGCGGAGACTGGGTCACTGCTGCACTGCAGCTCCGTTCTTTCATTTTAACTTTTAATTGAATTTTTCTTCATACTAAAGAAATACTACAAGACTCATGTGCTTGCTTTAAATGTTCAGTAAATCTGTTTTATCTCATTAAAAGTATAAACAGAGGAATATCCAAATACAGCATGAATGATCATGAATGTACAATCTGGTCATTGCCCTGTGGTTTAATTTTGTTGCTGCTTTGTTTGACCACATCATGGCACATGAAAATGACCGTGTTCATGTGTGTACATCAACACCCATCCCTAAAATGTTGGCAGTGGTTTGGTCCACATTGTTTAAACCCTAACCTATAAGATAGACTGTTTTCATCTGTAGGTTTTACCAGTCTGTAGTACATCCAAACACTCTTACTTTCTTTACTCAGTTATGACGTTTTTAATCTATTTTCTGTTTACCCCAGGACACAAAAAAGTGCGTCTCTTTATCACCCATGGTGGACAAAACAGCTTGTTCCAGGCAGTGTACCATGCTGTTCCTGTGCTGGGAATCCCCCTGTTTGGAGACCAGTTTGATAATGTTGTGAGGGCTGAAACAAAGGGACTTGGCCTCACCATCAACCCAACACAAATCACCAGGGAACTGCTCAGCTCCACCATTCAAACACTTATACAGGACATCAGGTATGTGGATGGATGGCTGAGCAACATTTGTGACGCCAGTAGAGTACAGAAATGTCTGTCTCCCTTCTATTTCCTTAATTTTCCCAATTATTTCTTCTTTTCTAGGTTTAAGTCTTCAGCTTTGTCCCTTAGCAGGATCCACAAATCCCATCCTGTCCCTCCAGCCCTTCGACTCATTCAGTGGGTGGAGCACATCCTGCACAGTGAAGGTGGAAGTCATTTAAGGCCCACTTCTCTGACGCAACCATGGTACCAGAGATACCTGTTGGACTTGGTGCTTCTCCTCTCTCTGGGGCTTCTTGGACCTGTAGTCCTCTGCTGGACTTTCTGTAGGAACAAGAATAGCAGGGACAAACACAAAAAAATACAATAGCAGTACTAAGCGTTTCCTCAGGGGTACTTCAGACTTATACCTCAGTTCTGTGTTGCTTGTTTATCTTGGACTTGAATGATGTACCCATATGAGAAAATATAATGATGTACCCTAAATAATGCAGTTGTTCAATACATAAACCACTCTTGTTGTAAGTGATTATTACAGTTCTCCTATAAATACATACAATTAATGAATGATAACAGGCTGTGATGTGGATTTAGGAGACCTTTGCTTTTACACAAGCGATAAATTCAAACTTCCTTTTCTGCTATAGCCCCACCAGGCCCAGAAAAGATATCCCTTCAGGACAAAAATATAACTAAGAAAATTGTGTTTTTTCCAGAACATTCAGTTTGATTATCAAAAGGAAAGCTGCAAAGTACTGTAAAGTGGTTCCAATATTAGTGTGCAAAGAAATGGATTTAAAAAACGTTTTTTTATGCTATTAATACTGTTGCATAATTTTGTTTTCATTTTGGGTACTTTTTGTATACTGAAAAGAGTTTCATTTTCGTTAATACCACTTTCCCTTCAGTGGAATAGCCATAATGCTTAGTGTTCTGCCCTCTCCCCTCCCAGCGCCATCATGTCTACAGACGACTCATTTGTACTGCAGCGCCACATTGTCCAACACCTCTGTGCTGCTTTGACCTGGCTGTGTTGCAAGCAGGGGTGGCGACAGTACGCATGCAAACACACACATACACTATAACTAAGCAATGCTTTTGTGCTTTTGTATTGCATGTTTCCAAATGGCAGCAAGCCATGTTAGAGGAAGATGGATGAATGTTGAAAATGGTTTATGTTGTTTGTTTGTCTAGTTCAGGTACAAAGTAGACAAAATATGTTGATAGTCATTGAATATATCTGAATCATAAAAAAAAAAAGCTCTACCTGCAAAGTTTGTTTGTGCCTCTGTGCATGTGTGTGTTTGGGGCAGCGTTATGGTCTACTGGCTCTTCAATTATTAACCACCTGCAAGTCTCAACTCTGACCCCCACACCCTCCTCTACTGGTTTCCACTGTGTCCCCTTCCCCTTTCTAAACAAGACACAAAAGCGAACAGCAATGTTCACGGTCAGCGCTCAAGCCACTGTTGAGAGCAGGCCTTGGAGGACCCCCCCTCTCTGTTCTGTCCTCCCTCCCACTCCTCACATCTGTGTGGGGGGTTAGCAGGGAGGAAAATATAGATTAGCAAGGAAATAATGACCAATTAGGACGGCTTGTTCTCTGTCCATTCAGCTGTCCATTCTTTCATTCCTTTCCTGCATTTCATTTGTCTGTTTGGCTGGCAGTTGCAGGTGCCAGTGAGTCTTCCTCGGTCTCACACGCAATCCAAAACAGACACCGCAAAGCAGCCAAAGCATGACAGGACCGGTGGAGGCAAAAAAGAAAGCGGCAAAAAAGAGAAACTTTAATGAAGCAGAAAAAGGACACAACAGTGCAAAATAGAACAGAGAAAAAAGAGAAGAATACAGGAGAAACAGAAGCTAGAAGAATTAGTGATCAGAATACCACTGTATAAAACAGACAACATATAATGGTCCAAAGAGTAATAAACTGTCTCTTTTGGCAATTCTATTACTAAAACTGCAACTACAATACATTTTGTTAATCATTTTTGGCTTAAGATGGAATTGCAATCATCTATTAACAACAATGAAACGTAGTTCAAAACAGGTTTACTACAGGTATCCTGCAGTGACAAGCAAGATACAATCAACAAAAATAAAATGACATAATGATAATTGCATCACAATGTCATATAAGATGGAAGAAGTCGAAGGTAACTGTGTATTTGAAATATTATTAGTTTAATGTGCTCTTTTGAGGTCAGAGAGAGATGTAGGGGCAATGATGTAAATTTTGTATAAGCGTGGTAAAAAGGATGTTTGAATATACATGTAGCTGGCATTAAAAGTGGATATGCCTGGGGAGATCTCTAGTTAACCCAGTAAAGTGTGTGCCCCCTTTGCTGCATGTCGTCCCCCCTCTCTCTCCCCTTTTCTGTCCAAGAAGCCCCCAAAAAATTTTGATCTTTAAAATAAAAGGGGATATGCGGTTGCACACTTGTCAAATGGCTTAATAGTACCATGCTCCTGTCTTGACGAGTTGTGTCTTACAAAGAACGGCAGCATAAAGGAAGGAACTGGTTGTTTTTAAAGCAAAGCTTTGTGGCTGAGTAAGTACTGTAATTATTGAGGGTCAGAAGATTGCCCTGAGTACAATGGTAAGTTCAAAGAGGAAATGAGAAATACATTTTTATAGGCTTTAATGTAAACCTTTGCTATTGGCTCAGTGACTTCCAGTGAGTTAGTTACAGGCCGAATGGGGAGACAGTAAGGGGACTGTAGAAAGGGTATGACTGCATGGATGTACTGTATGTGTTGGAGTTGGAGTTGCTGGGATTTTAACCAGTGTGTTCTGAAGTTCAAATCTGTGTTTGTGGATTAGAGCCCCATCTAGTGACCCGAGAAAAATACTTAATTGAGAGTGAGACTTGTGATTAAAAATGTGTGGATGTTTGTTCATGGGCAAGAATTAAGCCCAATTCTAAAAATACTAGAATATTAACAACGAAGGAAATGTATTCAGCTGTTATCAAAGTTGCAACAGCTTTCAGGATCTGCTTCGGTTACTATGTATTACGGTAAATATTTTGTGAAACCTTACACTACTGCTTCACTAGATTCACTTCATTACATTTTTTTTCTGATGGCTGTATTTGGCTACTTTGCAGATCAAGATTTTACAAAAACACACACACATTTGCAGGTTGATTAAGTCCTCCTGGTCTAATACAACAGTGCTGCAATAGATTCTACCATCATGAAGGTTATAATGTTCTGATTCAACTGTATGATCCTTTTAGGGGATGTAATTTGTTTATGGTGGAATTGTGTTGCATTATGCCAAGATATGTTTATAAGATGTAATCATTGTTTATAGACTGGGTGGCCAAAATATTAGAAACACCTCTAAGAAACTGAAAAAAACTGTACATTACAACCTTCATGAAGGTAGGATTTATTGAAGGGGTGTAATTAGGGACTGCAATTTGTTTGAGCTAGGTGTAGTAATAGTGAACAGGCAACTGAGCTGAAGTAAAAATAATAATAATAATAATAATAATAATAATAATAATAATAATAATAATAATTATAATAATAATAGGGGCCGTTGTGCATAATGACTACTTTTACATTTTACTTTTTTTGTATTTTGAATACAGAACTTTTACCTGTAGAGTAGTTTTAGTGTCGGAGGCTACTTTTATTTAAGTATAAAGGGCGTGAGTACCTCTTCCGCCACTCTTTATTCGGCGTAGCTCTGTTATTAAGAGGTGATGTACGTTAAAAACATAAAATAAAAAGTCATATTTAAGAGTCCATCCCAAGAGGGCGCAATGTAATTTTTAGAGGATGTTGCTTATAAAAGTCGTGTGACACACTCAAACTTGATTGGTTAAAGTGCTGCCGTTTGATTGGTCAGTGTTGACAACGTGGGCGTGGTTGGAGGTCAATTGTTTATGTAGCTCGCTGTCCGTGTATGTAACCGCACCAAGCAAGGACTCCGCAATGTGATTTCCTGACGTTGATTTGTTTTCATATCGTTTTACCAGCTGGCTTTACCACATTATGCACCAGCCGTTGACATGGGGAACCACTAGCAGGTGAAACACGGAAGAAACCGAGGGAAAAGCCGGAATGGCAGGCGCCTTCAAAGGCTGCCAGAAAATTAGAGGTCCGCAGATTAGAAATCTGCTTGACGCGAAGGACTTCATTCTCCTCGACTGCGACGGGGTCATATGGCACGGAGAGAAGGCGATAACGGGCGCGGCGAAGGTGGTGAATTCGCTGATACGGCACGGCAAAAACGTAGTGTTCGTCACCAACAACTGCACCAGGCCCCGGGAGAATTATGTGCACAAGTTCTGCCGGCTGGGCTTCACCGACGTGATACTAGAGCAGATCTTCAGCTCGTCGTACTGCTCGGCTCTCTACCTGAGAGACGTCGTCAAGATCCGCGGCCAGGTGTTTGTCATGGGCTGCGACGGACTGCGCAGAGAGCTGGATGAGGCGGGCATCCCCTGCGTAGAGGAGGCGGACGATCCGGACGCCACCATCTACGACTGCGCTCTGGCTCCGGACGTCAAGGCAGTGCTGGTGGGACATGATGATAAAATGACTTTTCTCAAACTGGCCAAAGCCTCGTGCTACCTGAGAGACCCGGACTGTCTGTTCCTGGCTACCGACAACGACCCGTGGCACCCTCTGTCTAGTGGAAGGATACTGCCAGGTATGGTGGTGATGAGGCTCACGTTTTGGAAGCTTGGGCTATTTGTATTGCTGAAAGGGCTAATTGGGCACAGGCCCAAAAGGTCAGCTAGAACTAGAGCCTACGTTTGTAGTGACTATTATTATAAGCATTTGATAGATAGATAGATAGATAGATAGATAGATAGATAGATAGATAGATAGATAGATAGATAGATAGATAGATAGATAATCTGTATTATAAGTTAGTAAAGCACTTTTAATGTGATACAACTCCAGTTTCACAGAGATGTAACCTGCAACAGTAGTTTTCTTTAATGGTTTCCTTTTAATATTTATCAGCTGTAGTGTTTTGTAAGATATCCGTAGAGAGGAGTGTTTGTGAATCTGCTGTGACAGAATGGTTAGACAGCATATTTTTATCTCCAGAATGAACACAATAGTTTCAACTAACAACAGTTATGCATTTCTGCTGAGTTACACACTTGTTTTGTTTAAAATACAAATAGACATGGTGTTTACTGTGATGATGGCTGAATAGGGAGGTCCCCACTGACTATCATTCTTCTTACTCTCTGTGCGTTGTGTATGTACCCCATCACCCCACCATTTACAGTGCACACTACAGACTACACGTAGCAGCTTCATTACAGTATATTACCCAGCATTATCCAGTAAATTCATGCTTAAATACCACCGGGCCTCAGGTTTGTGTCAGTTTGATTAAACCCAAATCTATTTAGGAATGAATATACATCATATAAGAGCAACATGAACTGAGATACTAAAGGTATTAAAACAATTTAGCAGGGCCTCCATATAAGGTGAAAATGGGGCGGGCTAAGTTTTCAAGGCTCATCATTTAATTGCAATCATCCTGGTTCAAGTCCAGCCTGGGGCCTTTTGCTGCAGGTCATTCCTCCTCGATCTCTCCCCTCATTTCCTGACCCCTCCCTGCTGTTGCTTTAAAGACAAAAATGCTCCCAAAAGTATTGAAAAGATTAGGCTGTACATAGGCCATATGCTGTATGTGATTGGTAGTAGACTAGCAGCACATGCAAAACCATGGTCACAGCACTAAAACCGCTAATCATCATTGCAGAATAAATCTCCCTCCATCAATCTTTCTGTTTTGGCGTTTGTTACAAAGTGTGTCACTGTAGATAAGTGATATAGGGCTGGGCGGTAATTCAATATGATGATTTATCGTCTTTCAATAGAATCATATCGTGATGAAATCCTATCGAGATACTGTTATATACCGTTACATTGTCTAAATTGATAAACGAGCACAAACTCCATTTTCTGTTGTGAAACACTTTGAGGGAACATAATTTAAAGAATTGCAGATTTGTTTTAGTCAGTATATAGCTGGGGAAATTAATTTTTTTTCTGTATAAATTTCCTTGAAACAGTTTACATTTATCTCAAATCTCATTTGTAAAAAATATTTTCTGAAAGCACCAATTGTCAACCCTACAATATCGATGTATTTCATCAAGAATATCGTGAGATCTGATTTTCTCCATATCGCCCAGCCCCAGTGATGCATAATACACAATATCTCAATTGCACCCAAACATACTTGAAGGAGACGGGTTATTGGGTGGCTGGAGAAGATGTGTCCTAAGATTCACTTGACTTTTTATTTTTTAAGATTATTTTTTTTTGGACATTTTCAGCCATAATTTTGATAGGACAGCAGAAGACATGAAAGGGGAGAGAGGGGGGAATGACATGCAGCAAAGGGCCGCAGGTCTGAGTCGAACCTGGGCCCGCTGCGTTGACTCTACCAACTGAGCTATCCGGGCGCCCAGATTCACTTTAATTTAACCTTTTGTCTCCTCTATACCCCGGCAGGTTCCGGGTCCCTCATTGCAGCCCTGGAAGTGTCCTCAGGTCGCAAGGCCACTGTGATCGGTAAGCCTAGCCGCTTCATGTTCGAGTGCATCTCCAGTCAGTTCAGTGGGGTGGACCCCGCCCAGTGCCTGATGATTGGGGACCGCCTAGAGACAGACATGCTGTTTGGATCCAACTGCGGCCTCGACACCATGCTCACTCTCACCGGTGTGTCTCAGATCGAAAAGGCCCAGGAGTACAGGAATAGTGAGCTGAGCACCAACCACAGCTTGGTGCCCGATTACGTGGTGGACACCATTGCTGATTTCTTACCTGCTTTTGAGGAACTGGGCGAACCGAGCAACTGATGAGTCCTTTCGCCTCCAGTACAGAGCATAGATTGCTTCTACTGCAAGTACAATGCTTAGTCTGGCATTTGCAAAAAAAAATACCTATCAATTATCAAAAACAAGAAAGATTCCTCAGTAACAAGGCGCTGTTGATGTTGACCAAGACATGCATAGGAGAGAATATAAAATAATCAGTAATTCAGCGCATACCTCATTGTGTCTTCTAGTGTTGTGCCCATTTGTGACTTGACAGTTCCTTGTTGCTGTAAGTGTTTATAGTAATATATGAATATACTGCACTCTCTTCTTCAAAAAGTTAATCGGTCGTGTTTGATATTAGGTTTTGAACATCCAGAGGTATTTTTGTAAAGCCACGAATTGTTCTGTAACGGCATTAATGTGTTTAGGAGCTGGTTAGTGGGTTTTTTTTTTTTGTTTTTTGCCAGAAGGCAGACATGTACTTGCAGAATTGTTTCCTCATATGTTATTGCCTGGGTGTGACTTCTCCTTGATAAATTCATGGCAAGAGGAGATAATTAAAAACTGAACTTTTCTCATCTCTGATGGAGACTAAGATGACAATCTGCCAGTCAGACAGGTGAAGTGTATATTCACCTTTCTGTCACATCTGTACTACTTGTGCCAATATTCATCCGAGTACTTAACTGCTTACTAAATCTCATAGTTAGAAAACCAGTTACACATTAATGGTGGCCGGTCATACTGCTCTGTTGTGAAATTTCAATGTTAATGATTACCATATAGAGCATGCCAGCAACGGTAACCACAATAAATACCTAAAATAAATCCTTAATATGATTTTGTTCATCTGTTACAAATGTCCTTATCTTCTGCTTGTTTTGTGTCTCCGCATCTACATCAAGCATGATAAGAACACCACAATCAAAACACAATATTCTTTTAATCGTTTAAATCCAGCAGGAGTTAACATGAACTCAACACCACTTCACTCAGTACTATTGCAACTTGATATCCAGCATCACTTCAGCCTGGTTTATTTCCAACAAACAGATCAGTTAGTGTATTGCAGTGAAAGGCATGAAAAGCAAAGGAACTTTACCATTTTCTTCTATGAAACAGAGCCTCATGCTTTGATTTAGATGTGGTGGTATTGCAAGTGAAGCTAAAAAAATACGACTAAATTAAAAATCTTATGTTGGTATAATGTTGAAACCAAGGTTTAACAAAAACAAACTTATAAGAAATCGTAAATAAGGAAACCCTAGACTCTCGTTATAGCTTTGCTGAAGATATCCATTTAGTATGAACTTAATACAATTCTATCTAAAAAAATAAACATATGTACATTTTAACAGGCTTTATGCAATACTTTATTCTACATCATGTCTCATGTGGCAATAGGTTCTCTTGTGCTGAGGAACAGAGTTAAAGACACATACTGATCTCCAACAGATAAGGACTCTGGTTGCAGTGGTTGAGTTACTTCATGTCACTCTGGTCCACCACGCTGTGAAGAAGAAATAAAAAAAAAATAAGAATCTGTATGAAAAACCAACTTATATTTACCCATAAGGAACATGGCATGAAAGCTCCTCATACATGACACTGCACATGCACTCTCTCTAAACATTACTTATGTTTACATTTCAGTTTCTGCAACTAGTTGTAAAATGTTCATTAAATGCTGTTGATCGATTAGAATTCCTTTATGTCAGTGCAAACCAAATCTTTTGGAGATCACTGGAACATCAACTACCTATACATACAGTACCAATGCAGACAGACGTTCTACTAATCTATAGGACTTTTAAGGCCAAAAGTTACTATGCAGGTTTATATTAAATCAAGGATAAAGATTATGTTCTCACTGATACCAAAGTTAAAAAGGCCAAATTGCCAGTGAAGTGTTCTGGGTATAGTTTAAGATGTAGGTGATCCCTCACCTGGATGTAGTCCATTTCATCCACCGCCATCGGTCTCCTGCGGTACCTTGCAGGTAGTAGCTGAATAGAGGCCAGGGTGTCTGGCGTGCCAGAAATGGGGGTCAACGGTACATGAGGTCTTGATAAAGGAGGCCGCTGGAGCGTTGTGTGGTGAGGCGTTAACTGCTAACGTTTTCAATGCCTCTTGGACTAGAAAACAAACGGGGGGGGAGTCATTACAGATAAAAGGTAACTCAAGAAGCACTCAGGAGATATCAGACATCATAAACTGGTAAAAGCAAATTTTCTAGAGCAAAATGTACTAAATCCTTGCTAAATGTTTTCTTTATATGACTGTTGAGTTTCACCTATCAGACTATTGTATAAAAGCCACAGTTCATATGTAGGCCAAGGTGTAGGTTCAAATTTGAGTTGTTCAAGTAAAATCTACCGTTAGGTACCCTTACACAGTTTAAAATCAATCACTGTAAAAACAGTAGGCCTATATCAACCAGATGTTATGTTGACATCTGACACAGAAAGAGAAAATACACCATGAAACAATAAGGGTTACAGGTTACATCACCAAGAGTCAATTTTAGGGTGGGTTCCTTCATTTATGTTATCATGCCAACTATCTGACCATCATTCCCTTTCTTCATACTCACCATTGGGCCTTGCGACGTCTTGTCTTTTGGGGAACTTGATCAGAGGAGCGTGAGGCCGAACAGCCTGCAAACACACATGCATTAAAACAAACAGCTGTGTGAATGAAAGGGCCACTTAACGCTAAACAAAAAGATATTGTCCCATTTCCCTCATGAGGTATCTCAGCAGTCAGCATGCAGATAGTTTTGGCTTTATATGCTTAATCTTTTTTAGGTATTCGCCCGGGGAGACCGATAAATCATATACAGTGGAGGTACACAGATGTTTGTGGTGCTGAAAAGTGCGGAAAAATGCCAAGTCAAAAGCAACTTGTCTTTACAGAATGAGCTCGTTTCTCATGATAGTTTATCCACCTCTGTGTGGAAAGATTTGTTTTAACCTTTCACAGCAAGTGCAGAGAGCTAGATTACCTGGGTAACTGGGACCTTGTTTCTTGAAAAACATAACTGTTGACCTTTTCAAATTATTATTTTTTTTTTAAAGCTTGTGTACCAGAGTATTTTAGTGGCAGACACCTCAACACATGGGCAGACAATTACTATTTTTTTGTGTGATTAAAGTGTAACTCTTCAATGATGACCATAGCCTCAGACTGTGACAGAGACTCACACAAAACGTACACATGATGACAGTAACTTTGATGCATACTATGGCTGAAACAGCAATCATGACAGAAAACAATGAATGGTTTAAGCGTTTAGGTGTCCTGGTCCTAGCTTCTCAGATGAAATAATTTGCTATTGTTTGCGTTTGATCTTGCATAATAACAGAATTCAGTTTACACTGTCATTGTAAATGGAATATATATTTGGGTTTTGCACTGAACAAAAGTAAGCAAATTTAAAGACAGCAACTTGGTCTGATAACATTTGGACAGGCATTCTTTTAAATCTAAAGTTAACAAGTAAAAAAAAAAAAAAGGCTGTCAGATCTTTGTCATTGAGCGAGAGAAGAGAACAAGAGGACTGAATAAGTTAACTGTCAACAACAACTTTCTGTCCTAACAGCTATTTATTTAGCTAAACTTCATCGATCTAGCTAACATTACATCCTGAACAGATCGGAATCCAGCAAACAGCTGTGACGAACTGAGCAAACGGCATTGTCAAATAAATAAAAATTAATAAACGTTCATATTAATTTAGTCTGTAAGCCTTTTCTGCTTCTTTCTCAACATGATAACATGCCTGCGTTTTGCGGTTAAACAAGGACATCAACAAGGGTACGTTACGACGGTATTTGTCACCCAAAAAACGCCTCACTTAAATAAGCCACCAACTGTTCAGAACAACAGAACAATGAGATGTTTACTTGACATCGTGAATCTCACCGTAACACCCTGAAGTCTACAGTATTTACAATCTCAGGAGCAACATTACCTGGATAACTCGGGCGGCGGGCGCTGCCATTTTGGAGCTGACTTTGCTTCCCATGACGACCTCACAGGATCACTTCCGGTATAAAGAAGCTCCTTGTAGCAGCTGAAACACACCACAAGATGTCGCTGCAGTTATTATAAACAGTGAAGTCTATACCATAACACACACACACACACACACACACACACACACACACACACACACACACACACACACACACACACACACACACACAAGGGTCCAGAGAACGCAGTTCATGGTAAAGGTGCAGGAGGAAGATGCCTCTCACAGTCTACAACACAATGCATGGCATCAGTAGGGGATTGATCTTTAGACGATACAGCAAGAATATTAAATTTCATAACGCATAAGACTAGAATATTTAAAATAAAGCTACATTTGTAGTCTTTCATTAGCAATACCTTACCTCTAGTTTTGTCTTTACCTTTCTTGGGATAATGGACACAACAGATGAGAGATGTGTTGACCCAGTGATCGTCCTGCGAGGTCAGATCCTCAGGCCATACTGCAGCCCTATCATTCCGGTAGGCTATGCAACGTTAGCCTCCTGTCAAAAAAGGACATACAAAAATAGACCAATAAAAGACCTTAATCCGCATAAAACACAGACAGTCAAGGTCAAGCAAGGCTCAAGGCTTGAATTTCTCATAAAGCTATTTAAAGGCAATTATATAATCTGTGAGATACCTTAAAACGTCAATACAAGACTAGTGTGCTAGGGCAAAGACAAATATCATAATTTCACTCCGCCTTAGAAAAAAAAAAAAAGGGATAACAAGGTCAAGTGCTCCTGGCTTGTCCAATCAATGACGAGGAAAGCAGCAGAGATCTTCTACACGAGAAGATGTGTCACCATCAGAAAACTCACAGTGCGCTTTAGACATAATCAATCAATCTCTCTCAGGATTCCAAAAAAAAAACATACAGGCCTAGGAGATAGACATCAAATGATCTCACTATATATGATTACACCATCAATACAACCTAGTCTAATTAAGTATAGCTTAAATTGCCCTTCCATGTTGTTCAGGATCAGGATACAGCCTATAAGAGACACATTTTAGTATTATTATTTTAACCAATAATGGTCAAAATCAAAGCAGCAGAGTTTGCATCTCATGAGTTTTTGTCCCTATTAAGCCGCCTACACGTGATCACAGAGGCAAAGCGCAGTCCAGGTAGCGGCAGTTTCAAACGGTGCGCCACGCCAAGGTTAGCACCTCCTCTGAGTTGTCGCCACCGCTCTCCCCATAAGAAGACAATGGCACAGCCAGCAGAGAGCAGTTTTAGCACGGATCATGTGAAGCGGCTTTATGGGTTAAAATCCTGTATCCTACAATTTACGTAATGTAACATAATAGCATCTGTGGACCCTCCCTGATTGGTAAACGTGAATGTCTTGTAAACTCCATCTCCTATATGTAATGCAGGCCAAGCCCAACATTAGATAGCCTAAGCTATCACCAGGGTCATGAAATACTTGTTTTTAACTATTTTCTGAATATACTTTGTGAAGAGTAAAATCAGTGGAGTGCCCCTTTAACACAAAAGATCAAATCTTTGAACAGAAAATAGCTACTGTACAGCAGGTCTTGTGGAATCTAAAATTCTGAAAACACTTGGAATAAAGGATAGCTTTAAAATTAAAATAAAAGAACACGATCAAACGTTTTGCCACTACTGCTAACTGGGTGAAACATCTTTCCTATAAGGCTCTTTGTACAAAAAGTGTGGTCAGGAATATGGACCATGATATCACAACACCGCCATCTACTGGATCCATCAGTAGTTGCATGATTCTCTAAAGCCTTGTAATGTTTACTCGTGTAATTCCACATTCATAAACAATAAAGCCTATCTCCAACCCTTAAACCACAGAGTGAGATTATGGGTTTTCCAAACCTTTATGGCATGTTTATTATATGACATTATATTGTGCAGACTGCAGAGAGACACTTGAGTGTTAATATGTGTATGTTGTTAAATGTTGCCTCACTTACATTGGCATAATCATTAAAGGATACTTGCATCATTGCATTGAAGCTTTTCTCTGTTTCGAAAATTTTAAGTCTATATTATATTTGTCCCTGCATTATAGTTCTTCCAATGGTAAATATGTTTGCGTGCATGGTGTCATGGTTATCACATATCTACATGGAACTGATGGACATCCACCCACCCATCCACAGCAATAAACTACAACCCAACAGTCAAGTGACCAAGTCACATTTTATTAGATAATTTTTTATTAAACAATCTGGTCCAGAGTCCTGGAAAACAAAAAAGTCCCGATCTTAACATGGGCCGACTCCTGCCTTGAGACAATACTGTGGCCACACATAAACTACAGTTTTACAGTCAATAGATTGCACAGAACAGTGACAGTCTCAAGTGAACATTCGGCCCCTAACATTATATGTGTTAGGTGCAGCACTGTTTAAAGATAGTGCACACCACTGTGCAGCGTCAGTTGACTCTGTCACTGACTTAGTGGCTCTTTGACCTGTCGAACAGCTGTTTGAGTTGGTCCTGAGAGGTGGCCTCTTTCTGCTGCATAAGATCAGTGTGGCCCTTGGTAACACCCCAGCCATCAGGGGCAGACATGGAGGGACACTGGGGACGACCAGAGGCTGGCTTCAGGTTCTCCCAGTAGTCACGACGGGCTCTAGAAGAGACAAAAAGTAATAGTAATTAGTACTCTCTGGTGCTGAAGAGCCAATATTTCACATTTAACTTAACTAGGTGTATATTTATAGTTTTTCAGCGACAGATTAAAAGTTGCTTCTGACCTGGCTCTGACCCAGGGCTTGGTGTGCATCTCCAGACCAGCACCCCAGTTGCCGTGTTTCTCTGACGCGGCTGGGAGGAAGCCTCTCTCGGGGCCCAGCTCCTCTGCCACTGCCCTGATGTGATAAGGCTCAAATCCACAGCAGCCACCAATGA
This sequence comes from Perca fluviatilis, assembly GCF_010015445.1. Lineage (NCBI taxonomy): Eukaryota > Metazoa > Chordata > Actinopteri > Perciformes > Percidae > Perca > Perca fluviatilis. Next base: position 25,665,564 of record NC_053117.1, read on the forward strand.
AGCGAATGCCAGCATTGAAGGCCTCTCTGGCATACTTGTGCATGTCCCAGCGGGACAGGATCCTGGGCTCCAGACCTGACAGAAGATGTATACACATTTGATTGCAGGGTGGTTGCTTATGATGAAACTGCTTATTTCTGTGTTGAATGCTTGACCTTGCTGCAATGTGATATAGTACACCAACAGCACGGTGAGAAAGCAATTATTTTTAAGGTGTAATTTTTATAAATGATTACATTAATAAAATGGTCAAATTTAAATGCAACATAGTATATTATTACCGAAGGGGAATTCTGGCAGATCGATGAATCCCTGACAGTTGCAGTCGGGGGTGTGGTATGCCAGGGGCTGCACCATGTAGTGAGCCTTCAGCCCGGCCTTCTCCACTCCCTCCTTCATCATCTTGACAGTTTTCACGCAGGTCATGGGGTCAAAGTGGCAGTTGACTCCAACAATCTGGGCACCTACATAAGGACATGCATTGGTGTGAGCTGACTGTTACAGATAAGCAAAGAAATAACAGGTTCAAGAGACAGCACCAACTTTGGTTTACAGTTGTGGTTGCAAGGTTTAGGTTGAATCTATAAGACATTTCGAATTTGGCTGAGTCCTCTAGTGGTCAACATTTTGGTGCTGGTGACTCGACGAAGCAACTACCAGAAACAGTTTTGGCATGTCAGCTGGTCCCAGTTAATAATTCATAATACCAGTAGACTACGAACATATGGGTCTTATCTCTGTGTCCTTGCCATCTTAGGACACATTGCCTAGTGAGTCACACAGAGAAGACAACATGAATTCATATCAACAAGTTTAAATTGAACTCTCACATTTCATGCTTCTCTAACATTTACTTTCAGTATCCAATAACAAGTTATCATGAGTATGTTATAGAAGACTGTACCCACCTGCTTTTACCAGCCTGACAGCACACTCTCCAGGTGAAACACCGTGCATGTCTCCATCTGGTCCGATGCACATACTAGCAGCCACAGGCTTCCCTGTCTCCTTCAGCACCTCCACAGCCCATACGGCCTCTTCAACATGCTCAAAGTACTGCAGGACAAATCATCACTTTCATACTTAAGGACATCCACTAAAAAAAGCATAAAATATTAAAAATAAATTTGGTTAAGTGGTTAAAAAAATCAAATGAATCTCTACCTCAGCTATCAGGAAGTCCACGTTTTTCTTGATGAAAACATCCAGCTGTTTCTTCAAGATGCCCTTCACCTCTGTCTCACTCTTGCAGCTGAGGTAGGATGGAGTCTGACACACTCCTCCGGCAACCAGAGCATCGCCTTCATTGGCAACCTCACGGGCCAAATCACAGGCGGCCTCGTTGATCTGAGCTCCCTGCAGAACGAAGTGTGAAACAAAGGTGAGAATCAAAATGACGACCCTGATACACATAAACAAAATATCACTAGTGTTTCTATGAAGAGTGGAAATTGAGATTACCAGTTTATAGGTACTGCTAATGAGCATTGCTTCTACATTTTTTACTTTAACACTTGACATTGTTGCTGGTTTGAGTCATTTTAGTCACTTTTTGAAGGTATGAAAGAGGTGTGATGTCCCATTTAACTTACAGTGAAGGTGACTTTGTTGCCTCTGTTCTCCAGTTTGTCATCACTGGCGTAAAAGGTGAAGGTCTGCATAACATTGGCCCCGGCCCTCAGGAACTCCCTGTGCAGCTGTCGCACTGAAATCATCATTCAAACAGATTTTCATGATAAGGCATTAAAAGGTATTTAAACTGTGACACATAAAGCAGAAGGAAGGGTAATTTGCAGGTAACACCTGCAGATGATAATGAAGAAGCCATTTTAAGTTAAAATGGAGTACTAAAGTTGGTAAAATAGCGTGTTCTCACCTGCTTCAGGGTGCTCTGCGGCGGCTTCAGGGGTCCACGGACCGGCCTTCACGTAGCCTCTCTTCTCCAGGGCAAACACAAAGCCTCCATCGCCAATCACAACCTCCCCAGCGTCAAGACGCTCCAAGATTCCCTGTGATAATGGTTCAATGTAAGCATAGAATAACTGAGATGAAACAAGACTATCAGTCAGGCTGGAGATGAGCCACTGAGGCCAAAGGGTCTGCAGGTTTACATTTAAAGTGACAACAGTTGACACCAGTATCCTACGCTTTTCTAGTAAAGGCCCTGTAGAGCAGTATGGCCTGACTCTGGCCAGACTGACTCTGTTTACCTTAATAAATGCCAATTAGGCCAGAGGAATGTAGGCACTAGAAATAAATACAAATTTATATCTATGTGTATACATCAATCCAGGGCTACATTCCCTCTTCTCTCAGTGACCCTGAGCCATCAAGACAGCAGCACATGTCAGAGAACAGCTGCACTTCTCCTACTGACTGATAGACCTGAACCTTTGATTCTAACATGCTTGGCTGTCAAAGTAAAAAATATCAGACTATCAATTTGAAAATACTAAATATGAATATTTATTTATTACATTTTAGACTGTGTCAGCAAAATTTATTTGCATCCAAATTCATTCATAGAGTGTAAACTGTTGAGTAAATAGCAATCACTGTAATAAGTTTGAATTCACTGCCCTAGCACTAGATATTTATAATTGGTTGTTTCACATGTTTGAATCTAAGAAAAGCTCCACCTGGTGTGCACTCATGTTATGAACCCTCACCAAAAAAAATCCACAAATAAAACTATAACAATTTGATAATCTAAAATAATAATAAAACAGTAATAAAAAGTAATTCCTCTGTTGTTAACTAATTTTAAGAATAAATACTTTATAACAATTACTATAATCACCATCGATATCATAGGGAGCTGAAAAACAGGTCAGTTTGATTTCTTCCAACGTCAAGAGTAACAATGAGCAGTCCAGAGGAGTTTTCATCTGGACGTTTTTTGAAGTCACTTTTTATAACTAAATAGAGTGGCTTTATTGGTCTTATGTCTCCATGAACAGTTCAGAGCTTCAGTGGTCAGAGACATAACACCGAATATGCCAGTTGTGCAGAAGATGCATTAGAAAGACTATATCCCTCTGCCCAGAATACACACCACACAAAAACACAACCATAAATATGCAGTACAGTATGTCCTGCAGTCTCCCCACTTCAACCATTTACCTCCAGTGCATTGGGATGGATCTCAGACACAAATATCTCAAAACCTGCCAAATCTTCACTTTGGATCACAAGAGTCTTTACAATTAGACATCACTTATTATAATTATTGGCATTCCCCAAAACTACCAGTTTTAATTCCCTGCATTATGGCTATTTTGCAGGACAGTCCTGATAGCATACTTTGCAGTTTGACATAAGTTCACACATACCTTCTTTCCTGGAGTCATGGTCCTGCAGCTGTGTGGATCCCTGACTGCTTAGACTTTGAAAGGCTGAAGCTACATTAGAGTTGAGCAGAAGGCCACTATAAATCTCTCTGAAGCAGGGGAGGGGTCTAGGTGAGAGCTGCTCTGATTGGCAGCTGCCAAGTTACAAAACTGCAATGTTTACTCGTTTCCCTGCCCTCTTTAACTGAATGATAGTATTGTGTGTGTACCGGTTAAGTATGGTTGTTGGTGTGTTTGTCTGTCCTATACTGTAAGTTTGTGGGTTCCTGTTTTTTGGACCCTGAATAGACAAACTCACAAAGTCCAACATGATAGTGGGCAGCCACTTTTAACAAATCAGTAAGTAAGTCACTTCTACTTCTAACAGTGCATATGTGAAATGTGTGACATATTTATAGTTACAGACACTGTTTTATACGCTCTTTGAATGGTTTGTGTTTGTTGTAGCAGTCTAATAGCACTCATTCAACATTGACAACACGTAGCAGCAAAACTAAGTTACAAACTCAGGTTTATTTTTTGGGGTTTGCATAGTAATACTCCACAAGTGGAGCATTGCTGTTACAAGTGCTTTTTTTTATCTCCAAACTGAACTTGGAAAGACTTCACTCCTTGCCCCTTGTTCCTATCTTGTTGTCCGACTGAAGGGATCGTTGCCTTGGTGGTCTCGCTCTATCTCGCTCATGCAGAGGACTTGGTCTTCTTCTGCATCTCCAGCACGTGCTTCATTTCCTGGGTGCTGGTGGCCTCTTTGTGCTGCAGCAGGTCAGCATGGCCCTTGGTCACACCCCAGCCCTCTGGTGTGGACATGGATGGGCAAGTGGGACGGCCAGATGCGGGAGAGAGATGCTCCCAGTAGTCACGACGGGCCCTAGAGGGGTTAAAGATGCAGGTTAAAACAGAGAAGAAAAAAAATGCACCAAATAATATTATTCATTAAATTGTGTGCATTTCAGTATATTGAATATTTTGGATGGTTTACCTGGCTCTGACCCAGGGTTTTGTGTGCATCTCCAGACCAGCACCCCACATCCCATGTTTCTCAGAGGCAGGGGGCATTATCCCTCTCTCGGTGCTCAGCTCCTCCGCTATCGCCCTGATGTGATAAGGCTCAAACCCACAGCAGCCACCAATGAAGCGGATGCCAGCCTTGTAGGCCACTCTGGCATAGGTGTGCATGTCCCAGCGGGTCAGGATCCTGGGCTCCAGGGCTGAGGAAGGAAAAAGTAGACAATTGTGAAAAGCTACCAACTACACAGCTGTCACTTGATGATGTTTTTTTGTTTTCTTTTAATGTCCAAGCAGAACATATTACCGAAGGGAAATTCTGGCAGATCGATGAATCCCTGACAGTTGCAGTCGGGGGTGTGGTATGCCAGGGGCTGTACCATGTAGTGAGCCTTCAGCCTGGCCTTCTCCACTCCCTCCTTCATCATCTTAACAGTCTTCACGCAGGTCATTGGGTCAAAGTGGCAGTTGACTCCAACAATCTGGGCACCTGGAGGACAGAGGAAAATGGTCATTGTCATATAAGAGAACACAGCTGACTTTCAATTAAAGAAACCAAAGGATAAAGCGTGAGATCATGCGGGGTAAATAAAATACGTACCGGCCTTCACCAGCCTGACAGCACACTCTCCAGGTGAGACGCCGTGCATGTCTCCCTCCGGTCCGATGCACAAAGAAGCAGCTACAGGCTTTCCGCTGGTCTTCAGCACCTGCACGGCCCACTCCGCCTCCTCAACATGCTCAAAGTACTGCAATGACAGAAACAACACAGTCACCACTTTGCTCCACTAATCATATTTCAGATTAAAGTAGCATTGATATGACATGACTTAAAATAAGACATGAATCTACCTCAGCAATCAGGAAATCTACATTCTTCTTCATAAACACTTCCAGCTGTTTCTTGAAGATGGCCTTCACTTCTATCTCACTCTTGCAGCTCAGGTAGGATGGAGTCTGACACACTCCACCAGCTACCATTGCGTCTCCTTCGCTGGCTACTTCCCTTGCCAGGTCACAGGCGGCCTCGTTGATTTGTGCCCCCTGAAAGAATGAGGCAGGTCATGTGTTTGTTGATCCATGCTTTGTACAATAGGCTACACATCATGTTTATTGATAAATACACAACCAGGGTAAAGTGAAATTTGCAAGATCTGCACAACCTCGCTGGAGCCGGTCTACGGAGAGCCATTTCACTCCCTATTCAGCCCCATTGTACCGAATTTGGTTTCAGTTCCACCAGAGTTCCACTGGGGGTGATCGCAGGCGAGAGCAAAATGAATGGGACTCTATGGAGCTAGACGGCTAAATTTGTCGCTTTTGCCTGATTGTCTTTGAGAAATCTCAGAGTTGATTGTAGTTGAATGAACGAGTACTTATGTCATTTAGCATTCTGCTAATGAATGCTGATTGGACACAAATTATATCCTGAGAAAAGTGGATTCTGAGGGGTATAACGCCATAGACCACCATTCATTCTGCACTCACCTGTGATGACCTATATGGAACCAGAGTGGAACTGCAACCAGTTCAGAAGCCGGAAGTATCCCGAGAGTGGAACTTCTTCCCTTATTAGAAATTCTTTGATATCGCTAATGTTGGCTGTAAAGTGCTATAGTTGGATACTCACAGAGAGTCTCAAGTTCTGACCCCTGTTCTCCAGTTTGTCATCGCTGGCGTAGAAGGTGAATGTCTGCATGACATTAGATCCTGCCCTCAGGAACTCCCTGTGCAGCTGCCGCACTGATGGAAACATTTGTCATTTTAAAGGTACAACTTTGTTTTATTAGGTTTGTGCACCTTCCCTTCACATGGTTTTGGATACAACATGTGTGTGTGCTGTCTTACCGGCCTCAGGGTGTGTGACAGAAGCCTCGGGCGTCCATGGCCCGGCCTTCACATAGCCTCTCTTCTCCAGAGCAAACACGAAGCCTCCATCGCCGATCACAACCTCCCCGGCATTCAGACGCTCAATGATACACTGCAGGAGTTGAGGGAACCATGCACACACATCACTTGAGCTCTACACTGGATGGTGTACGCTTATTGATATTTTGTACTTACTATCTCTAGAAATACAACGGGGAAAAAGGCAAAGTTGGACGACAAAATGTATGTGATTTAAAGACAATATACAATACAGGCACATACATGTGATGTCACACAGTTTTGCGATATTTGTTGCAGTTTGCAGTTAATACATATACAAATATCTATGTTTGCATCCAAATTTTTTTGATTTTGTATGTGTGTATGTGAGAGAAGATGCAGTTTGGGTGCCAAGGTGCAAAGATCGAAGCAGTTTTTAGCCTATCCAGACTCTCCAGCTGGGACCGCTTTAGTCTAGCTATTTCACATACCACATGCACGCACACACAAATGCATTCCCACACATGAAACCTGCACTTACAACATTTTTCTCACAACAGTACAGTCCATCAACCAACAAGACAACTATGACCCAAAGTATGTACTTACATTGCATGATGGTAAAGATTTGCATGCTGCATCAACAAAATCTCTGTTCTCTGCAGCATAAGATTGAAGTAATATACATGCAGTATCATCTACAGACAAAGTTGTTTTACCTTCTTGCCAGGTGCCATCTCTTCTTCCCAGTTTCAGTTAGAGCAATAAGCACTTGGTAACAGCAAACCCCTCTTTTGGCCTGAAGAGTGCAGATTGTTGTTCCTAGCCAGCTTTATACTCCTGGGTGAATATGGGAGGATTTCATTTCGGTGCCAAATACATAATTGCCACATGTTTGTTTGGACATTGTGCAACATAGTCTGGCTCACAGATCATTGAAGATGGCATGGGCAGCAGTTGGTTCAGGTAAGATGAGGCAAGGACATGCGGCCTGTTATATGAAAGAGAGATCATTCAGCTGGTTATCTTCTTCTTGTGACCCTGAAATGACACATTTAGGGACTTTACAAAAGTCTCCTCACAGTTGGAACTGTCTGCAAAGGCCTATGGAGATTGACTTGTGTTATGCACATCTGTCCAATTCAAGTCTTATCAGTTTTGTGACACAAGATGGATAGGACTGGCAATGATCCCTACTCAAGCCCTAGTACAATGTGATGTGACAGCTTCTATGTGGTTTCATATGATGATCTCACAACAGAAGGGAAAGATTTGGGGTTTGTGTATTTTAACCTTTGGCCATGCAAAAAAGCTATAATAAACTTTATAAAACGGGTAGCTCAAATCAAGAAATTTCATTGGCCGATAACCGTGGTTATAATAACCACATATCACAGCTTTGACGTCTAATTCCTTTGAAAATTCAGTATCACTCAGTATCAAATCTTTCCCTTCTGAGAAAAAAACATGAGACTAACGAACCTATACAAAGTAGCCTAAAAAATGTGGAACGTTTGTGTTGGGTTGAACAATGCCCCTTAGCTGTGATGAAATCACAAAATATCACAGCCTAAAATTAGCTATTGCTTTTTGAAAATGGTCATCAAGTATGGCAATAAAATTACCAATGTAGAGCTGCTTTTTTGATAAGTTTATTGTTTAAGTCATTTTCAAGCAAAAATGCCAAAAATTAGATAGTTCCAGCTTCTCCATTGTGAGAATCTGCTGTATTTACTTGTCCTACACTATATTACATTCAATGTCTTTGGGCTTTGTACTGTTGATAGGATACAAGAAGACATTTAGTTACATCCCTTTGGCCCAAAGATGTTGCGATGGTCATTTAAAACATTTTTTTGTCTTTTAGACCAGGCGATTAATTAAGAAAATAATCAACAAGTGAATTGATAATGACAATACTCGTTAGTTACAGCTCTTAACAGATATGTTTTTAAAATTTCAGTCCAGCTTTTCCCAGAACCAGAGCCCCTCTGGACCATTTGTCTTGTATGACAGAAAGCAGTATTACTCTGGATTAAAAAAAAACAACTGCTGCATATAGATCATTGCTTTTATCCAGGTACACCTCCTGTCCTGCCCACAGTCTTTACAGCTGCCCTTACACACACACACACACACACACACACACACACACACACACACACACACACACACACACACACACACACACACACACACACACACACACACACACAATCAAACACACACACACACAAACACACACACACACACACACACACACACACACACACACACAAACCACACACACAGATACGGGCTATTGACCTTCAGTAGAGTGCTGCTGTTTTCCGTCAGCTCTGGGTCTATCCGGTTTCATGGAGAATGTTATAGATAGGCCTCACTAAGGTGTTTATCAACAGAGTCTGAGTTCAGAAGAATGCCTCAAATCTGTAGTTCACCATAGGATTTCATCTGCTTGTGTTGAAGTTGCACAGATCATGTTACCCTCTGCTGATGTAATGGGGCTGTGTATCACTGGTCACCGGTATAGTTGTTACAAATAGGCTAAAGGGAAAAATGCTTTAGTTTTCGAGATATCCCTACCCGAAGTATGCCCAACAATGCTTTTCACATCCTCTTACAGTTTTTTTCGATTGCTAAACGACAGTGGGCACAACTGGAGTCACATGTGCAAAACTCAAACTACAGTCTGCACTACCTACAGTCACCTGAGCTAAACAGTTCACATCACCTGCAAAACTCATTCAAAGCAACACAACTCTTAACACACATCTCAAACACTATGCACAGGCCTCACTGAGATAACACACACTGTCACTCAGAACACACTGAGGGTAAAAACACTAGCGTCAAACACCAATACAGAAATTACAAACTTTCTCATCTCTAAAGTTTGAACAATTTGAGTGACTTGACACTACTCAACAGATTATTTAAGGAAAAAATATAGATTGTATAGCATACCAATTTTTACATAAGGTAAACAAGAAGGAATGAAAATCATCAGTTTTCTTCAATAAAGTATTTTGTCTCTAGTAATTTATGGAATTACGGGGGGACAAAAACTAAAGGTACATAACAGTACCAACGAATAGTGTGACTAATCCTGCCTCTCTCCAGCATCATGTGGCAAGTTCTCTTCATCACATTGGATGTCTACATCATCTCTAAATACAAATGAATGTGGTGTTTCTATTGCTGTAGAATAATGAAGTAATGGAGGTGACCTCCATTACTTTCTGAAAAACAGTAAGAACACAGTTTTACTATTGTAAAGATATAGTGTTTTTCACTTTTTTGTATAGCTGTGTATATAACCTCAGACATCTTACCTGGACATATTGGTATCTTTGCTCTTTTACCTGTTTCTCTCAAACAGTACAGTGTAGAATTTCATTCTTATTTGGTGTTTGTATACAAAAAAAGACTTTCTGAGCTTTCTCTGTATAAATACCATATATGTTCACTAACTAGTCTAAAACAAGACACCTGCTTAGGCTTTCAGCTAAAATTGCAATCAGCAGTGTTTGATAGGCACCAGACTGAAATCTATTCTGTTTTGAATGTGTGGTTTACAGTTTTGACAGCAGTGTGTCAGCATTTGAACAAAGTGCTGTAAATCTACAGTGTTGTGCACGTTGTGGTTAAACTCATGGGATAAGTGTGTAGAGTTTTGAAAACTGTGTTCAAGCAATGAAAAATGAACTAGAGTTTGGTCCACATGAACTGCTGCTGTGCAGACTGTAGTTAGAGTTTTGCACATGTGACTCCAGTTGTGCCCACTGTCGTTTAGCAATCGAAAAAAACTGTAAGTCTCCCACATTGGAAATGGATTCTTGTATAAAAATATTTTACTGTGAAAGTGGTTAAACTATCAGATATTGTGAAATAAATAATAAAACACTCAAAATAAAGCCAGGCCAAATTGGACATAATACAGCTGAACTCAAGTAGTTTAATGATGCAAACTCTGATTGATCCCACATCCCAGGACTATGTTCCACATCTGGATAAAAAAGGCTCTCAGACAAACAAGAGAAATATTATGAGAAGAAAGACTGTGAGTCTGTCCCATTTGGCATGTAGACATTTACCAAACAGAGCAGCCATAAAGAAAAAAAGTTAATAAAAACATGTCACCACTCTAGTGGGAAGGTGATGACTGTATCTTGCATACTAAAAAAAATGCAGGCAACTGAGATGTTTTTGCACTGGCTGTATTTAGAGAGGAGTGGTCTGTTTACTACAAGGTGGATTAGTTTAACTTCCAGAGACAGCACAGCAGCACCAAAAGTAACCTTCTGAGGAACCTTCTTCTTTCTCACCCTCAGGCAGTGTACATGTGTGTATTGAGCGTTTGTTAACATGTTTGCGAGTGTGTGCATGTTATGTGTAAGAGCAGAAATAGCTCTAATGTGTCAAGTGACACTGAAGTGCTGAGTCAGGCAGCAGATGGTAGAAGACACCCCCAAATTCCAAGTGCACACTGAACCACAAGCCTGTTGTCAAAAGAGCTCCAGAATGCACCAAAGTGAACACTGCCCACATTACATCATGTTGACTAACCTAACGGCTGTGAGGGGACCCAAAGAAGCTTGGAATGATACATTTTTGGGGGATTACTTTCCTCCAGTGATCACCTTATTTTGGACATAAAACATTAGATCTTTGTGTCTTTTTGTCTTTCCACATAGAGTTATTACATGTGCGACCATGTGAGGTTGCAACATAGATTCAGTTCTATGAATTCTATGTACATGGTTTATATCGACCATAACCCATTTCTTCTGAGTTATTCCAGCTATTCCAGTTAGAGTATCAGGAGTTGACCAGCAGCTGTACTGAGAGACAATTTCTCTTTTCAGCCACAACTAATTCTCGCAGGCTGAAGCTGAAGTCTGATTTGGAGGGGGAGGAACTCTTTACAGTGGGCCGGAATGTGTGAAGGGGTGAGGTTTGGGAGAGAAGCTGGCTGGGAAAAAGACCAGATTTGAGGCATGTGAGCGGAGGAGAAGGGTGCACAAAATTGCAAGTTTGCAAGCCTGGTTCTTTCTGTGGGGGGAGGAACACATTTGTTAGGTGAATGTCCTAGGCTGACACTGATAAAGTTGGGGTTAACTATTAACTCCTAATGAACTGATAAAGTATTTGACTTGTCACATGCTCCTTTGGTCAGGTGGCAACAGAAGTAGAACAGAGAAAAGTTATTGTAGCACCCCAAATTGTTATTCTTGAAATGGGATTATTTTTCACATTGAAAACTGCATTGCAAGTTATTGTAATGTTGCTGTATGTCGATTATTGATGAGCATACCCAAGTCTGCAATTATGTCATTGCTCGTTCATGAGTTTTGTGTGTGTACAGTTTGTGAGAGTTCCCCATGTGCTCAATGCAGTGAACCCTGAACCAGAAAATTTAAATGATGTGTATCAGAGCATATAAAGCCAGCACTAACCCACTTCTTTTCTTCCTATATAACCTTTACACATGTTCTGTTTTGTGTGTTGCTTCACTCTCTCCTCTCCCTGTTTTGGAGGGACACCCTGCCACTGCAGCCCCCTGTTTACCTCCACCCCTTCCTCTGGTCCAATCACAGCTCAAGCTGAAGAAGACATTTTGCTGAAACTGTCCATTCTTTGTGGATTTGTAGGCCACAGAAAGACAGAGAGACACTGAGTGAGTGAGTGAGTGAGTGAGTGAGTGAGTGAGTGAGTGAGTGAGTGAGTGAGTGAGTGAGTGAGTGAGTGAGTGAGTGAGTGAGTGAGTGAATGAGTGAGTGAGCGAGACAAAGAGAGGGAGAGCACTCCAAATAAACTAGCTGTAGTCTTTGTTTCTTATCTATCTTGTTTCATTAAGGCACTGGTGGTAAGAAATAGCATTTGGGTGCAATCCACTCATCATGACCTACTTCTTCTTAGGTTTTTAAAACTGTTTTAAATTTAAATAAAAAGAAGGTAGTAAACATGATTCAATGTAATACTACTTTCAGACACAAGAGGGCACAATAATGCACTTTCTTCAGTAAATGCAGTGGCATTTCCCTTCTTATGTGCAGATAAACATAAACCAGATGCTTTCATAAAAGAACCAAGAGGTCACTGAATGGTTGGGTCAGTATTACAAAGATATGAATGATATGTTAAGGCCTTTGCTGTCACCAGATCTCAATCCAGTTAAAATTGAGGTGAGGTGTTGAGGCTTGTGCTCTCCACCCCCATCAACAAAACACCAAACGAGAGAACATCTTTTCAGAAGAACAGTGTTACCAAATGGAGGGTTCAATGCAGAGAAGAGTTTGGGCACTACAAAGCTCAATCTGGGACCACCGTTGTTTCCAATTGCACAAAATTAAGTTGAAGTTGGCTTTGGCCTCTTAGGTGCCTGCATTTGTGCACAAAATATATTAAAAATGTCGATTCTCCACATTTAAATGTAAATTGTTGATTCAATGTTGAATGTTTTCAGCACATCAGGAATTGTGCAGAACACACAGATTCATTTGTTGGCTACAGCTACAGTAGGTTACACAAGTTAACATACAGTACAGTGTGACAATTTTTTTTTTAACACAAAGTTAAGAGAGGGATGGTTTGATTGACTTGTAGTTCACTGTAATAAAGCAGCGGCACAGCTTTTCATTACCTTCTTCTTTTCATTACCTCTTGGTGAGAAGACATGTAGTACTCTGTAGAAGGTTTACAGTAACTTATATTTTAACTGCTCCTTCTAATCTCACAGTAACGTTTCACAACATAACTTCAAAGTGAACTGAACAGCTACTCCAATCAGTGCAAGATAATATATCACAAAATCCTGGACTTTTGGCTAGATCACAAAACAATCCTCTCTATACATTTGTGTGTACATTTTCATCACAACTGTATGATTATGAAAAGCATTCTTTAGGAATGACACTCTTTAAATATCATACTGACTTAGCTGGTGTGTGTTGTTTCTCTTTTGTTTGTTAGCAACCACAGATGTGTTGTCTAAACCCGAGTCATGAAGTCACCTGCATTCAAGAGTTTTGTCTATTTTGGCAAAACAAGCAGCAGTGTAACACTGTTGATGCTAGTTAGAGTTAGGTTTGAATCTTTAATGTGATTTTAAGAATGAGTCAGGAGATGCTGCTGCGCTCTAGATCATTCCTTGTGTCTGCAGGTTGATTAATATGTTGAGATTAGTAGAAGAGGGTTTGTCAGATGAATACAATTTGGATAAGCAAAGAGACCAAATGTTTGTAAAGCACGTGGTGAGCCACAAGTAGTCTTCAAAATCACCATATAAGATCATCTCTTTAGGTATTTGCAAGCACACTTATGAGTCAGACACAGATTGAATAACCCCGCTGTTTTTGTTTATTAGATTAAATTAAATACAATTTAAGTATCCATCATGGTGAAAATGTCTCACAGCAGAGAAGTCAGAGCATTTTCTGTCTTATAAAGTTTTTATTTGCTTGGCTTATCCCAGCAGGGTCTGTTTGCTCTGGTATTTCCTTGCTGGGTTTTTGTTTTTGTGGAACAAAGTCTTGTGTCACCTTTATGTCATACTTTATTTGTGTCTTATGTGTGTCCCGCTGTGACCTCATTTCCAACATCAAACTGTATTCTGCTGGGAAATCCCCCCCCAAAAAAAAACAGAAATGGAAATGATGGATTCTCCTTTTTTCTAAATGCCAGTCTGTGACCACACTGCTGCCTGCTGTATGTTTATGTTTACCTCACTGGACTGAGGCATTTTAACTCCTAATTAACTGGATTCTTTCTTCAAGGACTATGCCGTATGTGTGTGTGTCAACAATATGGGCTCAAGGTATTTTAAAAGAAACAAATAACGTTCCATTTAAGTCTGCAAAAAAATAAAAATGAATCTTTTTGTAATTTTTTTATATTTAAGATCTTATTAATTTCAAGGCAAAGCTTCACCTCGCGTAGAAGCCTTGAATCAAGTGAGGGAACCAAACCAACATTTAAAAAAATCCTGCAATCATATTTTTTTTAAATGGATCTCCTGGGAATTTTTGTCCTTCTCCTTTATACCAGTAGTTTCCAACCTCTTGTCTTGTGACCCCTTACTGTAAAATAAAGGTCTACTTGTGAACCTTGGTCACAGGTATCAGATATCCAAGAGCTATTAGTTCGACCAAAGAGTTTTCAAATTGTGTCATTTGAATAATTAGTTGATGTGCAAATAGGTAAAAAAGTTAAAACTACCAACACTGACCAATACTTCACAAAAAAAACTAAAATCCCAAACAAACATTTTTATTATTTTCCTATCACATTAAACATCATGTGACCCGACAGATTTACCCCAGGTTGGGAACTGTTGATGTTTGTTTATGTCAGTTTTTTTTTTTGCATCTGCTAAAGTTTGTATGTGTGACACAATCATTTATAAGTATCTATGGTTTCTTTTTAAATTATGTTCTGAAAACTCATAAACCTTTTCTTTGAATTTATATGAAACAGCACCACTTACATCTTAAAATTCTGGCATGATTTATCTATTGGTAGTTTTAGAATCAGTACAGCTATATATTTAAAGCCCTACTGCAATTACAGTAACACAATTATACCAGCACTTATTTTCACACACATACTGTATCTGTACACACATGCACCAGGAATGGCATCATGGCATAATCCCACAGCCACTAACCATCAAATCCAATCATCTCTCCCAGTGTCTGCATTTGTCATGGAGTTGCCCTGCAGCTAAGAACATCTTCCTGCCCCTGAGACCGGAGCGCTGCGGTGACCACACTTGTCTATTTACAGACTTTTCTGCCTCCCACAGTGTTCTCACCAGTACGACACCCAGACAGATCTGGTGTGGAAAGAGGAAGTCCTGAAGGCAGGGCCAACCAAATGACACAGAGGCTTGGCTGCGGTGGAGAAGCAAAGCACCGTGTGAGCGAGGAGACAAACTGTAGGGTATGAAGTTTGAGGCTGTGAAGAATGTCAGGAGGGCTGCACTCAACAAACTCCCACTGCAGCATCCCAGAGAGGAAATGAGAGCTGGTGTTAACAGGCTGGGAAGAGGAGTTGCTGTGTGTGTGTGTGTGTGTGTGTGTGTGTGTGTGTGTGTGTGTGTGTGTGTGTGTGTGTGTGTGTGTGTGTGTGTGTGTGTGTGTGTGTGTGTGTGTGCTTGCATGTGTGTGTGTGTGTTTTAGGGTTTTGTATACGGCTTGTACAAAATAACAAAAACAGCATGCAGCGATAATGCAGTAAACACCAATGTGGTGAAACCCACAATGCTTGAGTTACACAGTCACAAACACTGCAAAATATTAGGGGAGAGCCTAAAAACGTGATGATGACAAGTAGACCCTTATGAATGTTGACACCTTTTGGGATCTGTGCTTACCATAATTTCTGATAGTCTAAACAACAGCTGCACTGGATGAGTTTCACCAAACGTACATTACATGTGTTTAATTGAATAAGAAGGAAGAAGACGTCCAAATAATCACATAACGAGCTGACTGAAGTGATTTTAGTGCTTAACTAGAGTTACTGCCTTGCAGTTGTATGCCTTTGCCAACCAGTGAAGTTGCAGTTTACGTCCATGTCTGTCCAGACTCATATAATATATTATAGTGTCCGATTTATTAATTATCCTCTGACAAGGGTCAATGCTCTGTTTTGGTGCTGCTGGATCTTAGTGCCGCTTTCGATACAGTGGATCATAACATCATGCTTGAAAGACTTAAGCATTGGGTTGGTATCTCAGGAAGTGCCCTGGATTGGTTCACCTCCTATTCTGTGTCTCTTGGTCCCTATTCCTCAGAAACTGCGGCCCTTTCCTGTGGGTTGCCGCAGGGTTCTGTGTTAGGTCCGCTTTTATTTGCATTTTACATGCTCCCCCTGGGACATATAAATAGCCAAGTTGGAGATATTTCTTATCACTTCTATGCAGATGACATCCAGCTGTATGTCTCTTTTCAGCCAGAAGACACTGATAAAGTGTTGAAATTGCTTAGATGTTTCAATTTGATCAAGGATTGGCTCGCAAACAACTTTCTACAGCTCAATGAAAATAAGTCCTTATTGTTGCTCTGGACACTATAGCTTCCAAGATTAGTCATCGGCTGGGCTCCTTGTCCTCAGCTGTTCAGTCCAAACTGAAAAATGTTGGTGTAATATTTGATAATAACATGTACTTGGATCAACATATTAAATCTCTGACCCGCACATGTTTCTTTCAATTAAGAAACATTGCCAAAATTAGAGGAGCTGTTTCACATTCTGAGCTTGAGATGATCATTCATTCATTTATTTCATCTCGGCTTGATTACTACAACTCTGTTTTCACCTGTGTCAGCAAATCGTCCCAGGACCGTCTACAACTAGTCCAGAACTCTGTTGCAAGGCTGCTGACCAGGTCTAGCAGGATGTCGCACATCACTCCGATTTGATACTCATTACATTGGCTTCCGATTAACTTCAGGTTCAAATTTAAAGTTTTGGTTCTGACTTATAAAGCTTTGCATGGTCAGGCTCCGGCATATATATCTCGGACCTGCTCCATTCATACACTATGAATAGGCCCCTCAGATCTTCTAACCAGGGATTACTGGTTGTTCCACGCACCCGTTTAAAAACTAGAGGTGACCATTCCTTTGAAGCGGTGGCTCCAAACCTGTGGAATGCTCTTCCTATTGTCTTACGTTCTGCAGTCTTGTTGAAACTTTTAAAAAGCAGCTGAAGACGCACTTGTTTACATTTGCTTTTGAGTTGTATAACTTACTATGTTTTGTACAAATGTTTATCATGTGAAGCACTTTGTGACTCTGTCTGTGAAAGGTGCTATATCAAATAAATGTATTATTGTTATTATATGTAGTGAGGACTTTCATAAAAGGTATTAAGTGTATTTTTTGGAGAAAAATGGATGCTTTACACACATCTTCAACCTGTAAGCACAGAAGATCTATACAATCACCACAGTTTCAACGTGGGCATCCAAAATTAGGGTCACCAATTCAGTAACCGACCAAATGTCTCCCATTCTATTCCTGAGTTATGGCGTTCAATAATGGCCAGAAAAAACGACTGCAAAACATCATGATGTCAGTGAAATTGAAATTTGATCTTTTGGATTAAAAAATATCATCACTGCTTCTTCATGTTTTCTTTTTACTCTTGGAACTGCTACATAAATTAATCCAGACGTATAGACAAAACAGGAATAGTTTAAACATTATTTGAAAACACACCAGAAGCCAATGCAGAGACCTGAGAAAAGACGATTGTTTCCATCCTGCATATAATGAAAACATGAACATTTTATTCCCAAACCTGTCTGTAAAGGATACCTCTGTTACTTTCTATGTTGAGACTCAAGTGACTCTAAACAGCATCTAACCATTTGAAAGGGAACTAAACAGGCTTTCCAATGGTATAAGATTTATTGCCAAAAAGCATTGTTACCACAGAGAAATAATCTACCAAACACAAATTTCCTTACTTTTTGTGCTAAATTTATATAGACTTCATTCAGCAATTTTTTGCCTTCACCATTTAACATTGCTTACAAGCCACACAAATCCTTCAAAACATGTAGTAGGAGCCCAGTGTCATTCACTGTTTCCCAGTGTTTTCAGTGTATTTGCCCTCCCTAAAAAGTTGATATGCTCCCAGTGGGACAGCCAGTCCCTTAGCTGTCGCAGTTCCACAGACCACACTGTAATAAGTGTGGTTCATGTCTCTAGCTCAGCTTCCTGTTTGAGAAGAAAGGAAGGACCAGACACAGTTTCTTTTCTATAGAAGGAGACACAGTATGCACAGGGAAGCTTATCTGAAATCTTTTCTGGAGCCTCCCATGAAGAAAACAAGGAAGATGGTTCTCTTATTACTTGGAGCTGCATGCCTGGTGAAACAACACAGAGCTGGAGACACTGCTGTCTATACCAGAGGACCCAGGGGTCCTTGAGGGGGTTCCAGGGGGTCCCCAGCAAAAGGACCACAGTTGAAAATTAGCCGGCTGGCTAACCCTGGCACATTTATAGAAATGTTGATTAATGTGCTTTGTCCTTTATGAATTAAAAAAAGTGGAATCATTTATTATTACTATAATTCCATCCATAAGTAGCACAATGACAGAATGTATGAATATTTAGGTTTATAAGTTGTATACATATTCTGTAATAAAACATCTTAAAGCAAAAGGGGGATGAAAGTGGGGTCCATGGTCTAATTTGTGGCTCCTTAACGTGAAAAAGTGTGGGAAGCACTGGTCTATATGATTCCAAAAACAAATATGTAGTAAATATACAACTACAACCAGTAGCCGGTAAGCTTAGCGTAGCATAAAGACTGGAAACAGGGAGTTAGCTGGTTCTGTCCAAAGGTAGTCTCGCTTTGCCAGACCCTCCTTCAAAGCGCGCTGAAGGAGGGTCTGGCTACTCCAAATAGCATTCAGGGATATGGAGGAAAACATGCTCTGGTTTATTGGCAATTCTTTAAACCAATCAGAATCGTCATGGGTGGCGCTAAACTCCGCACAGAGCCTCTGCAAAATAGTCATGCGAGAGAAAACTCAGATTGGACAGATAGTCTAGCTAGCTGTGTCAATTTACCATGCAGCGATCTGAGAAGCAGTCAATAATAGTCCTCATTAACTCATCCACTGAATTTAAAATTCAAGCACAAAGAAAGCGGAAGGAAATGGAAAATACATGCATCCGGCGGAATTTCCTGCTGCACGGGAGCAATCCCAGAAGTTGAATGTCAAGGATAAAGACTAGTCCAAAGAAAAACAAAATCCACCTACCAGCACCTTTAAAGAAAAAACACGTTACATATTCTATGTTTAATCTGTACAAAGCCAAAGTGTAAAAGTGACATGTTGTGGTTTTACAGGGCGTATTTGCAAGAAATCAGATGGATGTATTTCCCAAAATGTAAAACTAAAAATGAAAAACGTGTACCAAGAAAAATCTGAAAAGAAAACGTGAATAAATCAGTCTGGACGCGTTTATTAGAAGAGTTTATGGGAAGTGAATTTGCGGATTCCAGAAACTCATCATCATCTTTCACATCAACTCTTCTTCTTTCTCTCTGACAAACGGAGTGGGGGAAGGGAAAAGGGGGCGGGAGGAGGGAAGAGGAGAAAGGTCGACGTCAGATGATAGTGGGCTGGCTTTATGTGAGTGGAGAGAATAACGTCCTGAAGAAAGGAGACTCAAGTGAATGAGCGTTTGGGCTGCACCGGGAAGAGAACCAGCGTTTCAAAACAAAGGACAGGGACAGCTTCTTCACCTTTGCGCCTGCAAAATCTCTCCACGTTGACTTCCCGTGAGTAGAAGACAATGCGACAACAAAACATAATGTAGCTGTTTTAGGCACTGATTCCACAGATGTCCTCTTTGGCTGGCAGATATGACTCATGTTGCTGAAAGTGTCATTAATGAAACTGTTGTTCCTGGATTGATTTACACACACACACACACACACACACACACACACACACACACACACACACACACACACACACACACACACACACACACACACACACACACACACACACACACACACACACGCGCGCGCGCGCACACTGCACAAAATCTTACTGCTTAGTTCCTCAAGCTGTCAGTAAAAGCCCCTTTAATCTATTTTCTCAGTATCAAGCTTTTAATTACATAACTGTTTATTCCCAGCTGTTATTAAGGAGTTGGAGTTTGCATGCTTCACTGACTCTGAAATGGCCACCTGAAGACAATTTGAATGGTATTTAAACTTTTTTTTTAGGGATGTGGATTGGGTGAAAGTGAGATATCTACAGTTGCAACTTTGTGTTCAGGTGCAACATCTGGCAGCAGTTGGATATTACAGCACAGTGCCTATTAGAGAAGGCACCTCCATGAGAAGCCTAACTACTTATTACACAGCACTTTTTTAAAATTGTTTTTATTTCATGCATGTCCATGCAGCAGCCCTTTTGCTCTCAATTTTTTTCTTTTCACCACAAGCCCATGTCCTTGAAGTGCAGGGAGGAGAGCCACCCATGGAGCTGTCTGCCTGATACACACTGCACTGAAAGGGGAAGTGATGCTACATCATAAACTAAACAAAACAAGGAAAACGTTCAGTGTTTATTCTAGCTAGAGTTCAAGGACAAACTATAGTGAAATGATGGTAGGAGGGAATCACTACTATCTTTCAGAAAGCACTCAAAAACGTTTACACTGTTACAAATCAGCTTTTTAATGTCCAACAAATTCCAGGATTTATTTTATGTTTATTTAGTGTGATTGCCCTAACCTGCCTTCTTTTCCTACAATGGGTTTTGACAACCCTCAGCCAACAAGTGCAAACTTGTTACGTGTCACTGGATGGAGTAATGTGATGGTAGCAAAAGGAGATATTTTTCAGTAGTGAAAAAACAAGCTGTGCTTCTTGTAGCTATATGTCGAATTGATTTATTGAGGTTTATACCAGACACTAGAGAAATGGGTAACTCTGCCTCATCTGCATAGCATAGCATTGACAAAGTGTTTGTTGTGATGGATTACCTATATCACAAAGTTTTCATATTGTAGGGTTATTAATGGAAACCTGGAAGGTCGATATCTAAACCAATCTAAAAACTGTTATAATTTAAGAAGTAATATGAAGTATAAGCAACTATTAGTTATAAGTAAACATGCCAAAAACACCTATGTGGTCCAAACATCACTGTAAAAGGGACAGTCTGGAGTTCTTAAGAACAAGAACAAAGTTTGTGGTATACATCCATCATCTCTGTAACAGAGAGCAGAAGAAATGAGGAGGGGTAGAGTAAGGCCATGTCATTCCTGTCTTTGTGTAAGTGAAATGTGAGGGTCACTGAGGGGCTTTGTGCGTCAGAAACTGTGGGGCCACTACAGAGTTGGCGCAGGGAGTGAGGGGCTGGGGTGTTGCACAGATTGAATAGGTTAGGGGCCACAGCGGCCTGTCTTTGAGAATGAGGGAGTGCATTCTGGGCCAACGGTGGCACGTCTTTGAGAGCTGAAGAGTGAGTGAGGGGGCCGGTGTCGGCACGTCTTTGTGCAGCCTTTGTTTGAGTTGAGTGGCACATGAAGTGGGCTGATTTTATTCAGGCTTTCTGGCACATACACTCACAAAAACATGCGCACAAACGGGCTTGGCTGATACTTTCCTTTGGGGAAGTCATGCGTTTTTGATGCAATTATAACCTGGACGAGTGAGCAAAGGCTGGCACCTTTTCACAGTTTATGGGTGTGTATTTGTTTTTTGTTTGTGCGTCAGTAAAGTGGGCTGTATTGTTTAAGTACACTGTTGGAGGGCTTTTCCCTGTTGACTTGTTGTTTACATTTCTATGGCCTCTTATTGTCATCGAAACCTCAGGCCCCCTGGTTGTATTTGAAAGCTAGAACTGCTGGCATGTCTTCATTCCATATACAGTCGGGGAACAACATTTAATGGCTTCTTACAGCTTGAATTGTTTTACAGTGTTTAATCTGGGTCTGTAAAATAAATCTAAACTAACTCTGGAGCACTAAACATGCTTTTGATGGCTGCCATCACTTACTGGCTGAAGTCATCAGACACAAGTTGTGGTAAATGCCTATCCATGGGAAACATTTTCTCCTCTTGCAACTTTTTCATTCACTGTTTATGGAGGGCTACCAAAGCAGTGGCTCACATGGTTATGGTTAGCAAGAATGAGTTCTTGAAGAGAGCAGCTCGGGTTGTTTCATAATGTCTGGGAGGATTGAGAAAGCTTCATGTAAACTAAAGAAGCTGAACTCATCTTTGTGTCGCTTTGGTGCTTTGTGTATTTGGCATGACTTACTGTTTCCTCTTTTTGTAGCATGCTGGGAAAGCAGGTGGCTGTTACGGCTACAGATTTAGGTGTGACAATCAAAGGCAGCCATAATGTACAACTCATTAGTTTTGTGTGCAAGTTCTCTTATTTTAGGTTTGGTTAGTTATGGTTTTGCTCAAAGGTTTGACATTTCAAATATGATAGTAGTCACGGTTCGGGTTTCACAAGTTCACAAATCTGCTTTGCACACTGCAGGGAGCAAAGAGGAGCTGGGTGTTGATCTGTTGTTCAGTAGATATAAATGAGAATTTTAAGGGGCATCGCTGAAGGGCATGGGTGTTTCTATTTCAGCTATGTTACGGCTTGCCTGCTGTCCTTACATCATCGCCAACAGAAACTTGATGAAGAATTATGCCTTACTTAAAAATAAATAAGCAATTGATTGATTGAAAAAGTGAGTTTAGGGTGTGATATTTCCTAGATATGTGGGAGGTGTATGCTCAGTATTCAAGCTACATTGCTTCATTCTCCCTCACTTTACCTGGAGCTCAACCGCATTCTTTTATGAACGAGGGATATGTTTGGTCCTGCCCAACCCTGACTGGGATCATACTAGTTTCACATCTCTTGTTTTTTTTGTTTTTTTTTTGTATTTTCCTGATTCTTGGAAATACAGAGGGGGATTATACCCTCATCAGTGGCCTGTGATTCCCTCACTGTCCACATCTTTTTTGAGTAGTTGTGTGTAGCCCTGACGATGGTGAAGCAGCCTCTTATGTGGTTTTGGTCGGAGGGCCTTCCTCCTGGCTGGTCCAGATGCATGACCAGGCGCAGCAGCTTAGGGAACAGATTGCCTTGGTTTGAGGTTTCTGGTTCAGGATCTGTGTGTTAAGAAAAAATGAGCTAATGGAGTCCTCCCAGCCCAGATCAACTGGGGGGGATCTGATCTGGGTGGGTGATCCAACAGCTCAAATACGCTTTCCTAAACAGGGACAAAAAAAAAAAAAAAGTGTTTCCATCATCTTTCACAATTGTTGTATTTATGTAAATAGATGCGAACTCTGACAGTTCTGTCTAACTTCTTTATAGAACAGTCTGGTTCAACTATGATGTGCTTTGGATCTCTCAACCACCCGCCTTCAGTCCTCATTCACTTTCACTCTCTAAAGCAGACTACAGTGGCCAGCACTCATTACCTCAGCACTTTGGCATGCTACCAGAGCCTTTGCTCATATCTCAGACCAATTACTCTAGATTTACTACTCAGCGGGCTCCTTTTAATTAACGGCCAACTGACTGACCCACATATGCCTCGTATCCACTGCTTCGTCTGGGGCGTTGAAAGGGCTCGGCTCAAACCAATATTGCGCTTCATTAGTAGAATTTTTTTATTGAGCATTCAAGCTGCTTGGCCAACTGGTTTTCACAGCCAAACAGGCTGTTGACCTGTGGGTTGTATATTTTTGTAAATTCCATGAGAGAAAGTTTGTCTCATAGCAGCACAGAGACTGTTCATGTTGGCTTGCTGAATGAAGGATTGGAAAACTGTGTAAGTTGGCTTCAGGCCTTTACTACATGCATATAATCCTGTGTGGCAGGCTTGGTTTCTGTCAGGCCAGGGCAGCGGTGTGGGAATGAACAGGTCCAGATCAGATGCAGAATCACATTACTGCTTTCATCTTGTAGCATATCTACTGTATCATCAGTAAAACTCAGCATCATGGAGGATTCATGAAAGAAGCATAAGACTCCATGATCTATCGGTGTTGGTTGTGATGATGCATATCTATGACTGTGACTCCACAGGCACACGCAGAGCTGCAGTAACAAAGATCTGACAGTTTGAAGATAGATATCTATCAAAAGTAACTGGGAGGCTGAGACCTCTCACCCACAGTGCCTTGATCGCCTGGTTATGAATAAGTTATAAGTGAGTGTCTGATGTGCCGTGAAGTGTAAATGGCTCCTCCTTCAGAGCTCACATAAACACGCAGAACATCTTGACCTTCTCAAGGAAGTGTTGTTATAGTACTTTCCCAGAAGTCTGTTCAACAACCAGCAAACAAGCGGAAAGTATTCATCAGTTTCAGAATGTAGTGACCTTTGTGCTCGCTAAATGACACTGCAGCATGCACACTTTAACACATGGTGTGCAGATTACAATATCAAATGCAAATGATTGGAGCATTAATAATCTAGTGCTAAAGACATATTAGGTGTTTTTAATTATCAGCCAATAGGTAGCATTTGAACAGTACTGATAATCCTTTTAGTATCAAATAAAGATGTTTAAAGGGGTCATTGTGGGTGTTAGAATCATTAATGTAAATGTACATGAAATGTAAATGTACATATGTACATGACGTACTTCCTCAAAATGCTGTGCTCTTTACCCCACTATAAAAAGTCCCTTCAGGTTTTGAATGAAGAGATTTCCTGTAAGAACTGGGGGAGATCACACAAGGTGCCTGCTGACTGCCTCGACAAGGCATGTTTAGGCTCCATCCCTGTAGTTTAAAGAGGCAGAGCTGCTAATTTGAGGGCTTTGTAGTCTCAACAGACAGCACCATGCCTGGCCTAGATGGACTATAATCAGCTGTAAACAGAGGGCTCCATGGAGAAACAAAAACTGTAGCCTGGATGGCTGAAAATAATAAACTCATTCAAACAAACATGCACATTTACTGTACACACATACCCCTACACACATATGTTTATTCAGGGTGCACACACTGAAAAAACTACATTTCTTTATTGTCATCGTTGCAATACATAGTGCTCAAACACTGTGTCTGTATGGTGAGTCAGGCTAAGTGAGTGCTGTTGTGTGAAACCATTGTTAACGAATGCAGAATGGAAACTGTGATCACAATAAGGAGAGCCATGGTTTTGTGTCAGGAGGCCTGGAATAAACTCAAGGACTGTGATAGAATGGGGCACACCCCAAACCATTCTGAAATACATAAACACACTTAAAATACTGTACCTGATTATATTGTACTTTTCCTTGTTGCTGTAATTCTCTGGAAGTAGAATAAATGCAAGCATGTTTCCCTTAGACATTTTTTTTTTCTTATTTTCTGCAGAAACCTGTGTGACGGTTTAGATTGAAAGAAGATAGGTTGACAGATCATCGATACATGCCCCTGAAATTCTGCACAAACTAAGTAGATGGAATGAGATGAACTTGACTGGGAATGTTACAGATAGGCATCACTTTCAAACTCAAGACCAAACAAACCTGAGCACAACAAACCTGTTGCAACTACTGCCGAACTACACAACACAACTACAAACACAACCATGAACGTCAGACACGACCGAATCCTGCCTAACTGAATTACACCCGCATCTTAAGTGTTTCAAATCTCTTACCTGCGCTCTTCAGATGTTCATGTCATGCCTGTGACTTTGTTATTGTGACCCAGTTCAGTTGGTTTCTACTCGACCCCGACCTCAGATGAATCAGTCAGCCTTTTTAGCCGCATGAGATAATGCTCTTTTGTGGCTGAAGTGTTTTTGCCTTGCGCTGACTCAGATCGTTTGTTCATTCCCTAAAGATGTAGTGGGATGATTAACCACCCTGAATGGAAGCTGGCGGGGAGGTTATGTATAACCTTAACCATCCTTATTCTCCTCAGGGCATCCGACTGACTTGTAACTCTTAATGAATGTTTTTGTGCTGAACTTTTCATCACCAACAAAATGACACATTCAGTAAGAATTAGGGCGAGAAAAGTTAAAATATTTTTATAATTTGTGTGAATAGACCTATTTAACTTCTCAAAACCTTTTCTGGGGGATCACTGACTATACCGGTGAGATCCACCAAGACAGCAGAGTCGACTACGCTGTGTTTAAACTAGATCCCACATATTTTCCTGTGTGTATCATAATGCTGGATGATGACATCAGAGGGCTTCTGAGAAAACCTCCTTGCTCCCATGAGACCACGGCTGTGCCGAGGCCAGTGTGTTCACGGCAACTTAATCATAACATAGCAACAGTATCACAATCACTTTGATTGGGACCTATACATACACACACACACACACACACACACACACACACACACACACACACACACACACACACACACACACACACACACACACACACACACACACACACACACACACACACACACACACACACACACAGACACGCAGGACTGAGAGCTCTAAAAATGTCATCTGTTACAAGTTATTTGTAATCAGGTTTTGATTTCTGTTGAATAAAGAACAAAGAAATTACATTTTTATTCAGTCTGTAATTTGAATAGTGAACTGAATGATGGAGTTCCAGTTGATGTCATGTGTGTTCTTGACAGCAGTGAGGATCTGGCATGTTACACTGTGTTACTGTAAGAATGCGCGCAGCATGCTGCAACAGAGCTCTGCGCTGATCTGTGTTGACAGCTGCTCTGTGGCAAAACACACAAGGCTTCTGTCATTTTGCAGATAAAATCAATCACACAAAGGCCCAGTTATTGTGAGTAAAATGACGACGGTATAAACCTGAAGTTTTGTGTGTGTGTGTGATTCATCTTGACTGTTCCAACAGACATCTGGATGTGTTGCTCATGCTACACTCACAGCTGTCTTTTAGTGAATGTGAAGTAGCACTCTGTGGGAAGATCTTGGGTCTATTTGATGACAATGGTACACATTAGACATCCTGTGGGGCAAACACAAGGGAGCTTGATGATTCATAGTGGATGAGAAACCAGTCCCCGTTCATCCTTCTTACACCGAGTCCCTCTTTTCTCCCCCTTTCCCCCTTGTACAGAGTGTCCGTTACTTCCACGTCATATGTATACAGATTCTGTGTCTCTGACCTTCTTATGTCTCTGTGTTTGTAGGTGTGCTTTTCAGATGGTACCATGGCTGAGGGAAGCTGCTTCGGTGCATTGTAGCTGTTAGGGATGACCAGAGAAGAAGAAGAGGGAAAAGCAAAGAAGAAAGTATTGTGAGAGAAGGGAAAACATCTGCTCAGAGAGGATAAGATCAGAACAGGGAATCTACTGGACCTTTCTCTTTGTAAGGAAAGGAATTTAAACTCTCCAGTATCAGTGCTCTGTCCCTTTTGAAGGGCTTTATATTTTTTATTTAATTTTTTATTTGTATTGGTTGTTACCTTCTAAGAAAGAGTTAACACCATGTGCCATGTTATTGTAACATGCCGCTCCATGCTCTGGACACTACTCAGTATTGTAGTGGCCTTTGCTGAGCTCATTGCCTTCATGAGCCCTGATTGGCTTCTGGGATTCCCCCGGTCGGACTCCAGTGCGAGCGGGGCGGGAGTGGACTCCGGGGAGTACCGGCCGTCTCTCGGCCTCTACAGCCGCTGCCTTCGTGTCGGGGCCCGGGGAGTAGGGGTGAGCTGCGGGCCCTACGCTGGGACATTTGGAGAAGTGGCCAGTGGCTTCTGGCAGGCTGCCATGTTGTTTCTGGCAGCAGGGGTGTTAGTGCTAGGAGGAGTAGCCTGTATCTCCATCTTCAGCCTGTGCTTCCAGAGCATCCTGAAGAAGAGCATATTCAACATCTGTGGACTGCTCCAGGCTATCGCAGGTGAGATATCTGTCTGTGTTTAACACATCTGACACAGAAAAAGTAGTTCTGTGTCCAGATCTTTCACACAAACTTTGCTCTCAGGAATCAGTTCCGCTCAAGTTAGAATGTATTTTATTTAAGCTTTTGAGAAAGATAGGAAACACTGGAAGAGAGTGAGAGAGCTGACATGTAACAAAGATCCCCAATTGAAATCAAACCCTACATCCCCTAGCACAGTAGTGTATCTTAATCATACATAATGTACACTTGACTAAACTTATAAAACTTGAACTCAAAATTCACATGATTTAATTTTCTAGTTCGTTATTTCTTATTTTTTTAATATATATTAATATCAGGCATTGAATGCCTGTCTCTCTCCTAGTAAAGGCTGGTGGACTGTGAAAACACAAGGGACAATAAAGAGGTCCAGAACTTTATTGTCGTGTGTGTGTGTGTGTGTGTGTGTGTGTGTGTGTGTGTGTGTGTGTGTGTGTGTGTGTGTGTGTGTGTGTGTGTGTGTGTGTGTGTGTGTGTGTGTGTGTGTGTGTGTGTGTGTGTGTGTGTGTGTGTGTGTGTGTGTGTGTGTGTGTGTGTGTGTGTGTGTGTGAGTGTGAGAAACAAAAGATCAAATAGTTTGCCCCTTTTTTCTTTTTGTTTGCAAAAATGTGTAGTGTTGATCATGAGATATATATGTGTGTATGTATGTATATATTTTATATATATGTATATATGTATATATGTGTATATATATATATATGTATATGTATATATATATGTATATATATATATGTATATGTATATATATATGTATATATATATATGTATATATATATATGTATATATATATATATGTTTATATATATATATATATATGTATATATGTATATATATATATATATGTATGTGTATATATATATATATGTGTATATATATATATATATGTGTGTGTGTGTGTGTGTGTATATGTATATTGCATGCCCCCACAAAATATGAAATATAAACATTTATACAAATTTATGCGTCCTCTGGGTTCACACGTTTAAAGTTGCCAGTAAAAAAGGAAGGAAATTGGAAGTTTCCACAGAATAAGCACACTCAGGGAAGCAGGGAAGAACCATGGACAAACACAAGAAGCTGAACAGCTTCTCACTTGCTACCAAAGCTAATGGTAATAATCTGGGATCTGTGATGAAGAGTTTGTAATGGTTACGTGTCCATGCAAACCTATTGTATGTTTTATAACCATGCCATAGCCTTAAGGGAATTTCTGTGTCACTATTGAATTTACAAGTTGAAACATCTGAGTTTTCAAGTTTGCAACATCTAGTGGCATTCCATTGAACTTTTTCCCTAGTTGGAGGTTGGATATTCCAACCAAACCTCTCAAAGTCTTTTTGCATTATTCTATAACAATGAGCTCCTTCAGGTGTGTTTGGCTCGACAGGTCTGTCGAGTAGGTAATCTATCATTATGTGACATCACTATGGAAGCGGTCAAATGGGGTCTTTGCTTTCATCACAAATCAAATGCTTGTCAGCTGGAAAATACACGTATTATTCACCATAGCTGAGTCACCATGGTCCCAGCTGCACTGTGATCTGTTTGTGCTTCCAGCCCCGATATTTCTGTGTATGTGACTAAACCCTCCCTCTCATTATCTGCTCTCCCTCCAGGCCTGTTGCTGATGGTGGGCCTCATGCTGTACCCTGCCGGTTGGGGTTCAGAGAAGGTGATCAGCTACTGTGGCGCTGAGACCTTGCCCTTTAGGCCGGCTCTGTGTTCACTCGGCTGGGCGTTCTACGCAGCGATAGGAGGAACTTTGGGATCCTTTCTGTGTGCCGTTTTGTCTGCACAGGCTGAGATTGCCACCTCCAGCGATAAGGTTCAGGAGGAGATTGAAGAGGGAAAGAGTCTGATCTGCCTGCTCTGAGCCTTCAGAAACGTTGGGAAACTCCAGGAAATCATCCTTGATGTAATGTCTCTGATATGGCCACTTATAGATCTCAGTGGAGGGAGGACAGACATTGTGTTGAGTGATTTTCTTCATAAAAATAATCAGCTGGTTGTTAAGAAGATAGAAGCCTCGGTAACCACTTTCTAAATCGTAAGGCATGGTGTTCATGCCTAAATGATGATTGATAAAACTGCCAAAAAGGCTACAGCAGCATTACATGTAGTCTTAACCAATGTTTTTGACCAAGATACAGTTTATTTTTGTAAAATATATTTCCTTAAACAAACCACTGTACTGTAAAAGCAGGAGATTAGTTAAAGAAATTGGTAGTGGATGTGTTGTTAGCGTTATTGTAGACAGGTTAAACACTGCCAGTCAAACAGTGTGTATGTTTGTAACGTCATTATAATGTTCCTTCACATGGTTCACCTGCAAACCTCAACAAACCACTGAACACAAGCAGGTGTGTGTGTGTGTGTGTGTGTGTGTGTGTGTGTGTGTGTGTGTGTGTGTGTGTGTGTGTGTGTGTGTGTGTGTGTGTGTGTGTGTGTGTGTGTGTGTGTGTGTGTGTGTGTGTGTGTGTGTGTGTGTGTGTGTGTGTGTGTGTGTGTGTGTGTGTGTGTGTGTGTGTGTGTGTCACACAAACTGTTGAGGTTCTCTAAATGTCCATGTGCTCTGATTGTATGGCACAGCAGGACAGCACGACTCTCTAGCTAACTTTACATGTGCCACTTAAGGGATAGTTCACTTTAAAGGGAGTTTCCCCTGTTAGATTGTGTGTGGGTCTCTTGCAGCTTATTAACTAGCGGAGTGTGTGAACAGAGCTGAAAAGGAACAGAGATTTGCCATATGTTTCACTGGTCCGAACTTTGAGGGGATGTTTGCTCACAGCCAGATAAAGCAGGCTGCACCAGAGCTTTTCATGGGTTACCTGACACACCATAAAGACACAATCTGGCTTTGTAAAGATATCCAAGACACAAACGAGTTGATTAAAAATTCAAAAGGTGTCTGTGGAGTCTTTGCTAGATGAAATGGGTAATTAGTGTGACCATTTATTAAGAGAGACCTCTTTGTTTGTTTGGTACTTTTGAAAATAACCTGATGTTGTCTTTTGCACTTTGTCCTTAATTCATTTCACATTGCTTCATATTCTGTTCACGTGTTTTCATTTTCCCAACCATGCTTCATTAAGTTGCAGTAAATGTAACATCATGGGATTGCTTTTATTCATTGTAGATGAGATGTGCAATAATTCAACTATAGTGTTTTTGCTGTGAGAGTGAGTGGACAGAGAGGATGAGACATTTCTAAACTGTCTGTGCTTAAATTAATATGTTGACTGTCTGCTGTTTTTGTTACATTAACAAAAGAGTAACAGCATCCGTGGCACATTGTATGATACTGCATGTGTGAGAGGTTAAGTGTTAGGAGAGATTGTCTCTGTATTTTGTACTCAAATAAACCAGGCCTTTTTTATTAATTCTATCGGTGATACGTTTGTAAAACCTTTCTTTCACAAAGTTCCTTTTTTCATGTTTCTTTCCTGGTAAAACCAAACTTCCTGAGGAAACACTGACACCTAGAGATGGAAAGAAGACAATACAGAACAGTAGCTCATACCAGTGCTTCTCAACCAGGGTTGCAAAATAATTTGAGGGGTTTACTTTGTCAATCCTCTTAAACCTGGTTAAATGTAAGAGTTTGACCAGGGAACATCAACCTTTTGGTTGAACTACTCACAAATCCTGTATGGACAAAAACTGAGAATGGGTCATGAGGAGACATGGCTTCATTTTAAAGGTTTACAAGGCTGGTTTATAAGACTGGCTTATTCCACTGATCCTAAGCAAATATTTGGTGAAAAAGTATTTTTTTACAATAATGTACACAGATAAAAGTTATGTAACTTTCTGAAAATAAGTAAACCAATATTTCTTTCAAATTTTATTTCATGTTAATACCATAAATATACAAAACTCAAACTATTCCACATGCAACAAAGGCCAGACAAGAGTGCATTGTTTTCTTTTTACATGTGATTGTTAATGGGGGATCAAATTTATTAACTTTACAAAATATACAGGTGTCCCTTTTTAATGAGTTTCTTCTCTGATTCAGTGAAATAACATGTTCACACGTCAAAAACACAGTTTTGTGTCAGAAAACTTCAAATACATCGTTCTGTACTGCCGACCAGCACACCCAAATACATCAAGAAATGACCCACTGTGGCATGGCTTCAAATAACAACTGTTAACAGTATCATGGAAATCATGTTGGTGTTTGTAGCAAAGAAAACTTGTGTAATATCTTAAAGTAAAACATGTCAAGGGAGCACATCACAAACAAAGATTTAAAAACAAATCCATATGGACATTTGGTAGATTTCTCACAGCTTTTCAGGACATAGAATAACACTTGAGGGAGATTTTATTTGCCTTTCATACCAATCCTACACACATCCCCATCCACACATGCACACCTCTTGCAGGGTCAAGTTGCAAAGTCATTGAACACTTTTAAATCTAGCTGATGCTATGATCATGTCATTACAAAAGCACACAAACATAATATATAATGTGAAATTAAACCAAACAAAACTGAAATGCAAACAACTTAAACCATAACTTACACCATAAATAAAAACATTTTTGTCTTTTGCAATACAACGTAAAACAAGAAATGTGCAATGAATTTAAAACAAGTATTTCGAAATAAAAACAATATTGTCGAGATGTAGGCTTATTCCACAACCAATTATTGATCTTTAACTTTGTAACAGTCACAGGAGTATTTAATCCACTATGATGTTCAGTCCATACATTTGTAATAACAGCAATACCAGCCATCAGTCATCTATCATTCACATCTTCAGACACTCGCCACCACTATAAGAGGTGCTAATGTAGACACAAATGTACCGTAACCCACGTCCATATTTCACTTCAGTGACAGTAGTCTGTAAAATTTAGTTCTAAATAACACTGTTATTATTGTATATAAATAAATGCTTCTTAGTGATATCACTGAATGGGCATTGAGTCCAATCCTCTGTTATCTTAACGTTCATTTTGCCTATGAAAGGTCTAATGTCAGCAATCCAATACTGACAGAGGATAAACAAATGGACTGACTTCGTCTGTAAAAATGAAAACGCACTGTTAGTCTATGTTGTGTAAATATACACAGTATCAATGTTTTTACTTGTTTATGTATGCAGGTTAATCTATAGAAAAAAACATAGCTTTACCACAGGTCATCTTCTGTAAGAAAAGGCAGGTCACTCTATGAATGAATGTTACGTGTCCTTTTCAACAGAAAACATGACAGCAGGAGGCCACGACCCGGCGGCTCTCAGATTACTAGCAGCGTTAGTTTTTAACTAAGTGTAAAGGGCTACAAAAACAACTGAGATGGAGCCACATGGCAGTCTGTTAATGTCATACATACATAATGAAAATATGAAAATGTCTCATGTTTTTCCCCTTTAGTGCACCAGGCCATTAAAGCATCTGACTGAACCTCTTTTAGGTTTGAGGTGAGAACTGGTGACCTGTAACAGAATGACCGCTACCTTGAGTGTGCTAAACATGCATGTGGTTATCATGCTGTCAAAGCCACAGACCCAGCCCACATTGCCAATCAAAGTAGCACACAAAGTGGCCATAATTGTTCAACTGACAGGTGTCATTAGAGCACTGCTGAGGGCTGCAGGCAGGTCCTTAAATAAGAACATACCAACATATTCTACTTATATGAATTACCAAGATGGTATTTGTCTCAGAATAGAAGCACATATTTAAGACAAGGTACAACTGACCTTTCAGAGTTCAATGACGAAGCGCTGGATTAAAAAAAAAAAAAGTCAAATAAGTCAGAGCCACAATTCTGAAGTACATATTCACACATAGGCCCAGCCAACATACGCTGTACTTTCGGTATGTGAACAAAAAAACAGAACTATGCGCAAAACACCATGATCAGATTATCACTTTTCATAACTCTAAACTGTATTAACCAGGCAGGAAGCTGTTTGGAGGTCATCACCATGGCAAAAAAAAAAAAAAAGTATGCTAGAACCTAACCTAACCTCTGCCTGATCTAACATCTCCTCAAGGTGACAGAAGAACAAGGAAAGCGAAAGAGTGAGAGTGAGAGAGTGCAAAATGAAATCCCACACACACTCAGAGCAAACCTTGAGTCACTTAGTGGATGAGTGGATGTTTCAAGGGATCTGAGCAGTCATCTGACTAAAAAGCAGACAGGAAGGATGTCAGATAGCTTTTACGGAAATTTGATTTAAAGTTAAGGTGAACAACTCTGGTTACTTTATCTGACTAACTTCTCTGTTATTTCTGGCTCTTTGTGCTTTTTAAGCAAAGTGCAGGGCAATCTTAGCATAACAACAATCATAAATAGAATCAATTTGATCTGAGAGCCTGCAAGGCCAGAGTTGTGCATCTCTAACTTTTGGGTGTTTTTTTTGTATATGCTTGTATGTGTGAGCATGTGTGCATGTATGCGGGTGTGTCAGTTTATGGCTGAGGTTTGAAGGCCCCACGAGCAGCATTGGATGCAGCATTAGCTGCAGCGTTGGCAGCCGCAGTCTGAACGGTCTTGTTAGACATGACCCCAGTTGCAAACTCCTGCTGAGCCTTCTCAAAACTAGCACCAGTGGTACGATACAGTGCGTGCACCTGGAAAGAGCAGAAAAAAAATGTTAGTTGGAATCATATCAAGTGACTTAAATCTACCGAAAGGCCTTTAGCAGCATTGAATGATTCAGTCAGGCAGATGTTTCACCTTCTGGCTAATCACAACACTGACTTTAGTCTCAACATTAGTAGTGAATTAAAATGTGTTTATTCTTGCAACCGTGATAGTGCCTGCTCACATTTCCTATCACGGTCAGTATGTTAGTCAGAGTACGTCTGTCCAATCTCCATTCAAACAATATAAACATGAATTAATAGTGCTTGTGTTGAAATCATTTGCGTCATTAGCCTGTTTTTAACCTTATTTTAATGGGCTGTGTCCCATAATCAGATGCTACTGTAGCGACTCAGGTAGAGTCTATTAAACATAGGAATCAGTGCTGACATCTTGGAGGCACTTTGTGATTGTGTTACCTTTTTAAACATAATGAGCGAGCCCACAGAGAGTGCAGTGAACAGAGCTGCAATCAGTAACATGATGATGCCCACTGGGATACTGGTGTTCAGACCAGTTAAAGCTGCGATCCAACCACTAGCAAAACAAAACAATGACAATGTGAGAGAACTTTAGTACACACTCGTGGAGGTACAGAATTAGTAAAAGCACAAAATACTCACCATGTTCCCCAGCCAGTGATGCCAATAGTTTGTAGAACGTGAACTCCAAACTGACAGATATAGACGAAGAAGAAGACAAAGAAGCGGAATGAACTGTCACTCCTGTAGTGGACACAGAGAACAAGGTAGAGAGAGATCAAAGTTTGGACAATAAAATAAAAGGCATTTTTTACAACTCCGTCACTAATTCATCCTTCATTAAACATGAATTTCTCTGTGAAAGTCTATCTTTATCCATGTCTTCACTTTGTACTCTCTTCCCATACAGCAAATGTATTATAGGGGAATTAGTGTAGGGTTAAAAAATTAAAATATGACAAAGAATGAGCTTCTACAATCCTCCAAAATATTTTTAAAGTCAACTGCCCACCTCTTTTTACTAGTTTCATACACGGTGGTTGTCCACAGAGACATGTTTCTGGTTCTTTCTAATGCTGCAGAAGGCAGTGCAATTTTCCAAGTATCTGCTTACCTGAAAGCCCCGTAAAGCGGTCTGTACCAGCAGACAAAAGAACAAGGGGTAAACAGCAGAAACCATAGCATGGCCAGGCCAAAATCTACACCGCGAGATGCATCCACACAGAACCAGGCCAGGCAGCCGAACATGTTCACAAAGAGCGTGCCTGCATGAACTGGTAGAAAAACAACAAAATATCTCTTTGTTTTCGAATGTGCTTGTGATAAATGAGCAGATGAAGCTTGTTTAATGACAAAGTGACTAAAATCAGATAGTTCTATGTAAAATCAGACATTGAGCACCTCCATATAGCCAAAAAGGCATGATCCTCATTTCATAACTATAGAAATAAAATGATAATACATTTTATGATTTATTTTATGTTATAAACTGTCATCTGTTCAAAATAGCAGAGTATTGGACGGTGGCTGGCTGAAGCTTCAACGAGCGCCCGCGACGTGGTAATGTGGTCGAGCGAGCTAGAGAGTGACTGAAGAGAGCGAGCGGCATTAGGTTTTCGCTGTTTCATCACTAGAAATGCAACTGTAGCATGCGTTTCACTAACGTTATCCACATTCCAGCTACAAAAGTCGTAAGTTAGAACGGAAGCACAAAGAGTCATTCATACCGCATCGGTGTAAACTGGCAGGTTTCAGAACATAACAGACCGGCGCGTTGCAAGTAGTTGCACGTTTCAACTCGTCTCGTCACAAATCTTTGGTCTGAACTGGGGCTTTATGTCTCTGCGAAGATTCAACTATGAGATTGGCAGTTGAATAGGGCTCCTTTGATCGAAGCATAGAATATTCAACTATTTGGGGTCCGCCCTAGTGGGTTCGTCTTGTAAACCAGTGTCTGATGGGAGTGTGTGGAATAATTAAAACAAATGACGCCGATAATATTACAATATTGTCCTTTTTGGGGTGTGTCAGATGATTCACTTACACATCCAAAGGTTGTACATGATCTTGACGGTCTTTTGGAACTCTACAGGAATGTCCACTGTAATATCATGGTAGAAACATGGGCCAACGGGGAGCTTCTCCGGCAGGGGAGGCCAGTTGTTCTTACGCCCTGTGTGGACAAAGGCAACAGTATTTAGATGATAAGCCATGTATAGTATCACTAAATGAATATACTATGAAGAATACTTATATAAAATGAGTGTGCAAGAATCAGAACAAAATTATGAATTACAAAAAATTTGAGTGAACTGAGAAATGTTTGTGACTTTTTATTATATTGTAAATGTCCTGAATAGCTTTAAAATTGGCCTATATATTTTGATGACTCTAATTAGGAATCTTTAGCATTTATTTATTTCAAAACTGATGCTAGCATAGTTTCTCCAATTGTCTTTTGACAATGTAGTGCAAAAAGCTCAAATTTTCATTTTGCATAGTACAACTTGTCTTTGCTCTGCTGGGAGCTCACATTTGTTTCATGACATGTTAACTGCTGTGTGTCTATGAGGCGGTCACATTTATGACATGAGGTATTTCGTAAAAAAAAAAATCATTTATTTGAAATGGAATCATTCCAAGTTTTGTGACTCTTGATATAACCATGACTTAATTCATTTAATCATTTTCTAATCTAAAATAACACTATTTTAAATTAAACTAAAAATTCTCAATTGCTTGAGCGCCTCATTTCCCCCCCCACTCTATATGCCTCATGTTTTCCCCCCTATTTTGTGTTTTTTTTTCCTATTGTCCAATCGAAAGAATTGAGAGGCGGGGCATCTGTGGTGGTGATGACAATTAATGGGAATGGTTGCCTAGTAACAATAAAAAATTAAATGAAGAAAGAAGAAGCAAGCTGCTCTTTTTAAAAAGGTAGGCTTCAACAAAAAAGGCTGATCGGTTCATCACAACCAAATGGTGTAGCTGCCATGGTAACCCATCAACTTTCCGAGTCTTAACACGGTGATGAATCCAGCTTTAAGGTAATAAACATTCAGACTCTGAAGTTGATGAATTAAGTGAGTGAATAAAGTGACTGACTGACCTCCCGCCGCTCCGTGGGACTGTAACTCTCTCTCCCGGCGATCAAGCTCTGCAGCTTTCTTCTCCAACTCCTCCTGCCTTCTTAATAACTCAGCCTGAGCACGCGCTTGGTCCTAACACAGACACAGAAATGCTCTTAAAAGTCACAATCCAACATCTGACAGGGGTTATTATATCTAATTGGGTAAGTAATGAAGGTTTTTTCCACTTAGGTAAGCTTAGAGGTGTGCTAGTTTGAAAAGGGGAAAAAAGGGGTTATGATTGGAAAAGCAATCAGCTACTGTTGTTAACTCACTTGTCTTCTTTAGTTAGTACTAAACTAGCTCTGAAACTGTACTATAAGAGGAAAGCTACAAGTGGCGAAAGGACATTAAATTAATTCACACTAATCAAGACAGTGACACAAAGGGGTAAGTAAAACATCAGATTGAAGACAGTACCTCATTATGCCGCTGTTGGGCCATCAGAAAACAGACGCATATATGAAGGACAAGAGTAAATGTGAACCGGAAACAAAGAGACAGAGTGTCTGTATACGTATGTGATTCTATTTTTTAATATATATATATATATATATATATATATATATATATATATGCATGTTTTGTGTGTAGTACCTGAGTCTGTTGCTGTGTGTAAGCTGGTGGCTCTTCTGTGGGCTTCATGATGGCAGGTTGTGTGTTCTGGGAGGGGGCAGGAGTAGCTTTGGGGGCATTCCCAGGGGCCGCCTGTAAACCAGCATAGACCTACTATATCAATATTTGTGCAATCAAAAGACAGACCCTGAATCAAAACGTTAATTAGGCCACAGTCATATTTTGTCAGTGAAATACTTTGTGTTGAGAGGTGGAGGAAGAGAAAAGGGGGTAGTGGGTAAAATGAGGTTAATGACTCAGAAGCACACAAACACATGCATGCACACACTCATCAATGCTGATGCTAGTTAAGCTGACCGTTCTGGCGTCTGTGAAGGGGTTGTACTCTTCCAGACCGCCAGGAGGGGCAGACCGGGTCACCTGCGTCACCGAAGGATCCTACAGGACAGAGAGGACCATGAAGGGTTTCAGGGGGGTAAAAATTCCAACCACAAAATCAAATAATTATAATTTGTATGAAAAACTCCAGCTGATCACACACTCACTGGGTCTATTCATTTCCATGTTCTAATCAGTTATTATTGTTGTGTTGACAACAGGTAATGTAGAGAGCAGGATGTACATGCAACACAATAAAAATGTTAATCTTTCAATATTCTTTGTGAAGTGGTCTTTCTTAATCTTGTGGTTATTTGCAACTCTATTGAATGGGATCAGGAGTAGGAGAAGTGGAAAATGCCACTAATTACATGCTTGCATGACAGGACAGTCTATGGTAGTCTATAGTGGCCCATCATGTGCCATGAAGAGCCAACAGTTGGTAGGATTTTCATTCCAACCCAGACTCCACCCACCACTGTTAACACACCTGCAGGGGAGGGACTCCACATTTAAATTACCCACTCAGGTGTCCTGTTAGGATGAAAACTAGCAGACTGTTGGTCATGGTAAAAGGTGAGACAGTTTAAAAAGGAGAATTAACTATTCTGTACAAAACTGTAGCACAAATAAGTAGTTTTCCGCGCGCACCTAGCACACTACTATGAAAAACAAACTAGTAGCTATATTCATAACTATCAGAATTTTTAGCATTTTTCAATTGAAATCTAGCTATCTCCTGTGTCACTCCACACTGAAATGAGTAGGAAGTCAATGTTTCAAGAGCATGTTAATTGTCAATATCGTGTGCGACGTTTATATGTGCAGTGTATTGAATTAATGCAAAGTTAAATTAATGTTAGAGCACTGCTGTGACAATATCGCTCCAATAACACGGTTAAATATCCTGCGTTCCGGCGAATTAGAAATAACCGTAACTTAGGCACACAATGTAACCGTAGCTAGGTACACAATGCTAACCAGCCGGTTAGCTAACTTATTTACAAGGTGTCAGCCATACATCTATGGGTGCCATCAGCAAATGTTTACTGACGGTGGGCAGAGCTAGCCAGCTAACATCGTGTCTTTGTTCTTAGTTGGCATAACGGTTATTACAACGTTGAAAAAAAAACACCAAAGCTAATCTTTCACAGCGTATTTTACAAAGTGAACAGCCACATAATGTATCAGTGTTGAGATAAATAGTGTGAATGATGATTAGCTATCTCGTTCTGGTACCTAGCCGTATACCACGGAAACGTTCTAGCTAAGACAGTTAGCAGACCCGGCCTCATTGGGCTTTGAAGCGTACGTTAGCTAGCTAGCTACCTGAAAGGGATTGCTGAAGTCCGGGTCTGCGAACGGGTTGCTGTCAAAATCGGACATCGTACAGCCTTTCTAATAACGGTTTCCTGTGTGTAAGGGCTCCCCGGTTCTCCAGGGAAGGTTCAGTCTCTTGATTTGACTGCCTCTCTCTGTTTGCCTGCAGTCTTCTCCGCCTCCTGCTGATGGAGACCCCTTGCTTAGCAAGCTAGCCACCAGTAGCACAAAAATGGCAGGACAGGATGCGTGATGAGCGGCATCTTCCTACGTCACTGTTTCAGCACCGCGGACAGCATGACGCCAGGACAGGTAGCCAAGCCATCAGGGCACAGTGTACTGTGAGATGAGGAGCATCTGCCCTTTGTGTCTCATATATAAAATTATAGTTTTTTTTAATACTCGAACACTGATGATTACATTTAAATTACAGAAATAAGCCCCTCTTCACTCATCATTTTCATTTGAGACATGGCCAGGTTAACGTGAGTGAGCCCTGAGGGCAACATTTTATGTTGGGCTCGATTGACCTCCACCCCCATCTCCCATCTTCTGTGAAGGGTGTAGGTA
This sequence comes from Perca fluviatilis, assembly GCF_010015445.1. Taxonomy (NCBI): domain Eukaryota; kingdom Metazoa; phylum Chordata; class Actinopteri; order Perciformes; family Percidae; genus Perca; species Perca fluviatilis. The sequence goes on from NC_053117.1 coordinate 25,705,750, forward strand.
CCTACACTGCCCACAAGTTTTCAAGTACAGTGCACACAGCACTACTTGGCAGTTTCATTATTTACCCACAGACACAAAAATCAGCCAAACCTCATGTGCTGAAATACTACTGCCTCATCCCACATTAGGGTTGGGCGATATGGAGAAAATGAAATATCACGATATTTTTGACCAAATACCTTGATATCGATACCGCAACAATATTGTAGTGTTGACTATTGGTGCTTTCACAAAATATTTACACAATGAGATTTTTGATAAATAATCATCAGTAATGTGGATATAATGACTAAGTGGGTAAAGGCAAATAATAGAACAGCTGGAACAGTCTAGTAAGTTCAGAAAATGACATAACATTACTGTAATGCAGCCTTTAAAACCAGGATAACAGTTGTGCCATATTACGATATCCAAAATTTAAGATGATATCTAGTCTCATATCACGATATCGATACAATATCGATATATTGCCCACATTTTCTGTGTGTCAGTTTGTTTGTGGTAATATAAGTAATAGGTAATATAAGCAGGCTTTTTATTTAAGGATTTGTCTAGTATGTGCACAACACAGGGCCCCTCTATAGGACAGCACTACAAGATTATTTAATAACACAAGATCCACTTTAGTTGATATTTTACCTTTTTAGTGGTGCAAATTCTCTAACAAATGCATTTGTGCAAGTTGCCAAAAACCAACTGACATTCAACCTGAGGGGCTTTTGGTCAACCTGAGGGTCTTGGACCCCCTGGCAGTTGCCCACTTTGCCCTGTTGGTTCCAGCCTTGAGTACAGGTTTTAAAGTATTTGTACATAACTTATGTATTGCCATTCTTATTCTACTGTTTACTTGTACTATACCATTCAGATGGAATATTGCATTTGTTTACTCTACTAAAATGTTTTGACAACTGCAGTTACTTTGAAGATTGAGAGTTGGATATGAAATATATGCATAGCATAAATGAGTGTATACCATTTAATAATAATCCCAAAATACAATACACTCAGACAGGGAAGCACATGTTGCTCATAATGCTTCTCTGGTTATATTTAAGAAAACTTTTGAATGCAAGACTTTTACTTGTAATGCAGTATTTTTTTACATGCTCTCAACACTTCTTTCATCATTGCGTGCCTGTACTCAATATACGTAGTGCTGTGAATGGAATTTGTTATACTTTCCATATCCAAAAGATGTCAACTTAAATTTTTATTCATTGCGTCTTTCTTTTACCATCTCAATCTTTGTTTCTCAGACACACCCTCTGAACATTTTTTTTAAAGAATCAAACTTTACCAACCCCAAACCACAGATGAAACTAAAAGGCACCAAAATGGGCTTAAGGTTTGACAAAAATCAAACAAAGAAAATGATTCCAATATTCTGGTCAGATTTTTACATCAGTTATTATACTGTTCATGTAATGCATACTGTACTGTATGCACTCAACATATTATTTGAGGTCATGTAGGTGAAATACCAGAGCAATCTTCTCCACTTAATGATTATGATGAATATTGTGTCTGCTGCTCAGTTGGTCTCTTGCCTGTGCGAAAGAGCTGGAGAGGCAAATCCAGACTGCTTATTTCATGATATGTAACACTGACCCCTTTCTCAGCAGCAATCCCAGACAATTTACTGGAAATCATTTGTATTTCACTCATCCCTATAAGAAGTAACAGATCGTGTGTGTGTGTGTGTGTGTGTGTGTGTGTGTGCACGCGCGCGCGTCTGTGCGCGTCTTTGTGTGCGGTGCGTGTGTGTTTTTCCACATTGGCTTTGAGGTTCTGTTAGTTGCCCAAAATGGCCACTTGGGGGAGCTACTATCCAATAGGTCTCCTCACCCGTTTAGCAGAATCCTTTCTCATTTGCCATCAATTTATTTTCATTCAAACAAAGGGTGACCATGTGAAGAACATCACATCAGTTGACAGCCTGTAAATGTGATTTAAACATTTAAGCACCATTTACTCAGATTAAGTTTCAATTGACGAACAAATGCTATTAGGTGGAAATCTTACAGTATGTGGTAAATGACAGAGGTTAAAATATTCCCTTTTATTGTTTGAATCCTATTGCTCACTTTTAAACAAAGGCACTGTGTTGGTTTGATATTGGCCTAACACCTAATACCTTTAACTTATACTAATGCCTTTGTGTTAATAAGTAACTAAGTACCTTCATACTCTGCTAATATGCTCCTTCTGCTTTATGTACTGTACCTATATAATGTTTTGCATTGATAGACTCTAGATAAACAAACTGTGGATTCATTACAATTCAACTGCTGTCCACAAACACACTCACACACACACAAACACACACAAAATGAGCATTGGTTCCTTCCCTAATCTTGTATTAATGGACCCAATCACAGACTCTATGAATAATCAATGGCCAGTGGTCTGCAACCGCAGTGCTGAGACCTTGAGTGAAACTGAATTTTCCTAATAAGACACACACGCACGTACACTCACACCTTGAGGCCCTAATAAGCACTAATGCACTGTGGGTTGAGAATACGTCGCATGGTTTGTTTGCTTCAGAATGTGAAAGATAAACATGCTGGGCAACTTGTGTGTACGTATGTACTGTATATATGTGTGTGTGTGTGTATGAAGAAGAATAGTGTGAAAGCAGGGACCTGTCGGTCCTAGCCCACTCTGTCTTGCCTTTCTTATACTGCTTTCCACAGATGACTGTGAGGAAACAACCGCTTTGGCTAATAGCTGCTACATTAGTCTTTTAACCAGCTGGTCATGGCCATTTAGAAATGTTCATTAGGTCGCTGACCAGAGTGGATAGGTGTGATAGTTCACTCCCCACTGTTGACTGTAGGAAGACAAAAAAAAAAGACAGAGCGGCAGACAGACAGACAGACAGACAGACAGACGGAGAGGGAGAGAGAAGCAATTTACTGGCCTGCACCGACCAAGTGTTAAAAGCCGCAGATGCAATTATCATCATATTGCCCTGAATAAGAACCTTGTGCATAATTAGATCTCATTAAGGTCTATGAGTGTTATTTTAGGGCCCTGAAAAGGTTAGTTAAGCAGGACTTGATATTATGGGTTATTAATGCTGCAACATCTGGTGCCATTCTGGCAATAGTCTAATAGTTGTCTGAACGGGCTGGAAAATACAGCATTGAACAAATGTTACGACCATATAGTAAAATGCATTATTCCTTTATATCTATGTAAACGGCAATATAAATAGATACTCTATATAAATATGTGGTAATCTATAGCTTCATATATGTTGTCTGTATGCATGTGAATATGTTTGTGCTGGTGACCAGTCAGAGCACATTACACACCGCAGAGGGAAACGGTGCTCTGTCGCCGGAAAAGCGATTGATTCTCCATTTCCATATTAATGAGCAGATTTGTTAAGAGCCTGCAGGAGAGGGAGAAAATAACAGGGTCTTCATAGGGCACGACATTTATAAATAAAGCTGATGCAGAGAAAAATGGAAATTAAACCTTTTAGTTTAATAAATTTGAGGCGTCCGCAGCAAAGCGAGCGATTTGCATTTCCATTTGTGGCCAAATAATGAGAGTGCCGGTCCATGATGAGCCTGCTAGTGCTGCTTTTTGGTCTCAAACAGTCAGTCACTCCAGCGTGCAGCCCTCCACATCAATGTTATTAGCTCAGGCCTGTTAACTCTGCTACTTGGTTTTCTAAGATTATTTGATGAACTAGAGTTTCCTATTGTCACTGAATGAGGAATAGGATTAGACTCAAAGTAAAATGTATATTTTAGCTATATCTTTTTCCTTAAATATTCAACATCCTCTATACATTCAGTTGTCACTTTAAAATGATCCTTTGTTGTTCTAAAACAACCCTGTCAAAAAGAGTCTCTGTCTTTCGCTCTGCCTCTCTCATAAACACTTGGACTTAAACATACAACACGCGACTCACACGCGCACACACACAAAGCATCACTGATTGAATTTATTGGGGAATGGATGTTGACTAGACCACTCCAAGTAGGCTAGATTGTTGTTGTTCTCAGATTGACAGACAGACCCAGAGCGGCTGATTGAAAGTGCCTTTTAGCTTGCTCTCACTGTATATTTGATTTGGCAAAATGGAAGGGGAGTCCAGTCTTTTCCCAGGATGCAAACACAAGTCCCTGTGTTTATGTGGGTGTGTGTGTTTGTGTATTTGTGCGTGCCATGCGCACATTGACTAGTGGATGCGTTAGTGAATGCTGCATAAAATATACCCCTTTCAGGTATTAATTGAATAATGCAAGCACTCCTCTTGTCAGCCATCAAGTGGGCCACTTTCTCAGTGGCCTGTGCTGCTCTTCTTGCCTGTGAATTATCTAGATTTATCTGTGTTGTTCCAGCCAATGGATGCCATTTGTTCCAAATGTTTGACATAAACATGCAAAGAGCAGAGGCGTGCACTCATAAAATAAGCTTCTAGACTGTTGTTTTACAGCCCAAAGGGACCGAAAGGGGGGAGCTCTCAGCCTATCAAATCATGTGGAGCTCTTGCAGAGCCAACGGCGTGTTAAAGTTCTCTTTCAACCAATGATGTGATGAAAAGGAACAATTGCCACCATAAAGAAAGAAAGGAGGAGAGGGGAGAAAAGGAGCATGGAGGAGAAAGACAGAGTGCTCTAGGAGGAGGGAAAGTGCAGTTGGAGGAGAGATGTGCAGTGTTCTGCTAAATATGCATACTTATTTTCAATGCCTTTAATGGGACACATCTCATTGGGTGCCTTATGTCTGCTTCCAAACTATAAAAGATATTTAGCTTTGCACCTGCAGGAAATTCCCCATATAAAGACAATATTGGCATACGGAGGCATTGCTGAATCTGCTCTATGCTTTCTAGTGCTGTTAAGACAGCTATGGTATTAATGCAGCTTGAAAAGAATAAAACTGATTACTTTAGATTTATATATTTTTGACTTTTATTTTTGTGCGGAAGTGATAAGAGAATAAAACTAATCAGGATATGTCTTAATTTAAGTGCTTCAGTTTTTATTGAGGTAGAAATTCCAGTCAGATGTTATCTATATTGTGTGTATGGATTAGACTCAGGTGTGTGTGTGCATAGGTTTGTGCAGGGGTGTATGTTGTGCACATTGAGGTTCGATTTGCTGATTTAGCCCCTTTCTAATTTTCCACAAGGTAACATTTGCCTTACCTATGCCATCTGTATTTATTATCCACCTGAATATGTTTGTCTAAGGATATCAATAATCATAAACAAAGCCATGACTCTTTCACCTCTCCCTCTGCATACCTCTCTCGATATCTCCGGCTGTCTCTCATACAAGGCTGCTCTCATCTCGTACTCTGATTGCAAACAGTTTACATACCGTATTTCAACATGTAATTGGTGAAAAGCAAACATTATCAACCCTAGTTTCAGTCAAACTATGTGCACACATGCAGTACATAACCACACACATAAATTCACACACACTGTGCCGTGGCTCATGCCTTGACTGAGTGTGTGCTCTCCTATTACAGACAGTAATTACCGTCAGTCACCCTGTGTGTCCATAACAAGCCAGCATAATGCCCTAATCAGGCCTGGATTAATCCAACCCTCTCTCTAATCACTCTAAAAGTGATTTATATTGTTTTTCCTGTTCGGAACAAATGAAATCTGTAGCCTAAATTAATACTGGCTTTTCATCACTGGGAAGTTAAAAAGCCAGTTACCATCACATTCTTGTCATTAACGCTGCGTCTGAGGAGATGCGTACATGCACACACACACACACACGTGCTAACATTCGATTTAAGTTGAAAGGAAAAAATATATAATGTAATATTCCATTAACTTGGCAAACTAATAACATTAGTCTTCTGCTGAGAAAGGCTTTCAGACCACGCAAATGGGGTCATCAGAAGAATAACAAAAATGTTATTGCTACTATTTTATATTACATATCATGCTTTGATTTAATAATTACAATCTTAAAATGGTTGCTGATGCATTACTTTTACATTAGCCACGAATTGCCAGACCTATCTCCACAGCGCTGTGTCAGCACTAGAGTAAGGTCTAGCTACACCGCCTATCTATTCTGGGATAGGGAAAAATGCTCTGGCTTGTTTTTATTTCTTAAAACCAATCACAACCGTCCAGGCCAGCGCTAAGCCCCGAATGCAGCAACAGTCCCCTTGCATAATAGAAAGCGGAGATAGCGGAAGGTGAGGGACATGCAAGATGTTAGGCTTTATCCCAGCAATGTTTGTCCGTTGAGCCAGTCAACTTTTACATTGTACAATTGAATCCAAGCTTTAAATCAAGTGCACAGAGTTTATTGGCCAGCCTCCTGTATGTCAGCACAGGGATATTTTTGCCCTGTAATGGACATGAAATCGTTTTTTTTATCCATCTACCAATTATTCTGATAAAAAATGCTCTATATCATGCTGTACAAGTCATTTGTCAAATTGTATCAGCCACAATCTTGCAATTTCTTGGTCCGGAGCTCTCATTTAAGAAAGCATGCCTCCTATTTTGGTCCATGCCTCCTACTTTGTTCATTTCCATTGTTAAACAAATCAATTCCAACCCTGACTCACTTCCCATTGTTTTTCATTATGAAGAACGAAGGCCGGACACGAATCATAACAGAACCCTGAAATTTCCTGCTCACAACTCAGTTTGTGCTCGGAATACAAACCAACTCACAAGACGCACATTTAACAAATGCAAATTGTGTGCCAATCTGGTCGAGCTATCTGGGGCTCCTGGTTCCATATTCATTTCCTCCACCCAACTGTTCACAAACTCTAAAAACAATCCTGGGGTTAACCTGAGAGGGATAGGAAATGGAGGTCTGACAGTGTCCACTATCTCGCTCTCTTTTCTTCTCCTTTATCTCTTTCTCGTCCACACGGTCTCTCACCTTTGCCCCCCTCTCCTTCCTCCCCCCTCTTTTCCTTTCAGTCCCCTCTCCCCTGTTCTCTTCATGCTGTGTAATTCTCATCTTACACACTCTGTTGCTCTGGACTATGAATAATGCATGGTGTGTGAGAAATCCTCAATCTCATGCTTGGCTCCCAGCGAGCATTATGGAGCTTGCATCTCTATTACGGAGATGAATAGGAGAGAGGGGAATATCGCATACTGTAGGATACGCTCTAACCTCATTGTTTGTTTTTCAGCATTAAACCTCCAATCTGGGATTTCTTTAAGTACATATGAATAATAAATATACAAGAAGAGGCCTTGCTGATTAAAAAAAATATCGTCAAAACTTTTATAATCTAACATATCGTTAACATTTTCCTCCAGTGTCACAACACCAATAGATATGAACAAGAGCAACCCATTTACAGCTTCAGAATAGATTTAAAATGCATGCACTTGTATCCTGCCAGCCCTTGAAAAATAATATATTTTCAGTTATTCAATTTTTATTTTTTATTTATTTTATAGAAAATTACTTTTAATTCAATCAAATAATGCTATAAAAGCAGTTCCATAACATTTTGCTGTGGTGTGTGTCAATTCTACAGGGTTTTCATTTTTACTTTACTTTCATTTTTAAATCTATTTGATTGAAATGATAAGATGGCAACTACAGGGACAGAATGCATTTATAGGTACAGGAGTCTAGTTGGGAGCTTGTGTACATGAATCTCTGTCTGTTTATGGTCCTACCTTTTGGAAATGAATTTCTGGCTGAAATACTGCAAATTCCGATAAGCAGAATCAATTTGCTGCTCACAGTGGGGGAAAAACATACATTGTAGAAAGTGTAAACCCACTCAAAGTGATTGAGCTATGTGAACTTCAAACCGTTACAATAGTTTTAAAGTGGACATATTATGCTTTTGCGTTTTTTCTGTCATATCTACAATCTTATGTCAGCTTTTCGTGTTAAATGTGGCCATAATATAAATAATGAGGTAAACATATTTTAGAGAAATCCCTGTGAGCTAAAGCGTTCAGATTAGGGCTGCACAATTAATCGAATTTTAATCACGATCACGATTTTGGCTTCCCACGATCAAATTTGTGTGATCGAGCGATATTTAAAATGCGTCATTCCCTTCATAGAACAGTTTTTGCAAAGCCAATCTAGCGCTCCATAAACCACTGTCTGATCACATGTCTCCATGAGCCAATCAGAGCTGTTCCCTGCCTGCACCGCGCAGCTTAGTTTCTAGATGTAGACAGTCACAGAGGACAGAGTAACGTGAGGAAAATTCCACAACAGGTAACAGTCGGTCATCATAAGCCGGTCACGATGTTTACCAGTTTACCAGTAAACGCAACATTTTGTCCCGGCTGTGTTGTTTTTCAGACAACAGCAGTGACCAGTGCTAGTTTGTGTCTTTTAGCTCATAGCTTTAGCAGCAGACTGTTGGACGTCCCGCTGTTGGAATCCTACAGTGAAATACAGACACACTACACTGTTTAGCAGTCAGCATTTTAGCTGTGTTTAATCCAGTTACTACTTTGGCTAACGGTACCTGCTGTATAACGTGTCATTAGTGTTTACTAGCGTGACATTCAGCGATGTTTATGTTGCCTCTAACGTGGGTTTCGGAGCATCAGAGCGCAACGCAGACATGTAAGTGGCAGTGTAATGAGCCACAGAAATCCGCGTAGCTATTTCGTCTGGTAGATACCAGGCACCACATGCGCCGTTAACGTGAACAGAAAATTGCGTTGCCTGTATCTTTCACGGCAAACATGCATGTGTGGAAAGCGGTCGCACAACAGCTGAAATGGCATACTCCTTCACAGTATCCTTCAATAAAGGAGGAATGTAGCACAATATGGATGTATTAGTAGGAATGTAGCACAATATGGATGTAAAAGCAGTTATAATTATATAATAAAATTTGTTTTGGCTAAAATCAACAAATAATCGTGATAATTAATCGTGATCTCAATATTGATCAAAATAATCGTGATTATCATTTTGGCCATAATCGTGCAGCCCTAGTTCAGATTTCCCACTGTTCTGAACGCTCCAGTTTCAACAGTTTTCTCTACTCTCGGCTGGGTGACACGTAACACTTAGCCGGCCTTCTATGGGACATGAGATTGGTCATCTGCTCCTGTCAGGAACTACTGGAGTCTTTTGTTTTTTTAAGCTGCTGCAGTGTTAACATTGTCGCATGTAGCTACATGCTTTTAAATGAAACATGTTTAATTCTCCCCAATTTCGGGTCGCATTATTGCTGAAACATGTCCGATTGGGTAGTATTTGGTTCAGAAGCCTTTATCTGCGATTTTTGAAGGTAGAAAGTGCTGCTTCCTTCCACTACAATTGAACGTTAGACTACTGCTAACTATTAAGTAGCTGCATGCTAATGCCAGATATCTGGGACGTGTCCGGTTGTGTATTATTTGGTTTAGAAGCCTTTATTTGTGATTTTTCACGGTACAAAGTCCTGCTATATAGTACGTTGCTGTAACTATGAAACAAAATTGGAGCGGAGATTCCAGAAAACACGCTGGCCAATCAGAGCAGACTGGGTTTTTTTTTCGGGAGGGGGGCTTAAAGAGAGAGGTGCTCCAACAGAACCTCTCAGACAGAGGGTGCACACAGGAGCAGCAGCCATGGGCAGTATGAGAAAGTGTTTTTTGAACATTAAACCATGTAAATGTGTCCTAGTACAAACACAAAATACAAGTATGAACCTGAAAATGCTATTTAATAGTTCCCCTTAAAGCTTTTTTGAAAATCTTTCCCACTCTGTTGTCAACCTCTTCTTATTGATTGACATCACTAGCCACTCAAAGTAACACAATTTTTGTTTGCTGCTTCCGAGCAAGCGTCATGCATGCCTTATGTGTGTGTATGTGTTACTGTGCTGTGTGAGCCATGCTATGACATACACCCATGTTTTATGGAGTGTGTACATGCGATAAAAGCACTGAAGAGTTAAAGTGCTTTTCTACCATGCTTAAAGCCATGTGTCAGCACTAGACCACTAAATCCACACAATTCCCTTGAACAGTTTCCTTTCCTCTGATAGTCTATCATTCCTCTGTTTCAGGTGGCTGGCCACTGTGGCTGACAGGGCCGAGTCCTTGAGGAGATCATGTGTCTGTGGAAAGTACAGGACAAACACTGATGTTTGAGCTTTCAAACCAATGTCTCCACTATTGCCTCTTTCCTTCTGTCTCGGCTGTGTTTCATTCAGTGTCCCTATGACAGAGCTCCATGGCTTGGCACATGATTTTGCATCGTTGGAGTGCTTTGAAGTATCCTATACATTGTCTGGAATCACTAATGTTATTCATTCTGTGATCATGAGTGTAGTTATCCTTTCTGATGCTCTGGAATATGTTTCTTATATTTCACCAATCTTTTTATTTTCCATCTTTATGATCTTCTTCACCCAGTATCTTGCATCATTTGTAATATAAAACAAGGATAGAGAATATTATGGATTAAAAACCTCCCCATTATTCCATGGTGCTGAAATCTTAGAGAAATATGCCTCCCATTTTGGTAGACATGGCTTACTCTTTCTGTCTTTTTCGTGCCCATTTTGGATGATGCCCAGATGAATCACAGTAATGACCTGGGCCCTGTGCTGCAGCACTGCTATGAAATTAATATTTAAGGAATGGAGAAATAGGGCAAATAGATGAGAATAGGAACCCGATATTCACTCTTGGGTACTACGTGCTCAGGCAGAGGCACACACACATACATGCACTCCTATATACTGCACACAGAGCCTGACAGGCAGGCTATTATCCCCCAGCCCGGGCTGCCGTAATTGGCTATCGCTTTTTACAAATGTGGCTCCGTCTGACTCGCATATCAGCTCCCATCTCATCAACCGTGTAGGGGTCACCATGTCCGTGCTGGTGTGTGTGGTGGTGTATGTGTCTGTATATGTGCATGTATATATGTAGGGGTCACTGGTGTGCCCATCCCTCTCATGTCTCCATTTCACATGCTCATTTATGTCCATGCTAAACGAGCCAGCGGGTGCTAAGTGTGTCAGTGGTTGACTCCTCTTTAGCAGTGCCGGAGTATTTAGCCATTAGTCTGCTAATAGCATCAAGATCATTCCAACACCGGCTAGCTGATGATGAAATATTAGCTTAGCTCAGGCCATCATTAGTTAGTCTGGGCTTGCCATGGAGGTCAGGTTTATCTTATTTCTCACACACAGAGATCAAACCAAGTTATTAACTGAATGTGCAGATTAATTTGTTAATGCTGTCAGTTTGTGAAAAAGCATTTTTTTTTTTACAAAGCATACTGCAGCTTAAATCAGCTGCTTTCATTATCAAAGCTTTGCTTTACTTTGCTCTCCACAGTTTTTATTTTTTTTATTTTTCTTGATGTACTTTTTTGTGGCATTTTTGCCTTAATTTACAGTTGACACTGACAGTGTGGAGATAGAAACATGGTTAGAAGGAGGGGTGCATGACACGCAACAGATGTCCCCCAGCTGGAATAGGACATTGCAGTCATATGGTTCATGCGCCCCACCCTTTAAGAGTTAACAGTAATGTAGCTATACCAGCAATATTTTGTGTAGTTTATTTTTACGTATATTAATATATTTTTATGTATGATTTTAAACATTGTGTAAACTTTTATTTTTTACTGTAAAAGTATGGATGGTTTTTAAACTGTCTTGATTTAAGATGTATGCAATTCAACTTATTTGTAAAATTAGGCTTCATTCAAAATGTCAGAATACAGATAAAAAGCCAAGCATCATACGATCTGTCACCTACAGTAAGATCACCAGCATAATATAGTCAAATATACTAACATCAATACAAATGATCTGTATCAATAACATGACCATATATATTACATTAATTAACAATTAACAACCTAACTTGAGTATTTAAAGATCTCAATATGTAATTATCTTCATATAATAAAACCAAGAGCTGAAAACACTTCACTGCAGTTTAAAACTCACTGATTATAAATAGCAGTCAATACTAAACCATAATATGTAACCTGCATGTCGTCCTGGATCTTCTACACCTTGCTTTGCCTTGTCAAGCTGACATGTAGTGGACACAGCAGAAACTATCTTTTATAATGCAATCACAAGTGTGATGTTGATAATATGTTTAGGTAGTGCATCTAATTCCTCTGAAAACTTCATAGGTCACAGCTTTCACACTGACGTAATTGCACGATGTGAAATGTTATGACTTATGAAGGACACAATGAAAATAACTGACTTATGAATGGACCACCTCTCATTTGTGTCTACAGGTGTGTGGTTTTACTTTAAGAAGAGTCCCTAAAGTCATAGCATAATTACTTTCCCACTAGGCGGGGCTCTGGAGCTGAAATTACATCATGCATAATGGGGTTGATTTAAACCTATATTCGAGAAGGCAACTGCTTGCCTATCATACTCTTGCACCTTGTTAATCCTTAACCAATGAATTAACCCTCATTACCAGTGTTTGAATATAGATGAGCCCTCTCTCTCTCTCTCTCCCGCTCTTCCTCTGAATCTTCTCCCCTCCATCCCGTTCTTACCCTCCATCTAGCTTTTCTGTGATGGAGGACGTCTAGGGTCAGTGATTCTGTCCTGTGTCGCCCCTGATAGTTCCTCCTGCATTCAGATTATTCTGACCTTAGATCAGCCCCATCAGCTGACCACTAAAGCACTTTAAACCGCAACCTATCCAACAGCCAGCTGCTCCCCACAGAGATTGCCTCATGTCTCTCAGCTTGTTTGTTTATCTGTCTCTGTCTCGTATGAACAGAGGGAACAGTGCTACTAAAAAGGAAACCGTGAGCAAATGCTCTTTGGCAACGCTTCAATTTCAAATGACAAAGTAGAAACAGAGGGCTGAGCACTGGTGTGAGATGAGCTTTATCCTCAGGTGTCTTTTAAACCTGGCCTCCTCTAGTCTGTAAATAACATGCCTCAGCTCCACTTTGAACACGAGAATCAAGGGCTCTCGGCCAAGATTTGGGTAGAGGAGGGTATGTATGTGATTGTGTGAGGCAGTTTTATAAAGCACATGACTCAAGAATTTGCTCCTGCCGTAAATGCGTGGGTTTGATTTTCTTAGTCTTAAAATCCAATATGTTTGGGAACAGTATCTATTGGATCACAGTTTTATTGATCCCGGTGTAGCGGAGGTATTTTCTAATGATCGTATTTGATTGACACCTGGCACCTAGTTACCCTTCGCTGCAACCAATCTTTCAGACCAATGACCAGAAGCTAAACGCTAAAAATACCATGTGGAGATCATTTGTTTCACACATTTACAGAAGATGAAAATTAATTTATGAATGGTATTTTCTACACAGATACACAATTGCAACGTTTCCTAGTCTTTTTGGCTGTGCATCCTGTGAATGGTGGCGTGCCTGTGCTCCTGCATCCAGATGAACGTCCGGCCTTATTGTGTGTGACCTCCGTCTCTCTGGATGTTTGCTGTCTCGGATAACATTTTGGCATTCCAGTCTCCTCTCTCAGACACAGCGATGCTTCGGACCCAGGGTGGATGGGGGGCCCAATGATAAGGCTTCACTCACAATTAGCAGGCAGGAGCAGGGAGGCGAGAGGGGGAAATTGAACTGTCAGAGAGAGAAGAGAAGAGAGGAGGAGTGGAGGAGAGAGGAGAGTGGGATGGGGGGGTGTGACCCCATCCTGCAAAATGGAGCCCGTCATAATTTGTTCATTTGGTGCCCATCAGGCTCTACCTTCCCTCTCTAACACCGCTCTGCTGACCTCCCTCCCTCTCTTTCACCCTCTCCCATCCCTCCTCACTCTTCTATCTCTCATCCTCCATTTCACCTTCCTGCTTACAGTACCTTCACTCATCTCAGCATCCCCTCCTTATTTCATACTATTTTCAGTGATTGTACATGCGATGTGATTGTGCTCTCCCCTTTTGCCACACTCACGCTGTAGCTATTAACAACATTATTGTTATTAAATGCTTCAATTGGTCATTTAAGAAAATTATCCAGAGGCTTCAAGGAGAAAAGGAGATAACAAGACCAAGGCCTGTGCCTGACCTGCCTCTCTGGAGGATGTGCTGGATGGTAATGTTAATATTAAATAAGCAGAGAGGCTTTTAGCAGCTCTATATTTAAATGTCAAATGCTGATGGGCCCTAATGAGATAATACTGCCGAGAGCAATTAGCCTGCTGGACACAGAATACTATTCACACATGTACACACATACAGAAGTATACACATGTATACATACTTTATATTGCCGAGTGGAGAAAACAACTGCCACATAAAGGAGAAATAAAGATTGTTTTTTTTAATATAACTTGATTTATTCAAGGGCCATTTTTGAAAGCAAAGCCAATCAGATCTGAAAATGTTCCAATAAGCAACACAAAACACTACATACCAGCATTTAAGCAGGTGATGCCACACTATTTTTATGCCTACTCATACCTGTTACATGCTGCTGTCACAGGCTGTGGTGATTTCTCTCTCCACCACCACAGAAACTAGAACAAACCGGCTTCTTATTAATCATTCTTCTCCATACATGATACAGTTAGTGTCTGTAACCACCTTTGCACTTTTTTCCTGGGTGTAGAAATCCCTTTTTGAAAATGGAAAATAAAAACATTTTCCTCACATATTGGCTTGTTTCACCAAATTAATCCCAAAGACATGACAGAAAACAGTTGCAGTGTAACATATTTATGATGGTTGTAATCTTAGTAGTTTTGATCCAAGGAGGGATAAAGATTTTAATGTTCAGTTATTAAATGTTATTGTTGTAATTTAACAGTTTTAAAAAAATATTCTCAGTTTATTAACTATGTTATTTAATTAATTTATATATATTTTTATTTTTATAATAGAGTTGAGATATTAAATAATTTTCTTTGTTGGAGGTACAGCATCCTTCACTGTACTTCAGCTGCCCATGCCAAAATATCGGTCACAATCGACTCTTCTGCTCTTGTGTCTAGTGTCTATTTTTTCGGCCATGTCTCTGGAATAAATTACTTTGTATGCCAAACACACTCAGATTTTTGTTAACAGATGGTCCGCATGGTTTTGTTGATGAAATATGAAAATGGAAAACTTTTCCTTGAAATTGAATCGCCCTTAAATATTATTTATGTTGTCTGACTTGTGTAAAACTTTAAATGGTTTAATAACCATTTTCATCTGTCGGGTATCTCATAAATGGAAATCAGGCTTTCAATAAAGAGGTTTTGCTCCAAAGTAGCTCCTTATTTTAGTTAGTATAAGTGTAGTTTCAGCAGTTATGAGTTTTGGCTACAGGGTGAACTGTGCAGTCACTGCTGAAATAAGAAGGTATAGATTTTCATCTTTTTAAATCTCACTCTGTCTCTCACTTTCACAGTACACTGTGTGAATTGTTATGTCAGCAAAAGTGTGTGTGTGTGTGTGTGTGTGTGTGTGTGTGTGTGTGTGTGAGAGAGAGAGAGAGAGAAAGAGAGAGAGAGAGGATACAGGTGTTGTTAGCAAGCTCTGAAGGTGACTGCTGGTCTCATCCATCAAACAGGCTTTCCTCAGGCTGATCCCTAATGGATCCCCTCAATCAGAGCCGCTCACTGTCATTCGCAGTGCAACAAAATGAGAAATCAGGCAACTGGTCGCGCAGCCAAGGTTGGGAGTCATATAAAGGGGACAAAGTGATAAAGACCAGCTCGTGTCCAGCCTGTTGATTAGTATTGAGTGATCCCAGCCTTTCAGCCAGTCATGACGAAAGCAGGACATCAATCTGGACAAAATACTACATCAACAACTAATTCAGCTGTATATTCACTATATCCAAACCTGCAAGCTTGGCTTTGGTGTGAGGTGATGTGTTGGCTATGCATAGTGGCCACTACACATCAGTCTGTGCCTTTTTTTAATTGCACTTACTGTCTCAAATTAACTAGTTTTAATAAATGAATATAATTTGATAACAAGCTATGGACTGAGTGTGCCAGAGGTTTTGATTTCATTCTGTGCAATTTACAACAGTAATGCAAATGGAAATAGTAAATGGGCTAAGCCCTCTCTGTTCTTTATAAAATAGTCCTGGGCTAATGTAGTTATCAAGTGTTAATACACTTCACTTTACCATAGGCCATTACAATCTTCTAAGGGAAGATAGATTCAAACAGAGCATTCACTTTATTCTTCTGTGTCCAGGCCTCCTTACTATGTAAAATGCTTGTTCTGTGTTGCCTTCACGGTGATTTGATTTGAAGCTAATATACTGAAAGCCTGTTCTTGCCGTTTGTCTCCAGCTACTCATTCTCTCAGCTTTAAAAGCCCAAAGCCTTTATTATTGAAAAGGCCTCTATTTGGTTTTAGGGTCTTACAATATTGGGAACCACATTTTCCTCAGTGAACACAGAATGAAAAGGGTTTGAGTGCCGTCAGTGCCTAAAATAGATTCATTATACAGTATGTGTTTTGCTTTTAAATAGATGGGAAAGACAGAAGGTTATTCATAGAGGTACAGTAAAGTAATCACATTAAAAGCTCTCTGTCTTGCTACAGGTTGCACATCACAGTCAAACCCATCACTTCCCATCTGAGTCATTATATTATATTATAGTCTGTACAAACCGTATTGTCGTTGCAGACCTTGTGGACTGTCTGCGAACTGTTTCAAGGCTGGATTATCAACTAGGCAAAGCCGGCAACTGCTCCGAATGCCCAGGTTCACTGTGTCATTTGGTTTGTAGTAGTATAGTAAATCACAATTTCTTATGCACATCTACAGCTTAGTATCAATGGAAATGCTAAAGGCCTCATGATGAGTCTTGCATCATCACCTCATCCTGAGGCTAAGCAATCACTTTTGTTGTGCGATGTCTTCACGTGGAGCCTATACTTAAATTAAAAATAGGTAGTACTGGTTCTTTACTGGGTCTCTATGTGAAATATGTCATGTGTAGTGTGTAATAAAAATGTTGAAATTGGCTTATAAAATATCTATCATTTGTAAGTTTTCAACTGTATAATGTAAAGTCACACTAGGTTGCTAAAACCCCCAAATTGATTTTGTTCTGGCCTTGTAAATTGAACACGCTGATAGTGTTAGTAAGTCATATCCATTACATTCATTCTTTGTCCTTGTTGCAGGCTCGCCTGTTGAAGTATGTGGTGATATTAATATTGGTGGCCATATTGATTTGGAGGCCTGCACACAGTCATACATACAGCTGTCCGTGGTGGGCTTACTAATCACCATAAGTCAGTGTCTGGCTGGGAACACCAGGGGTGGTGTGAGCACCCATCTGAAATAAATCAAAGAGATAAGTCTCTACTACTTAACAAGTTTGTACAGTTCTCACATTATTTATACAATGTCCTATTGTTTGGCTGTAGTGTGACTGAGCATTATGGTGATCAGATTTGGTCCAAAGCATCTTACTGTTACAATCTATGCAGCATTGGTTCTAGAGCTGAGATTGCGCTCTAACTTCTGATTTACAAACATGTTGAAGATCTCTCCACCAGCAATGACATAGACTGGATTTATGAAGACAACATCTGTCTTTACATCTGTTTGAAGTCTTACAGCTCGCTCTGTCTGCCTCCTTTGTTGTACCCTCCATGTTCCCTTCTCTCTCTGAAGCTAATGAAGGCTCCTTGGTTACAGTCCATGATTATCATACAGATAGGATCATATCCCATTGATTTTATGCAGATGATCACCTTTCTGTGTACGCAGGGCTGATAGTGGTAGTAATTTACAGAAGAAAATCAATTACCCTTCTCGTCTGCAGGAGTAATTGTTTATTATTTTCCTATTAGACAAACTGTGTTGATCAGTGTTATGGAAAGATTGCCCATGAATACTATCAACATAAACAGATTTGCCATTGACATTAGAACTAGTTTTCCTTTTAATGACCTGTACAATATCAAACCAATGCCACAGGCTGAGGTTTGAAGCACTAACTGTGTGTGTGTGTGTGTGTGTGTGTGTGTGTGTGTGTGTGTGTGTGCGCGCGGTATGGTCGTGTGTGGTATGGTCTAAAAAATGGATGCAGTTTTTCTTTGTGGAGAAAAGTCTCAACATTTTAACTTTTTGCAAACCCTCTGTAGGTTTTGAATTTACCTGCAGGTCCACAGATATGTACTCTTTGGGGGTTTGGCAAGATGAAACGATTACATCCAAGATACTAAGCACAGGATCCTGCAACGACACTGTTGTTGTTTCACAAATGCACTGCTGATGTGAATAGTCAGTGGTTCCCCTGGCCCCGTCCGCAGCCTCTCTGCCTGTATCAGCGTGGATTGATCTAGACACAAACTAATCACTATTACTCACTGAAGTAATTGGCCCGGCCCAGATCACAGGGTAGCAACCGATCGACTGATCCGGGGATCAATACTCCGATCAGAAGAGATGGGAGCAGAAAGAAAGGGTTGCAGAGGAAGGAGGAGGGATGTTTTGTAATGTGGCAGATCAATCTGGCTGAACAGCACAGTTTCTGGGTGTGTTCTAGTCCACCTATCACATTCACTGTGCTGCCCATTTTAACTTTGCTACTGAACTAAATTCTCAGGTGCCATGCTCCTCTGCCTGCCACAAATCTGAATTCAGAAGGGGCTTACAGTCATTACAAATTCTCACACACTTCTTGTCCTTTTTAGTCTCACAAGAGGCAAATGCGTGTGCACAGTGACACCTTCAACAAGTTAACAATCGACCAAAGATTGAACACTGATAGACCAACACAAACTTCATAGCTTTGGGCAATTTGAAAAAAGGACCGTTAAGTCGATATCTAAAAAAAAAATGTGTGAGTGACTTTCCTACTTTAAAATAATTGTGAACTTTTTGTTGAACAAAACAAGCTATTTGAATGGTCTCTGTGACATAAAAAGAAACTTTATTATTCGTCACCACTATCGTACAGTACTCTATGTAGTGAAATTCAATCTCTGCATTTAACCTATCCTAAGCATTAGGAGTAGTGGACCGCCACATACAGCGTCTGGGGAGCAACTTGGGGTTCTGTGTTTAGGACACTTTGACATGTGGCTGGAGGAGCCTGGGATCGAACCACCAGTCTTGTGGTGAGGGCAGACCCGTTTTACCTCTGAGTCACAGACAACCCCAAATAATGATTATGTGGCATTCTTCACTATTCTTTGACATTTTATAAATACAACGATTAATCAAAAATAATCAAGTGATTAATTTAAGAATGAAAGTAATAATTAGTTACAGCCTTATTTTAAATCTAAGACCTCCAGCTATGAAAACACTATAGAAAGGAAAAATGGAGCATACCTGGGATTGGTCTCTAGGTGACATACATTACAGTTGATCTGTTTTACTAGCAGAAAAAGTTTTTTAAATTCATTAATGAAAGCAAAGCTCTATAATATTATAGAAATCACAACTGAAAATCCTAACCTGGAATTGTCCATTCCAGCTGATGGTGGATTGTGACAGAATTGTGAACAGAAACCCAAAGCACCTGTAATGACCTACAGAAACAATACATCTAAACATGCAAATAAAATGCAGACATTTCTGAGATCTGTAATCAAACCAGCCTCCTTTACTGCTAAAAGGTGACAGTGCTGACGCCTCAGCTGCTGTGCTCGATCCCTCAGATTACACAAAACACTGGGATCACTTTCCTTTCATTCGGCCTCAGCCGTTGCATTCTCCTGCTCATCCTATTTCATGGAAAGAGCAGGTGGTCCTAATTTTTCATGCGTTCAATGTGTTTGCAGCCCTTTCCCCCCACTCTGGCCCCTGTGTATTCCACATCCCACTAAAGCCCATTTCTCTTTCATCCACTCTGGTTGTCTGCTTTTAGGAGGTTCCTGCTCGGCCAGACAGAACACTGAGCACAGTTTCGGAGCGCTGGCCCTTCTCTCAACATTCTCATCTCAGCATCTCCCCCAACGCTGCTCCTTTCTCGCTTTCTTTCTCCTCTCCTCCATCTCCCTCTGCTGCCCTTCTCCCCCCTTTGGTTTCCTCTCTTCTCTCTTCCTTTTCCCTTCCATCTCTCTTTCGCTCTCTCTGTGGTTGTTGATTGGGTGTCTGAGTGCTTGTGGCAGCTGTGTGTTGTGTGTAATAGAGCAGAGAGGCTAGTCTGAATACAGCGATGGGAGAATTTGTTTATGTGAGAGATGCATAGATGGAGACAGGTCTCCAGACGCTGCGGGCTCTCTCTTGCTGTCATCCTGCATTCAGGCCCTGACAGGAGATCTGAGATGGCCAAATATGCCAGACGCTCGTCCCAAATCCCAAAGCTGCACCCTACAAGCCAACCGATGTGTGTTTGTGTTTATTCAGATTTGACAGAATCATTCTGTGTGTGAATGCATGTGTGTGTGCGTGCATGTGAAGTGTGTGCATGTGTCTCCAGGATAGCATGCTTGATCAGATTCCCCTGCCACAGGCTCGGTCCAGGGTCCATTACCACTGAGCGATAGAGGGGAGAAACTCTACCAGCTATTCTCTTTTTATCCCATCCCAGTGATCTCTTTCTCTTTCTCTGATATGTTAAGTCTGTTCAGTGGGGCAAGACTTCAGCTTCCATCGCTTCTCTGAGATGTGTGTCCACCTCAAACAGCTCATTTAGCATTTTCATTCCCCTCTGCTTGGGGCACTTGTAGTTGCATTTGTATCTGAATGTTTGCGGCAGTTTGTCCAAGTTAGCCTTGTCACTTCAACCTCGCATCTTCAGGGACTCTTTGCTTTGTCTTTGTGTCACTGTGATGTACAACAATGTGTTATTTAAATCCGTTTTTTTCAATTGAATAACCTCTGCTTTTTGGTTTATACAGCGGTTTCCTTGACTCTTCCCAAGGCAATAGCAGTACACTGTCTTGCTTGGTGCAGTACTGAGCGTAGCACTCCTTTTCCTAAATGAAAACAAACTAATGCATTAGAATAATATGCTTAGAGGAGAAGACACTAAAACACAATTAATGAAGACTGAATCTGGAGTGGATGGTTGGCTCTACAGCTGTTGTTCCTATTAGAATCCATGCTTCCATCAATGCAGCTTGACTAAAACGCGAAGGCTGCATTCTGAGAGCAACCACAGTCGGCATGTTGTGGCCTTTTAACTGCCTTCAGCAATCACATTTGATGCTCCTTAATTATCCAACACTTTCCCCCCTTCTGCCATGCTGCCTTCTTTCCGCTCAGCCGCAGAGACGGTGCGTTTGCTTACCGCTCTGCCTAAGTGTTCGCCTGCATGTAAATTAATCTTGATTCACTTTGCCCTGCCCTGCTGAGTGCTACAAATTACCCTATAGCAACGAAACAGCACAAGTGAAAAAAGCCAAATTGCTGCACTTGATAGGCTGTTGCTCCTGTGCGTTATGCCATTACATTAGGGCTACATAATGAATGCTCTCTTGTGAAAAGTAGTGTGTTGTTGGTTTTTAATTCATCCTGAATAGGGAATGTTTGTGCATCTCCCTCTCACTGTGTCTGCATGTGTTTCTCTAGAAGAAGCTTTAATGAAGGAGGCCTTGTTGGATAACCCCAAAAAAAAAAAGAAGAAAGAAAGAAAAAAAAACAAAAAAACGTCAGCATCCATCATTCCATTTACAGAAGCTTGACAAAATTAGCTGCCTTTTGGGCCATAGTCACACTAATTGGCTGAGGAAGAATAACAGGCTTTTGACACAAACACAGGCAACACATTCACTTGTCTCTCTGAGGATGTTAATGCGAAAGAGGTTTAGGTTTTAATTCACCAGAACAGAATTGGCTCTGGCTTGAGTGCTTCGTTTTCTACCCTGACTGCTCTTCACAAATTTCCATGCCGTCTTTTATTGCTTTTAAACCACAGTTTTATGTTCTTTCTTCATTGATGGATGTTCACTCAGTACTTACTTGCTTGTCTGGTGAGATTACGTCCCTTAAGATGTCAGTCTTTGTTCTGCCATCATGGCCAAAAGTATTTTTTATTTGCTGTGTTTGATCTCACCATATTAGTCAAATATTCTACTGCATATGAAATAACCTTGACTATTTACAAAGCAAGGACGCTCACTATGGGTATGTTCTTCTGTGTGTGTGTGTGTGTGTGTGTGTGTGTTGTGTGTTGTGTGTGTAAATCAATGACAGTGAATGGGAGGAACCCCTCTACAAACCCTCATCTTTCATCTTGAATAACCGATATCATAAACAGACGCTACTCATCAATCTCACCTGTGTTCCCAATACAAAGATGGGAGGCAGGCCTATTTCCCTCTGTTTCTGCAGACCTGATGACATTTACTAAATTGCTGTGTGTGTGTGTGTGTGTGTGTGTGTGTGTGTGTGTGTGTGTGTGTGTGTGTGTGTGTGTGTGTGTGTGTGTGTGTGTGTGTGTGTGTGTGCCTTATGTTTGTGCTTGGCAACATTTGTGCAAACTTGATGCTGTCTGTTTGTATTTCAGTAATATTGTAGATCAATTTGGTTTGATTGGACGGTTTGGTTTTCAGTGATCTTTACCTTTTTTCAGTTGTGTTGGCAACCCTGCAGCTCCATTACCATCCACTGAGGGGCAGTGCAGCAGTTTGCAGCCACTGTGGACCAGAGAGAGAAAATGAAATAAAAGTGGGGATAAATCAGGAAAACCGGCACACATGAAGAAGAGGTAAGGATTGAATTATGTTTAATGATGTCATTACGAGAGGAGTGTGCTTTATTATAACAAATGATAAAAGTGTGTTTTAATGAGTAGTCATAAAGACTCAGTGGGCAATCTTATTCAACAGGCCTCAGAATTGGCTTGCAAGGGTCCTCAGAGTTGAAAAAGAACAAAGTGACTTTGGGACAATTATTGCACGCCTGTTTATTGCTCACCTATTCCATGCCAAAGTGTGTGTGTGTGTGTGGCCCACGGTCATGGTAAACATTGTACAACCCTACCTTCAGACAAGTGATAATCCCTGGATAAATAATAAATAGAGTTTATAAATATAATAGCATAGCATCTGAAAGAGGGATTACCAAACTAAGATCCTCTTTGTGTGTGTGTGTGTGTGTGTGTGTGTGTGTGTGTGTGTGTGTGTGTGTGTGTGTGTGTGTGTGTCTGTCTGTCTTTCACTATAATGTGAGCACGTTTATTAACATATTTCCCCTCACCCAAAACATGCCTTCCAACCTTCCATCTTTAATATTAATATCTTGCATGATACATTACTCACTAATTTTTCACGAAAAAAAGGAAGAAAAGTGGTTGTGATTAAAAGGCTCTTTTTAATGAAACGTTTCAAGTTTAAACAGTGCTCAATGAAGTGTTCTCCAGCCAACTGTTCCTTTCTGAACTAAAACCAAACAAGTTCCCAGCAACTGCAAAACAAAGAGTGCCACAACGATTAGTTGGTAACAATTAAATATCATTATGTCGTAATTAATCTGCACACAATTCATTAAATACTAATTCCATATGAAAATCAGAGAGAGAAGAATGCCATCAATATGCTGCTTTAATTAGCATGTGATTGACAGCTTGCTGGAATAGAGAGTTTTTGTATAGGATCACTTGGTGTGTGTGTGTGTGTGTGTGTGTGTGTGTGTGTGTGTGTGTGTGTGTGTGTGCAAAGTGGATCATCTTAAGTGTGTAAAGATAAACTCCCTTCTGTCTGTTGATGGTAATTAAGTTTGCTCCCTGTGGGGTTGCTGGTATGGGCAGGTTGGGGGGAGACAGGTGGGGGGCATGATCTCTGCTAATTGTTGTACATGAGAGCCTGTTTTGGCCCTGACGAGCACTGCGGGGTGTCTGCGTGTGTGTGCGTGTTCAAGAGGTGTGAAACTGAATGGAGCCATATGACTACAGGTCACACCCAGAGTGCCGTTGCTAGGATACAGCATCTGAAGCATCATGGAGGGGTGGTACCGGGGTACTCCATCTTCAGCCCCCCCACCACAGTGATCCTGCTTCCTCCTCTCCCCCCCCCCCCTTCTGCCACTTCCCCCTGGGGTTTGGCTGAATGGCCTGGGCTGACAGGGGCTGAATGGTTCGGGGTGACAGGGGGGTGGTGTCCTATTTGTCCCTAAATGCTTCTCTATAGACCCCTGATAATAGACTGGCTGCCTGCTCCCCTTTCCCACCCACCCCACCAAACCTCCGCCACCACCTTCACCCACTCTGTCTCTGTCTCATTGTCTCCCTCCTCATCCCCTCTGTCTCGCTTTCCTCCCTATCATGTCTCCTTCTCTTCCTATCTCTTTCTCTGTCTCTCTTTTTCTTTCCTCTTTCTGCTGCTGCACTTCTCCAGATATAACAGCATTGGGTTAAGTCCTCTGATGTATAAGCATTCTTTGCTGCTTGTTAGATCGTCCGTGTGCTGCGTTCAAGTGTTGGCAGTGTGCATGTAAAAGCAGAAGGTCACTGCTTATTACTCAACTCTCCAGCTCCTCAGCATTGTCCAGCAGCTCCGGCTCTGCCAGCGTAAGTAGGAGCTGCTTTTGATGTTGGTCTTTCATGCTTTGTCGGGACTCGGGAGACATAGCTGAGGATACCTTTGATGACTGCAGGCCTGTTAGTCAGGCTGTGTGATAAATGAGAGATCCGTCATAAAAAAAAGGCTTTTCCTTACTTCCTGTGATCAAATAATAAAGCGATGAAACCATTTCGAGCAGAAGCTTTGAAAAACATACCAAGATCAAGCCTCTCTCTGTGTGTGTTCACCACACACTCAAAAGGAAGGCACAAAGAGAGGTCACCAACCTGCATCTGGATCACCCTCTGCTTAGTGGATTCACTTCATCACGTTTGTGTGCTTTCACAGTGAAAAAAAATCTGTTTACTAACTTGAATGTCCATGAGTGCATGCTTGATTTTATATACGTCTGTGTCTATGTGGGAGCATGCACGCCTGTGTTAGGGGTCAGGAGTGAAGATGTTACCCTCTGGTCATTCATCACAAGCGTGACACACTCTCCCCTGCGCTCCGGTACGCAGAGGCAATGTTTTATAAAAGAATAACACGTCAGCGGGCACCCGCCGGCCATCCATTACCACCCCGTACAACCTGCAAAGATGTACAATAGACTCACAGATCTCATGCACTCGCTGCGCACCATACTTGTCGTCTGCATATACTACAACACTCATTGTCCTGCTATTTTTTGTTTTAGAGTTTATTGTAATAAAATGTATTGACTATAAAATTCTGCTTCCTTTTGCACTGGGATTGATTTGTCAAAGAAAAGTGCTCTACAAATAAGATTAATATTATTATATCATTATCACTGTGTGGGATTTGTGTTGTAGGTAGAAAGAGGCAGATGATAAAGGGAATGGGTAGGTTTAAGACACAATCACGAAGCAGAGTTGGTGTATGGGAGCTGAGCAGACAGTCAATCATATTATATCTATGCAAATATACAATATGCCTCCACATTATGATGACATACTATACAATGCGTGACAAACAAGTAATCAAACATCAAATAAAAAGATGCCGTATGAAAGGCCAAATCCGTAATTTTTGGACCAAATTTGTTGTGTGTTACACACTGGACATAATTTAAAGGAACAACTCCACATTTCAGGAAATTAACATATTTATCTTCTAGAAGTGTTAGATGAGAAGATTGATACCGCTCTCATTTCTGTGAGTGGTATTGATCTTCTCTTCTCATTTAGCTGTCCTCCGTGGGTGTATGTATATATATATATATAATATACACACACACACACACACACACACACACACACACACACACACACACACACACACACACTACCGGGCAAAAGTTTGGGGTCACTTAGAAATTTCCATTCCACTCCATTATAGACAGAATACCAGCTGATCTGAGTGGGTGGCTGATCTTTAATGCAATATCTACATTGCCCATTATCAGCAACCATTCATCCAATGTTCCAAAGGCACATTCTGACTAATCTGATATCATTTTAAAAGTCTAACTGAGAAAACATTGGAGAACCCTTTTGCAATTATGTAAGCACATAATGTAATCTGAAAACTGCTGCTCTGGTTAAAAAAAACAATGCAACTGATCTCAGCTGGTATTCTGTCTATAATGGAGTGGAATGGAAATTTAGAAAAATGAAAAATATAGAAAATAAGCATTTTATTTACATGCTTTTTTGACAATCATGTCAGTATTTGAGTTTTACATCTGATGTAAAACAATTACCAGCATCACAACTGGTAAATACGTATATTTGGTTGTTGTCCTGTGTTGGTTTCTGTATTTAAATACCAATCAATAGATTTAGGTTTGACTGCAGGTTCCAGTCTTCTCTTTTCTTTTGTTTGCATTTCCATTGCATTTGTGCCTTTGGGCATCAGTATTTTGGATGCGACAGCTTGTGCTGTGTAAGACAGAACAAGTTGAGGACGTTGTGAGTTATAGAGCTCTTAGACCAGTTTACGAGGACTATTATCTCTCAGTTAGTCTCAGTTTTATGTGCATTTTCTCTGGGCTGGTCTGGAACCATCAATTTAATGCTTTCATAAAGCAAGGTTAGATAGCACTGAATCAAACAGAACACTCACTGACACTCTCCTCTGCTTTAGAGCTAAAGTCACAAAGAGGAGACGAAAGAAGACAACGAGGAGAGGCGATGAAAGATGAAGAGACAGCTTTATGATGTCTTTTTAAAGCCAATTTAGAGCAAAAGTTTAGTTTCCAGCTGCAATAACAATTGGAAATGTAGTCACATAGTGAAACCCAAACAAATATATTTGCCCCTGTCCGTTTGAGTGTCTGTTGCATGGACACTTTATTGTCTGGCATGACTCTATGTTCATGTATCAAACAGACTTAAATGTTTTGTGAGGCACCCATTTTCATTGTGCTTGCTGCCTGTTTTATACTGCTATAAAACAGGCAGCAAACCCAATGAAAATCCCGTTCCTTTCATGACGTTGCTCTATCACCTGCTTTTTCCTGTCAGCAGAGACTTTGTCGTTAGTCCAAACATGTACGTACTATTCACTTCAAAACAAATAACAAGCAGAGATCAATATGGGTTGAAACGGGAGTGTATTGCTTGTGGACAAAACTGTTTTTCAAGCAGGCATTCAGTTGTGTGTGTGTGTGTGTGTGTGTGTGTGTGTGTGTGTGTGTGTGTGTGTGTGTGTGTGTGTGTGTGTGTGTGTGTGTGTGTGTGTGTGATCCATCTGCTAGAGTGTGACACCTTAATTTTGAATGCTGTTGGAGACACAGCAGGCCAAGAGAACAAATGGATGTGGTAGTGAGGGAAGAGAGGAACGAGTAAATAAAGAAATGCTAAAGTGACCAAAGTAGAGATTAAGTTGTGCGAGTGTCTAAAGGATGCAGTGCCAGCACTCTTTCTGACAAGGAAGAGGAGATTTACCACCTCTGAGTGGTACCTTACACCCTGACAGAACGGCAATGTGGAAAACACACACACACACACACACACACACACACACACACATAAACACAGATGAACCCGGGTGTGTTGACTGTGTGTGTTGTGACAGGCTGCAGGTTCTTTTGTCTGGCTTTGATGAGTATGTCATTAGCAGAGACCACGAGAGACAAGAGAGCCTCATCAGTATTTAAATAGTCTGACATCTTTGCCACCACATTTCTGCAGGGGCTTCCTGCTCTCCATTCCCACTTTCCCACCTTGTCCTATCTGCCCTTTTAATCCATCTGTCGTCAGGCCACTCTCGTGCTCTGTCAATGTCAAATGTATTCCCTTTCTTATGTTTTGTCTCAGTGTGTGTTGGAATTTGTCACAGTGTTACCTGCTGTGCCTGACTACCTGGAGTAAATTATTAGATTCTCTTTACTTTGGCTGCGCTGAGTTTTTGGCTCTAGTGAAATTCAGCATGGAAACAGGCTAAAGGCTAAATCTTAAAGTTAAAGTTATCCAGAATCCTTCTGGCAATATTCCATGGAAATGATAACCGCTATATCTTTGTAAACTTGGAGGCAGCTCTTGTTGCAGCAGCTGAACACCACTGACAGTAGTCTTGCTCATGCATAAGCTAGTCATCTCAGCAGCGAGTCACTTTGTACAAAGAAATACTTAAATCTACAGAGAGACAGCGAACACAGAAGGAAAAAAACACAAGTCAGGACGGGCTTAATTGCGACTCTGATTTGAATAAGGAAGCACCTAACAAAAGGGCCATCGGAGGCAGAGAGGTAAAAGGTTTTACCTTTAACAAGCACTGTGCTAAAACAACTCTGAACCTGAAGAGGTGCGCTCTGAAAGGCATGTATAAAGCTCTTTGTAAAGTGTCTGCTTATGAGTGGGTGTATGTGTTAGCAGTTGTACGTGTGTTTGTGTTTTTATGTGTGCATGCCACACACACACACACACACACACACACACACACACACACACACACACACAAACGGGGATGATTTATTCCAAGCACAGGTCAGGTAAATTGAAGCAGGCCTTACAGGTTGGTTTTCAGCTCCAGGTCTAATGAGAGCAGCGTTTCCCGTCTCTCCCAACAATGCGCTCCTGTCTCTTAAGAGCCCTTCCACCCGCCTGCAGCCTAGCCACTCTACATTAGATCTGTGGCCTGCAGCAGCCACTACAGTGAAAGGCCTCAGGCTCTGAAATGGCTGTTTGATTCTCTCCCTGCTTTGCCTCTAAATGAATGATTTATTGGCTGTCAATGAGGAGGCCAAGCGTAATTGACAAAAGCAGCACTGCAGAGTCCCATTCAAGGGGATGTTGTTGTGGATGTTCTCTTTGAGGATCTCCCTGCCTCTGTCTGAAACTGTAATGAAGAGTAAACATCCTTGCTAGTACCAGACCACAGATAGTTGGGCAGCATTAGGAACCGTACAACTTCAAGTTGAATGTTTCCATCTTGTACCTTAAGCTACTAATACAGTTTTCTTAAATCAAATTCACAGTTTTTTAGAGAGAAATTGATGAGGGAAATGATACACATTTTCATAGTGTTGCTTTTAAATTGGCACCAGTAATGTTAATTAAAACTATGAAAAAAGCTGGATTTACTGACCCACAGATGCAGGATGTTGTAGGCTATCAGACACACCAATTCCTTCTGCTAGCACACGACTTCAATCAATTTACGCCGCTAAGTAACCTACCACACTTGCACTGTGACTGGAGTGGACGCAGGCGGCAATGGAGACGTGTTATTTAAAATCCCCACTGCTTTTGTTCCTGTAAAAGGGGACATTAACACCCGCTCGTCCTTTGGCCTCTGCTTGTCATCCAAATGGCTAATTTCTCCAGATCCCTCTAATCCCCCAGGAGGGACAGCATGGCTCGGGGCCAGCAGGGACGAGGGCCTCAGAGGCCAGCCGCAACAATGGAGAGTCGATGGGTGCTTTTAGAATTGACGTTCTAAAACGTGCCTTTGTTTGCATCGTGCTCCCTGGTGTCCCGCCTTTCAGCAGTTCTAATGATAAGTGACAGGCCATTAATTGAAGCTCTTTAGGAAGCCATCATCAGACACACGTCTGATCCTTCTCCTCTGAGACGAGTACAACAGTATTGCAGGATGGTAGATGAGAAAATTGTGGGGTTAGGTTGCTTAATCGTTTTGATTTTATTGGTGCTTTTAAGTCGCTGGTTTGTCACAAAAACAAAGGATTAGGATATTATTTGCTGGACAATATTTTTTATTTCTATTTAGAGCTTTAGCTCAACCCACTGCTTCTTGTGATTCTTTTGAGTGGACAAATGTGGGTCAGTTTAATGTCTTTATTTAAAAAATGATTAATGCAAGCTGCATGTTGAATGATTTTAGAGAACTTATTGTCACAAACGTAGGAGTCAATAATGATTCACTACAGTTTTCATTAGTTTTCTGTGCTTCTGTGTTAATTTCTTTTTTCTTTATTAACCGGAGAAAATAAATTACAATGCAAATGGTAAAAAACAAAAAGTATTTTCTTATTTTTGCTCCAATGCATTTTAAAAAACCTTACAAGAAACAAATAGACCGATAAATAGTAGAGGTGTATAAATACTCATTTATTCTGCATAGCAGGCCAGTGTCTACATAAAAAACTATCTCCTGTTTCATAGTCTTTACTCCAATCATAATATATTGCATTCATAAAGCACAGTGTGGCGCCATCAACTGTTTTTATTTTGTTTCCAATGTGTGCTTTCACTATGAGCTTTAGTCTTCCACTTCTCAACATGACATTCTCCAACATAAAACAAACACCAGGAGTTTCATGCTGCAGCGGTGGCCGGCCATAATTAGAGAATTGCTTCCACCACTGATGTACGGATGAAAAGAAAATCATAATATGGGCTTACTGAGCTCTTGATAAGAAAAAAGTAGAGGAATATTACAATGCAATTGTCCACATAGAATGATATAAACATACATTTAAATGCACAACAGGTACCAGGAATTATTCTAGAACTGGGATTGGGTGCATAACTAAAAGATGATTTATGTCAACTGCTTGTTTGTCACCTGTGGTCTGTTAGACAAACTCAGCTATACAATTGAATGTCGTCAATTTGTGCCTCAATGAACAGAGCCGAAGATATTAAAATATGTGGAAAAGTTAAAAGTACTGAAATTACCCACTAAAGATGTTTTCACAATAATACATTTGCATAATTTTGATAAATTAGGTCAAGTTGTTTTGCTCTAGAAATACAGAAGAGCAATTGTCTTTGCTTTCTGATTTATAACCATTATATTTAAACTGTACGTGGATTTATTTAAGTGGAAATAGAGTGAGAGTGGAAAACCACAATAAAATAAAATTAGGAAGTATGTGAAAGTCTTGGAAGTCTGCATATTTACATCCACACTCCCCTTAAAAAAAGTGGTGATCTTTTTTATAAACAACAAAATACTTCATGAAGGACACTGTCATCTCACCAGTGAGCATGTCATAATCTACAAGGTCAAAAACCGTCACTGGCCACAATAAATAGCCCAAATAATCTCAACTCCAGAACTGAAACCTGCATTGAATTTATTTCTACATCCCCAAGTCCAGTCATCCAGCTACAGTTCATTCCCCTCCAACCAATTTACCATCTGTGCATCTCTCCATCTTCTCCCTAAAACAGGGAAGGAAACAATTGTCGCTGTTTGGGTTTTAGGGGCTAAATGATGTTGCTAATCACCCGCTTTTAGTGGGGCTGATTTATGGAAGGGACATAAATTGTTATAGGCTGACTTATATGTGTGTGTGTGTGTGTTTGTGTGTGTCTGTTTGGGTAGGTGTCGGAGAGAGGCAGCCTGTGGGATAGGCTAAATAGTCCTATTATTTATCGTCTCAGAGCGGCCTCTCTGAACGGAAGAGCGGCTCTCCAAATTGAAATATAGCTGAGTTTACCCTTCTGATTACCGCAGTAGTTTACTCCCAGCGCCCAAGGAGATCATTAAACAATGGCCGCTACTAGAAACTCAGCACCCCATTATGGCCCTGGATAAATGCTCCCAGTGTGCCTCACAGGCATCATTTTTCCCCAAAAAAACTACATCAGTTGTTTCCTCAACCCAGGCTGGCATCAAAACAGCAATTGTGTATTCACTCATATGGATTTCTACAAGAAGGATTCATTGTTTTCTAGATCAGAAAAGGCACTCAAAATCCCAGCTAATGGATAAAGCCATTTTGAGAGTAAACTGGCCAGCTAATGTTGTGACAAGCAATGTAATTGGTTCAAAATTCTAACAAGATGATTAAAATAATGTAATGGATTATGAACAAACATTCAGCACACATGAGTGCCTTACTGTCCTTATTATTGTTCAATTGAATTAGCTTAATTGCTGATATTGCACTGAGCCACCAAGACAAGATACTTAACATGAAAGCAGCAAGCAAAGTTCAAAAAATTCAAAAGAAGTAATTTTATTTAGTTATTGTAAAGCTTTTATTTTTTGTGTGTTTTAAGGTTGTCGGGGAGAAATATGAGCATCTAAAGAGTTAAGAGAGCCACTGATGGTGGCAGTATCGATGTGAGAAAAATTGGTTATCTCAGTGGAACCATGTCTCATTCTATCGCAGCCATCACCATCACCCAGCATTTCCACAATGACCTTTGCAGGCGTGATGTTGGTCGGGGTTGCAGGCTGAGTCCTTCACACGCTGCTGCTCTGATTACTGCAACATCTGTAACATAAACAGTAGAGCAGGACATCAGCACAGCAGACCTAACAGCCATGACAATGAAGTGACAGTGTCAGCTCAAGACAAGATGACAATGATGTTTCTGTCTCCAGTGTGTTGATTATGCACTGTACAGTGTGTCTCATAGAGCTAGAGGCTGTTCTGGATAAATAGGGAATGATGCTCCGGTGTACTTCATGGCATCTTTTTATGTCACAAAATTAAACTTTGACCTGTGATTACTTCTATGATTAACACAAACTGCACAAAAAACGTTTCTGATAGGACTGTGGCACAGTCTGGTTTGTGCTGCAACATGTTACCTCCAGAGATGTCTGAGGCTTTATTAGAAATTAGTATGTATGTCGTTACACAAGTCAGCCAGGACAGGCCAGGGAATCATCACCAGTAATAATGAACCTTATTTGATAATAGCAGGATAAGAGAAAAATAGGCTTTCATACTGCTGCAACTGGAGCTAATATGATGAGTGGGCTCTGGAGAGGCATTTTATTGGACTGCTGAATGGAAGGCTGACGCTTTGTAAAATAAACAAAGCAGTCTTTAAGGCAGTGTAAAGACACTGCTCATCAGGATTATAGTCATCAACTGCTTGTGAAACTTTATTTGACTCTTCACAAAAAAGAGCCAATAGATTTTTTTTTTTAATGAAAATCATGTTGTTTAACATGTCTGGAAAGAAAAAGAGCAGGTTTCTGCTGTTTAGTGGGTCTACATCTCTCCCATGTAGCAGGCTGTTTTTGTGGCTGTTGTTGCTGTCTGTCCTAACACATTTACCTTAAGCCATCAGCACTCATTAAATGCCTGCTGGTGCAGGGAAACAAAAGGCTGCCTGGCGAGCCAATATTCGCCTCTGACACGTCAGCCAATCCCCAGACGGTCCGCAGAGCCTGGCTGCGCCACGGAATTCTCAAACATATTTTTCTAATTTATGGATGGATAATAAATCAACATTAAGGCTTGGACAACGAGTTATACATCAGAGGGAGATGGCTGCAAACTGGGCCACAATGCAGCAGAGGATACCAGGCGAACATCTGCAATAAAGTCACCGTGTGTATGTGTTGTGTGTCTGTGTGTGTGATTATGTGTAAATATGTATGTGTCATCACTGCCAAACTCAGTTTAATTTCAACCTCTAAGTTGGTGGAGATGCAAACATTTTTAATGTCACTGCTTAGAGATGTTGAGTATGAATATTATGAATAGGAAATAAGACCATTTGGATTTACTACTGGAGGGATGGTGCTTTAAATGCTTCATAAAATTTAACACTGTGAAATATGCGCGCGTTTGCATTTTAATGGCCATGAATTGGCCTTTCACTGATGTGGTAGGTCACCGGTTCTATACAGGGCCTATGTGCTATAGCCCTGCATTTAGTAGCTGAGAGCTAAGGAAGGAAAGCATATCCTAGTGCTGATTGATTGACTGTTGCCTCACTATCTTCATTCTTCTGAGTGCCAGGAGTACACATGCTATATATATATATATACATATACATACAGTATATGGCTTGTATTGTAGAGATTATGTTTTGATGTCAGATCTATTGTTTTCATTGAGCTGGTAATAATTGTTCATATTCCCAATGACAATATGAAGCCGGCAGTTAGGCTGACCACATCCAATCTGGATCATTTAGGAGGAACAGGTTTTGATTTAAAAAAATTAATTTTGTTTATCTTGTATGGTAATTTTGTCAGACACATTTCTCAATTAGTCACATTTATTTCTCTGAATTTGAATTCAAACGTGTGAATTCAGATTCATACACATAATGGTGTCATTGGGAGACTGAATAATGAACGATTTCAAGAAAAGTATCACTAATATGTTATTTTTATTACCAGCAGAATATTTTCTCTTTAACTTTCAACTTTGAACTCAAGCATTCCAGCACCACGGACAGCACACCTTGTGATCAGGACATTCAAGCTAAAGTGAAATTAAAAAATGTAGTGATGATCTAAATTTAATGATAATGTTTTACCTGCATTTTTTTAGACGTTTTCTCCTTTGCTTTCATATTACCATCACAACGCTGATGGTGAGTTTGTTTCTTGCTGCTCTCACTCTGTTAAGCGTTTGATGCATCGTGTGGCTAAGCTAGAGCTCCACTCTAAAATTATTAGACCTAATCATTCATTAACCTCCATTAGACTGATAGGAGGGTAAACCTAACGCCTGATTACATTCACAGTGTGTGTGGATATGAGTTTGTGTGTCTGTGTGTGCGTGTATACCCAGTGTGCATTGTGTATGTGTGGATGTATATGTGGGTGTGGAAGATGCACCTTATACATTTCTCCTCACACTCCACATGTATTTACCGTATTGATACACAGTTTAACAGTTTCCTTGTTTGTGTATGTGTGTGCATGCATCTGCAGTGGAGAAGGTTTGTCATTCATTAGAGTGGAGCACAATCAGAGCTAAACTAGCCATGGCGGCCTGACTCATTATAAGCTGAAGGTCTATTTAAAACCTCACACTGCCTCATTCCCAATCCACTCAATGCCATATGCATACAGTAATTACACAAGTGAGGAGGAGGAGAAGGTGTGTGTGTGTGTGTGTGTGTGTGTGTGTGTGTGTGTGTGTGTGTGTGTGTGTGTGTCGCAAGTGCGAGTCTGTGCACATGATTATTTTTCATTCCATGTTTCGCCTGAGTTCTGCCCCTATAACTGAGGATCTAATCAATCTGCCGGCTATTAAGTTTGTTAATTGATAATGCATACTAATTAGGCCTGGCTCCGTTACCACAGCGACGACGAGAAGGTGATTGTAGGCAGGAGTCCAAATGGACTTTTAAAAGCCGGGAGCATGAGGTAGAAGGCATCAAACCTGCACATGTGCATGCAGATGCACATGACACACATACACAAACACACACACACACACACACACACACACACACGTAAGCAAAAATGCAGTCAGCATACATTTTTTTTGGGTGGACTAACCTCATAAAGCTGTGTTGATCTATGTCGTCATGTGCTTATATCTGCTTTCAACTACATTATTGTGCATTATAAACCAAATATTAGATATCTATACACTACCTATAAATGCTAAATGGTGGCTGCGGGGGGAGGGGGGTTACATGTTACAGAAAAGGGTTATTTCTAATAATTCACCTTTTACAGAAGGTTTATAAATTGTAACAAATGGCTATGTTAGTGGTTAATAAATATTTACTAATGCATCGTAGATTTGTTATAGGTTATTAATAAGTCAACCACTTTAGGATTGCCAATATGTTAAAAAATAAAATGCATAATATTTATGACAATAACAATAACAGTTATAACAGTAAGAACATTAACAACAACAATAATAATAATATTTAATATTAATATGTATATTAAGGAAATTTATTTTTGTAAAAACAATATTAGTAGTGGGATGTAACTAAGTACATGTACTTGACTGAGTACACTGGAGGTACTTGTTCTTTACTTGAGTATTTCCTTTTTCATGCTACTTTATCTACTATAACTCAGAGGGTAATACATTATAAACTGTAGTTTCTACTCCACTACAATTATTGGACAGCTTTACAGATTTAAATTTGACATACAAAACATGATTGTATATAATATGATGCAATTTTATAGATAAAAAAACCAACAGCTCATAAAATCGTTAAAATTAGCCCCACCTCTACCAACAACAGTAAAATGCTGCTCACGCATTACTACATCAGTAATAATAATCCAAAAATATGTAATATTTCACCACTCAGGAGCCATTTTTATACATTATGAGTACTTTTACTTTTAAAACTTATTACCTGGGTGACATCTTTTTTGCAGGACTTTTAATTGAGTATTTTTATATTGCAGTTAAAAAAAGTGCAAAAAATACTGTAGACTTGATGGTTTGTTAGAAACCCATGGGTTTTTATTACATCTATAACTAAATCATTACCAAAAAAAAGATGAACATCAGCCAAGTCTTAATAATAGCTTCTGACTGTTCTATAAAGCATTCATTATTTTTTAACCATTAGTAAATCCATTTGTTAATATTTACTCTATATATCCATTCATAAAAGGTACCTTATAAGAAAGTGCTACCAAAAAACATCTTATGTAGTAAACCACCATATTTAACCACAGGTGCGCTGACTGTTAGATCCCAATAATAGAAAAGTCGAAAGCAACATAATCCAAAAGAACAAAAAAAGATTCAATTATTCTGCAGCCTAATGGAACAAAGTTGATCTTAATTGCAAAACAGCAATTTCTGTTACAATCTAGTACATTACACAACACCGTTTCAAGTAGCAGGTGTGTTTTTAATCATGTGTGTGTGCTTAGCCTCTGTTTGTCTAGCTCACTGAATCTCCATTTGTTTTCGCTTTTGTGAATTAGATATGGACACACACACAGCCACATGGACGTGCACACATGCACACAAACCATTTATCACCCGCCCAAGACCCTGAATTATTATCTCTGTGGTTCAAGGTCAAGGAGATGCAGCAGGTAAATTGAAATCTGAGAGGTCAGCACAGTTTGATCACTCTGTTTCTTTGTACTCCTTTGGAGAGATACAGCCAAAGAAATAGTGTTTTCTTTTTTATGACAGTGATGATAGAGACATTACCTTGATTTGTCTTTGACAGGCCTTATCTCTCCTCCGCTATTCCCTCTGACCTGGGTCACTTCCTGCTGTCCAACAGGAAGTAGTCCTCCTTGGCTCACCTCTGCACATGTTGTCACAAAGAACACGGCTGTCACTGCTACTCAAACATCACTCTACCTCGTTAGTTGTGTGTGTGTGTGTGTTTGTGTGTGTGTGTGTGTGTGTGTGTGTGTGTGTGTGTGTGTGTGTGTGTGTGTGTGTGTGTGTGTGTGTGTGTGTGTGTGTGTGTGTGTGTGTGTGTGTGTGTGTGTGTGTGTGAATATGCACAGCAGAGACAGTTGAGGCAGTCAGGGCTTGTCTGTTTGTCTACTGTATTTGAAACCTGCCTTGACGTTACTGTGCAGAGGAGGATATTACCCTCATTACCTCATGATGAAGAGCTCAGTAGATGGTCATATCACTGATTTATCCTGCCCGCTTTGTCTGTGTGACTGATGGCATTGTACATACAGGCCAATCCCTCATCAAACTTTTAAGTCTTTGACAGATTGGGCTTCATAAATGAATTAAACGTTTTCAGGAAGATTAAATCACCTACACAAAACACTTTAATTGAGTCATCTGTATGTTTTAATTTCCTCTTGGATCTTTTGGGGGTTTGTGTTTCATGTAGATTTCCATCTGAGACAACTGTCTCATGGCTTTGTTAAACCACAGATATGAAAACACAGTTCCGCTAGGCTGTCTTCACCCTTCCTCTATTATTGCTTTTTCTTTGCCTCTTTTTCTTGTTGCCCCTCATCACCGTCCATTGCTCTGTGTATCTCCAAATGTGCATGTGTTGTATGCTTTATGTGTGTGTGTGT
The DNA here is from genome assembly GCF_010015445.1 of Perca fluviatilis. Classification (NCBI taxonomy): domain Eukaryota; kingdom Metazoa; phylum Chordata; class Actinopteri; order Perciformes; family Percidae; genus Perca; species Perca fluviatilis. The sequence continues at coordinate 25,743,215 of NC_053117.1, forward strand.
GTGTGTGTGTGTGTGTGTGTGTGTGTGTGTGTGTGTGTGTGTGTGTGTGTGTGTGCGCAGATTCACCAAGCACATGGCGTGTGTGTTTGTACTCTGTGTGGGTGGGGGGGGGGGGGGGGGCAGAGCAGCCAGCTGGGTTGGAGGGGTAATAAAGAAGGAGAATCAATAGGCCATGCAGTAGAGCCAAGGTGCTGCCATTTATCACACCGCCTCCATGACTTCCATCATTCATCATGCCCAATGAGGCAGCAAATAGGAAAATGACTATTTGTATCAAACACATCTGCACTCATCCACTGAGGTATTTTATTCCCATTAACTCAAAGAGTAGAATACGCCAGTTTCAGCTGCTGCTGCTGCCGCTGCTGTTGCCGTTGTTGCTGCTGTGTTTGTGTGTGTTTGTGTGATTCTATTTGTTCAGGCTTGTAGTTGTAGTTTCATTGGGAACACATTCATGGCTGCTGTTGTTTTTTCCCTGAAAAAAACAACCGAATGTGTGCTGTGAGCCCTCCAATGCCTGTGTTGATGTGTTTAGCCTCTATCTCCCTCCCTCTCCCTTCCTCTCTCTCTCCATTTTGACCTGCTCTCCTTTAATCCACATTCCTTTTTCTTCCTCTTCCTCTTTCTCAAGCCATGGAGTGATGGTGCGAAAAATATCTCATGGCTGTAAGGAGCCATTACATTAAGCATGCCTTTCATTTTCACCTATAAATTAGCCCCAACACTGGTCTGCCCAGGGGTTGAGGTGTATGTCTGTATGTGTGTGTAGCCTGTAGGGCTGTGGGGTGTAGAGGGGTGGACTGTGATCATTATGGTCTAATATCCCATGAAATGGTGAAATTATTATGCAGCATATTTTATGAGCTGCCTGCGAATATTGAAGAAGGATATTTTGTGTGATATCCCTCCCATAAATCAATGTGATTGGGTTTGTTTTTTGCTTGCTTTCTTCCCTCTTAATAAAACCCTGCTCACAGTAATTTAGGGTCAGACTCAATCCAAATTTTTTCTCTCCATGAGCCAAATGTTATGTTCAAATAGCAACTGTAACAACCTTATATAGCTTTAATGTCTGTTTAGAGACTACAACCTTGTACTCATTTTCCATATTATCCTGCGATTAAGAAAAGCTCAAAATTCAAATAGAGCTTTAACAATTAGTCGATTGGGCAGAAAATGAATCTGAAACTATTTTGGTAATGTTTGTTTCAGTTATTTATTAAGCCAAATTGCCAAATATTCTCGGTTTCTAAAACATTTGCTGCTTTTTGTTTTGTATCATTGTAGATTGAAAATATTTGGGGTTTGGACTGTTGATAAGTTATGATGAGCATTTTTTAACAATTTCTTTTTTTTACATTTCATAGACCAATTGAAAAAAACTAATCCATAGATTAATTGATAATGAAAATAATATGAAAAAGCTAAATGTATAAAATGTATTTCCATACAGTACATACACACAAAAGGGGAAATAAAACAAAAAGTTGACAAGCACAAAACCTGTAAACACATTTATATCCAAGTAATATCATTCCTGTAAAAAAGCAAGCGATTCTTAGAAAAGTGGCAGCCTATAGACTACAAACACACACACATACACACACAAGCACATTTGGTGTGACAAGATAAGACTATACTAATCTTCATTGCTCCCGCTTTGAAGGAGAGTGTAATGTACCAAGGTCACTTAACACATCTATCTCTCAGACATTCATCAGTGCTCTTAGCGTCTCTCTTTTACTGCTCTCTGATATACGGCTCTCAGCGGGCTAAAGCCCTTACATCATGAGGACACACATTCCACCACCACTATGACCAGGTGGAGCCTTCATGTAATATTATATCAGAGAAACACCTCAGAGGTGAAGTGTCTTACTGCACCTGAGGTTTGGCCTCTTGATCTCATTTTTTAAGTTTTCATTAACTTTAGAAACTACAAATATGGCTATTGTTAATGTGTGTGAAGAGGGTATTTCCTCCTTTTGTAGAGCTTATTATGTCTAATATTTGATAGGTGGACTGTGTAAGAGGCAACTAGGGTTAACATCATTACCTACTCAAAGGCTCATAATCATTACTGATTGGACAAATTTCTAAAATTACCGTCTTTATTACCAATTACATAGAACACGTAGCTTTCTCAATATCAATCAGCACACTGTGATAATGCATAATTAAGTCTCACAGACCAATCTGAATGAATTATCTAATATAAACCTAATGATAAAATCAAAGACTTCTTAATAAAACCATACAGCCATTTTGTTTGTTAACTGATGGAAAATGAAAAAGATAACTATGACCCTTCTGCTAATGCTTAATAAATCAATGATCAGAGCCTAAAGTAAATTCCATTACATATACTCCATCACAAATGTATATTCGTATTCGTCCCACTGCAGTAATATTGCACTTTAATTGGTTGGACTGAATATTATTAAAAATATTTTTTATACCATATTATTCACAACGCATGGATTCCTGCAACATTTCCTGCAGAGAGTACTGTAAAGCTCTTCCGTTCACCCTGAGTGCATCTCGAGCGCACATGGAGACGTGAACATGCCCTGCGCGGCCCCGCCCTGCTTCCTCTGGGAGCTGAGGCAAAGTCACCGACCGCAAGGGGGTGGCTTTCAGATTCATAAAATTCATAGAATTTTTCACAAATGGATGAACACAATTTCCTCCCAATTTCCTCATTATGCAAATATGCATAATATCAAATCTAGACCAATTAGGGACAGCTACAGCTTCAAATTTACTAGTTTAAGCCGTAATTGCAGAAACCCTCAAATAATTACGTGGCTAATTGGGAATATTTGTGACAGATACAACAAATTCTCCCCACAAATTACATTTCATCCACGGGAACACCGCGCCCCAGTGAAATCCTATCGAGATCTAATTTCTCTTACATAATGAAAGGAACTGAAAACTTGTTATCACATTTGAGCACTACGCTGCTTTGTAATGTGGGATGATCAAATAAATTAGGCTGAAATTCATACATATTTCTCTAATCTCTTTCAAAGGCACTTTATTTGTAAAGGAAATAACTCCGGGTCGTTCCAATATGAGCCATAATAAGCAGTTAGAGCGCAGTGGAGGCCCGGGAGAGACAGAGTTCATACTGGATGTTGGCATTTCCAGGTGCATGAGGAAAAATCACGCAGTCACCTTCAAAACTTCAGCAGCTTCACAGGTTGGAAGGTTGCTGGAGCTGTCTGTGTCCACAAAGCTCTGGTTTGTCTTCTGTCTCTCTGGGATGCATCACCTCCTCACAGGTGACCCTCTCCAAGGTCAGGCCATCTGTGGACGACACACACACACACACACACGCAAGCACATCAATACACATGCACATATACGCTCCATAAATGCCTGGCGCTGAAATGGAGCTGGCCTATGTAAACAGGCAGTGCGCCGGCGGAGCGTAACTGTGCCTATTTGTCAGAAAGCCTCATAAATACGATTGCTCCTGATATCTCCATTTCTCCATCCCGCCGGACATTTTACAAATGGGGAGCACAGATAAAGAGAGGAAATGCTCCAGTGTTAGTTTTTCCAATTTGTTAGGAAAAATATTACAAAAATAAAGGTAAATACAGTCCAAATAAATATACGTAATTTATTTCTAATAGCATACAGGTTTGGAATGACTGAACAACTGAAAAATAACCTTTAAAATTGTCTACAAAAGTACTGGTTTGATTAAGAAAATGACTGCTAGTGAAATGTCTATTAGGTTATATTTACAGTATGTGGTTTAACATATAGCCCATGATTTATTTTCCCACATATTTTCAACTACAATCAAATAAGATGAAACACAATATGTAAATATATATATTAAAAGATTGTCGTTAAATAAGACAAAACAATATAATTAAGGCTATAACAACAGCAACCAAGATTCATCAGTCATATCTCTTAAATTTACAGCATCCACTAGGTGCAAGTGTAATCATTTTGTCAGCCAATGATTGCAGGTGCCTTCTAACCTTTAAAAAGTGCCATGATTTATTTCCAGTTTGTGCTATCAATCATTTTGTCAGAGAAGTTGTCACTTTTGTGGGCTGGTGGATAACTCATTTGTTGGGAGGGAAATCCCTCTTCAGTTACGTGATAATAAAAACGACCTATCTATTTGAAATACAGGCTTTGCTTACACATCAACTGCGTTATTTAGCATACACAAGAATGTGTTAAGAATGTGTGTGTCTGCATTGTTCATGCAGGTGTGATTGATGAAAGGACAAAGTGTTATCACCGGGGACAGGAAGTGGACTCGGTCGGGGAAGACTAGTGTGCTCTGTTTCTGTCACATGGAAACCCAATTCATCCCTCCCCTCCCTGCACATTCCCACATCACTGCAGTATATTTCAGTCTGTTTGTATGAGTAATCCATTGACCTCTCTCTCTCTGTCTGTCTCTCTCTCTGTCTTTCTCTCTCTCTCTCTCTCTCTCTCTCTCTCTCACTCTCTCTCACCTCAGTCAGACCCGTTTATGCTGTGATTTTCTGGACACGACCGTCCCTGACACCGGATAGATGAGGCTAATCTCAGCCGCAGGCAGACTGTCAGAAAGCTTTGCTGAAGCTCTGGGTGTAAAATGGCGCTCGGCTGCCCTGCGCTGTTTTTCTTCCTCTACCGCTCCATTCTTTCTCTCTGTCTGTCAATCATACACTGAGTGACAATAAGATGGCATGCAATGAAAACATGCAATTAAGACTCACTCACTGAAAATGTTTTATTATTGAAACTACTATTCTTGTTTGATAAATTTGCTTAGTTACTTTTCTTTAATATCACACTGGTACATTTGGTACATTTTGTTAAAATGTGTTCTAGTATTTTATGTAGTCCTATGGGTGTGTGTGTGTGTGTGTGTGTGTGTGTGTGTGTGTGTGTGTGTGTGTGTGTGTGTGTTTGAGTGAAAGAGAGGTTGTATCATGTGATGTGTTATGCCCATGTGTGCATGCATGGATACATTTGTATATGCATGTGAGCGAGTGTGCCCTGATGCCCTGTTAATTGCCAGACAGTGTTCCCACACACACCTCTACTAATGTTCTGCTTGCTATTCAGTCTGCGGCCTGGCTTTCTCCTGCTTCTCCTCCTGCCTCTCCCTTCGGTACGGATTGTTCCGTTACAATAGCAGCCCCATTCACTAATTAGCTTACCTCAAAAGAATTGTGATCAGGTTCTCGTAAGATGTAGGCACAACAATTACGAGAATCCAGGTTTGAAAGAGACACAAAGAAGCAGTTATAGGGCCTGTGTTTCAGTTACCTGCGTCTACAACTTCAGCACCTTGGACAGCGCCTGAGGGGCTCAGCTCAGGTGGTGCTGAAGGAAAGCAGACTCCCTCACACCTTCTAAAACAGCTCAACGTCTTCTAGTTTTCTTTAATCACGACAATTAGAGCCAATATTTTCCCCCGGACCCTGACAGACGTTGCTTGTAAGTCTCTTTTCTCTCCGAGCGTGGCACCAATCTCATTACACACGCTGATTAAAGCATAGATTAGCCAGCAGTGGCCCCGTGTGCTCCTCACCAGCAGCTCGCTCAATATCAATTAGAGGCTGCGCCAAAAGCAGCATGTCCACCGGTGGCCCTCTGTCTCCTGCTTCCAGCCTCCTCACAGCACTGGCAATCCGTAGCTTTAAAAACTAGTACCCTGATAATAAAATAGAGCAGAGTAGAGGCTTGGGATTTGGGGTAGCAATCATCAACTGTGAGGGCATTGTTCATCATAGGGTGCCTCAGCTACTCTAAATAACATGTAGGCCAGTTTTAAACATATGCAGTTACATATCTCGGTGATATTTTTAACTCTGCCCAGGCCCGTGCACCTCAAAGGTTCAAATCAAGGGGTGAAATAAAGGAAGTCACTTAGGCATATTAGTCAAGGCAGTGTAGCCTATTCTACAGAGTTAATTTTGGAAATAATGAATAGTATGTGAATACGGAATGAAAAGCCTTTTAACCCAGCATCAGTAGGTCGTTCCGGCTTAGAGAGAATTAATTCACATTTCTCCTTTTTTCTGACCTCCTTACCTCAGTATAGAAATGAGGCTGCTAGCGTCTGATTTCATTTATTGATGACATTAGTGAAGATATTTCTGTCTGATTCAATAACACCAATCTACCTATATTTTTAGAGGAGTGAAAATTATTTGTGTTTGGATATAATAATCCACTCAGTTCTATTAGGCTTAAATTACATTTGCGTTTCTTTATTTTTGTAGCACAGGAAAGAATTGTGTGTAAGAAAGTAAACTGTTAGATTGTCTTTCTTGTTTACAGAGTTAATGTAATGTCATTGCCTTTGCAATAATTTATCAATGAAGAAAGTTGTTATGGGCAGAGTGGCTCAGCATATAGCATATATTGTTATATAACAAATGTATTTTTTTTAATATATAGCATTGCTTGTCTCTCCCAGCATTTATGACTGGAATATATTATGAAATAGTTGAGGGTCACTGTGTGAAATTTTGAAATATAATTGACTGTCATGCAACAGCAGAAGCCCTGATTGGCTTTTTATAGAGAATACCTCCGACGTCCCCGACCTATTTATCCTCAATAACCATGTGGTAAATACAGTGTTGCCCCTCTTGCACAACCTTCGGTGTCCACTAACAGACAGCCTGTCCAATTAAAAGTGGCCATCGATTATAGATAGCTGCCTGCTGGCATATGAGGGAGGAGGGAGACACCGTTGGATGCTATGCCACTGCCAATACAGGCCACGGTTAGCCATGAACTAACCAGAGCTGACAACAGCATATTAGATCTGGACTGGGTTAATTCACCTGCAGTTGGCCCCTGTGTTGGCTCTATAGCGCAGGGGTTTACCTGCCCAGTCTAAATGCTGATCATTAAGTTGCTTCCAGCAGCCATGATTGGTGCAGAGGGGCTCATATCATTGATTAAAAAGGAAGGCTGATATTGCAGTTATTTCAGTTCCTTTCTTTTTCTCCCACTGGCCAGGCTGCAGAGGTAAGACCTGTTTAAGTTCAAATCACTTAACAGAACGGAACTTTTAATGCTACCATTTCTACATGGTTTATATCTAATGGTATTTTTGCACTTTAGTTTGTTTAATACAATTTCAGACCGAGAAATCATGTCACACACCTCTCTTATAAATGATAAATAAAAAAAGAAACTTTTAGTTCTTAGCAGAGAGGCTGTGAGAATATGGCAGCCTTAATTTGTATGTCTGTGCTAAAATGTGCCCTTGGCTCATAGTAATCCCTTGTTATTGTGTGTGGAAGCCTCTGAACCTAATTCCAATTTTTCCCCTATCCTATTTTCCAGCAAGCTGCTTTTCCATTAACTTTAGGAAAACATGGTGGCAGGTCCATTTAAAAATGCCCATGCTCCACCCTTCCCATAAGCGCCTCAGCTCAGGAAAATAAGAAATTAAGAGCAGGGCTCATTTCATCATCAGCCCCCTGTCTCCCCTCAAACACAGAGATGGCATCCTCCAATGGAGCTCGCGGAGGGCGGGACAGGGGAGCTTTACCTTAGCATATGTTAACTATTACATGATGTCTTGATGGAACACAACGAAATGACTGGTAATTGACATAAAATATGACAAAGTGTTTGAGTCTTTCTGAGGAAAGCGTTGCATATTATGGCGTATCAGCTCCGTAATGTGACTGATTAATGAAAGATGGGCCTCGAACTCACTCAGCTGATTCTGTGAAAAATGAGTTTTGTGTTGTCATTCCGACAAGCCGGCAACCACGGCCGGAAGAGACTATTAGCCGAAATCATTATCAATAGCCATATTTTCAAACTCTATTATGGCAATCAGGCTAGAATTTATTCAATAGATTTAGTTCATTTGGTTGTAATTGATAAATAATCAAAATTTATCAATGTACTTGCACACATTTCACTAACAATCAGGGAAAACTGCCCCATTTACCAGCTGACTTGGTCCAAATTAGAGCTAAATTGATGATCAATTAATCTTGGGAGGGGTAGCAGAGAAGCTGCAGAAATGTGGCGGAGTGGATGGAGAGGAGGAAAGAGAGAGAGAGGGAGGAGAGGATGATAAAGAGAATGGATGGATGGGAAAGTGTGGGATTTGTGAAGTGAGAGGCGAGCTGAAAACACGAGCAGGCTGTGAGGCGACAACAGAGAAATACAGTGGGTGTATGTGTGTGCTTTCTCCATTTATTTTTATAGGTTTTACTGCATTGCTTTTACATTGTTCCTATCATCACACAATCAACTATAGAGCTACTTTTTAGGATGTGTGTTTATGTGCACATGTATCTTTCTCTTTTTCTCTCCACTGTGTGTGTGTGTGTGTGTGTGTGTGTGTGTGTGTGTGTGTGTGTGTGTGTGTGTGTGTGTGTGTGTGTGTGTGTGTGTGTGTGTGTCTATACATGTCTCAGAGTGAGCGAGTCACACACTTGAAGTATCAGGTAGATCAAGTTTGGCAAGTCAGAGTGAGCAAGGTCAAAGAGACTGATCCCATTTATTCTTTAATTTGCTGAGGCATTAAATTGCATGACGTGGCTTTGCTGCAGTTTGATAATTACCAGCACATGTTTCTAATTTCAAGCTACTCAGAGACACTACTGACCCAAGTCCTCCCCTTTATCTGGTATTTTAGGAGCACAAGTGTGTGTGGGAGAATGTATGTACTGTATGTCTGTTTGAGTAAGTTTGATAAGTTATTCTCACCGTCTAGAACTATTAAATTATCACTGATGTGATCTTTTACTTAATCTACATTCCTCACAAATAATCTCTGGTTTTGTTATGTAAATAAAATCTTTCACAATGCGTTAAATATTACATCAGATCACTGGTTAGCTCTTGTTATGCTGCCATCACCTCACTCTGACAGTTTTTTGGGGTAAAATTAGTAAAACTGGAGTTGTTTTCAGGCTGTAGTGTGGAAAAGAGTCTCGTTCAGTGAGTCTTAGGCTTGCTGGCACCTGTAATGCAAGGCACTCATTACCTTCAATGATGCATTAAAGCTTCCTAATGATGGAGCCACAGTAATGGACCTAACTAATGACCGGACTTAAGAAAGAACATATTCTAATAGCTGGAGCAGAACTGGAGGGAAAGTCAAGGTGTCGGGGAGGAAAAGGAATTAGATCTGTAGACCGCTGGAGAAGCCTAAATGACTGAGGTCAGACTGTAAATACAACAGATTACAGATAATGCTCTAGCAGTTTTATTAGTGACATATTGTTGCTTCTGTTTTAAATGTGATTAAATTAAGATTAGTCTATATCCACAATGCTCCACTTCCGGGATTGCTACGTTGCCGTTGCTACTCTTTTCGGCCAGATGTCCGGTACCTTCCGCTTTCTTTATGTTGGAATTTAAAACTCTGGTTGATTTAGGACTATGGTTAACTGCTCCTCAGATCTCTGCAGGGTAAATCCAGACAGCTAGCTAGACTATCTGTCGAATCTGAGTTTTCTGTTGCACGACTAACAACTTTTAAACGTTCCACCAAAACAAGTTCCTTCCCGAGGCTATTTTGCAGCGGCACCGTGGCTCTGCCCTGTGCTTAGCGTCGCTCATGACGATTGTGATTGGTTTAAAGAAATGCCAATAAACCAGAGCACTGCTTTTCTCCTATCCCGGAATGCTGTGTGGACTAGCCAGACCCTCCTCAGCAGTGCTGTGGAGGAAGGTCTGGTAAAGCAAGACTAAGTTAAGATAGGTATTTATGCACACAAATAAAATTAACACTGAAAAAAACCCCACATTCAAGCGATGTGCTTTACACTGCTGCCAGAAATAATGAAAACAGGGCTCATGATCATGTGGAATCAAGCTTTTATCAGACAAACAGACTTAAATTTCATATAGTACACTATACATTTAAAGGAGTTTATTCATGTTAAAGGGCACAGAAATGTGTTGCTATAGAAATCCAAATGAAACTACAATTACTACAATTACCAAAATTGGGGTTTTAGCACCATATATTGGCAGGTCCAGCTTCTCTGAGTTTCAGTATATATGATATGATAACTTAATATACAGTAGGCATCTATGATTTGGGTATATATCCTGATTGTACATGCATATTAATCCCCAGCATCAGCAGCCCCACTTGCCTTTTGTTGTCCGGACTTTCAATGATGTTTAGGGCCGCCACCTTTTAGTCAATTGTGTGACTAATCAGACATTATAGTCTTTTAATCATCCAAGAGAATTTTAGCTGAATAGTCCATTTTTATGGTCACTTTGTAGAGAACAAGCTATTAGTCATTAAATCAACAGCACACATATGGTACAGTTTTATTAGGCGCTATAGAGGCCTTGTACATTCACCTGCATTCACCAGGATTGTCCTTGTTATGTTGAGTTGTAGATAAGTGTATTTCTGATATACAGTACAGTATGAGACTGTGTGTGAATTTAAATCTGAGTCTTTTGGAGGAATTGTTGGCTTAAGGGCTCCAAACTCATGATTTTGCCTCTAAAATCCACAGTAGATGTCTAAGAGCTACAGAAATCCACCCAATAAAACATGGGAAAGTGATGCTGTGTATCTGCACTTTTCCCCCAACCAATAAACTTGTTGAAACATTCCACCTGTATGTTTAATTTTGACCAGCATGAAGTGTTGAACTTAAAGTTGATTAACCACATTATGCCTTTGACTTTAGCCTGAGGTTGTTCACACTGCTGTTCGTCTTCATTACAAATTGTCCTAAACATAGCTGAGCATGGGGTCAACTATTAACAGCTGATAATTAGACTTTTTTTTTAAAGCTGCTGATACTCTGAACACCATGTGTTAATGACACCTTTTGAGACTTTCATTGGTTTTAAACCCCCACACACACACACACACACACACACACACACATATACACACACACGCACGCACTCACGCACCACCACACCACACTCTCCGTGACACACGCCTCTTCTTCCTCATTAAGGAAATCGCTCTTCTTTGCTGATTATTTTATTTGAAGCCGTGATTACCGCTCTGTCCACCAGATCACGCAGTAAGGGAGACCAGGCGGAGGGCAGAGGGCCTAATTGGGGCATGAGATGCGTGGGGTGTTGCATCCAGGCTGGGTGGCCGAATAGGGGAGCCTCTAATGGGTTTGCCTGTCTGTGGCTCGCCTCTCTCTGCATCTTTCGAGTTCGAATGCAACTCACTTATTGGTCTGCTTCTTATTCCTCCGACTGTCATCAAATCACCTGCAAAAAACGATACGGTGTGATTTGTTAGAGAGCCGTTTCTGCAGATGGAAAATCGATTTTCCTTTAAGATTTTTTTTTTAACTGAGTGAAAGCAGATGCAAAAGGTCTGACCATAAGAAACAACCAGCTCGCCCGCTGGTCCATGTTACAATTTGGTTGTGGTGTAAAGGATCTTATCCTGCATCTGCCTTCTGTTACTTGAATTATTTTAACCTGTTCTGCAAAGGCCCATATGAGCAATGGATTTACCGCAGTTTGATTTCTAAAAAACCGCGGAGAAGGTGGACACGGAATTCTTGATCTTTGAAATTGCTCTACAAAATTGCATTTGTTTTTGGTGCGCTTCCATTAAAAGTGTCTCCTCGCGTGTAAACAGCCGTTCCGCACTCAGATGCGCCGCATTAACCCGGGAGGATTGTATGTGAGTGTGTTTTTACTGGGGAAGATTGATGCGGTCCAGTTAGGGAGGCTGAGTGAGACATAGACCCATTTCAAGTGGGTTCCTGTTATTACAGCAATAAGTTACAGCCTGAGCATCGGACAGTTGAGGGGATGTCTGCTATCCGAGCTATTTTCACTGCAACACAGCACAATATCAATATTTATCATGTAGGTCTTCAGATAAATGCTGTCAACAATAACTACAACCTTTTGATTTTTACACGTGCCATTTAAACAGGACGTCCATATTAATGATTTTGAATTAGGCTTTGGCCTTTAAAGACATAGCTGGTAATACTTTCAACAATAATAATCTAATATGCATGTATTACTATTATTCTTATTCGTCTTATTATTATTGTGAAATCAATATCTGTAAAATTATTTATCTCGTCTAATTTTCTATAGAAAACACGATTTTATTATTATTATTATTGTTGTTGTTGTTATAGCAATAATAATAGCATAAGATAATACACCTGCATATTACCATGGCTAATACTTCATGTTAAAAAAAAACATAAATTCGTCAAATTAGACTGAGATAACAAATTGGATAATCCTCAAAAAGCCTCAAAATTATCCTGAATTAGAATTAAATGAGTGTAGTTTATTATTACATTCACTTTATTCGTGATTTAGATATTTTTATCATAAATTATTCATTATTCATATATTTATTAATGCATATAAAATTATCTCTGACCTTCATGAGTTAATTTTTTAACAATTAAGTTTTGTTTATTTATTTTAAATTACATCAGTTGTCTTCATGCTTACACAATAAATAAATAAATCAAGCAGCTTCCAAACCATACAGACCGTCTCTCCTGGCTCAAGCCCTTCACAAACGCATGCAAGGTTGGCCTTACAACTCCCAACACACAGAGTCCCTCTCCTCTCTCCATGGTCACGATCAAACGAATCGAGCCTCTTCTGCTGCTGCTGCTGCTGCTGCTGCTGATTGCTTCTCCTGAACCTTCGGGAGCTGGTCACATCTTTCCTCATCTCAGTGGACCATGCACCAGTCCATTTCCTTAGGTTTTCACGCTGTGCCACATATAGGCTACTTCCCTGCGTCCCGGCAGATTGCGGGTGAGGAGCATAAAAGATGAGCTGCCTATGTGGTGCAGGAGGAGAGGGGAGTCCTCGCTCGGACGCCTCCTTTGTGCGGCTGCAAAGAAACCTATTTAGTCCCAGGCGGTGGTCTATTCACCAGGCTCACCCTGACATCTGCCAAAAGCCCTCTCTAACCAGCACTGTCTGAGAAGTAAGAGTGGATCGCAGATCAATGACTGTCCTGTTAATTGTATAATAGACCTACTTATGGACCACTGCTAAAGGGGCACAATCGTTTAGAGTCTACCACGTCTGATTTTGCTTGAACCAAACAGGCCTAAATACCTTTAATTGCGCCCGCGTTGATGAAAAGTCGATGGGAGTAAAGCGTCCGATCACTAACGGAGCTTAAATCCATCTGTACTAGTTTATTTATTTATTTCCTCGATTTGTCTCCACAAATCACCTGCCATGGGGGAATGGGGGCGATATTCGTTTTGTTTGTGATCCAAGGACGGGAGGGAAGTGGGGCTCTGAGGTGCTGAATGAAGGCCTGCGTTATAAGGCTTCTCATCTCCTAGGCTACATCTTTTTCTTGTTAAGTCCACACTGTGATATGTACAAAATACACTCAGTCTGCTATTCCTCTCAATATTTTATAAATATACGAAGAGTAATCGGCTTTTGTTTGCTGTTGTAATTTATAGGCTATAGATGTTATTTTCTGAAAATAAGTCTCTCTTTTCTTACGTAAGGTTACTGGTTGTTAACTAGGCTAATTGACATAGTCCAGTGATTTGAAAATTGAGATTTTGATACGGCTAATTGTTTAATTACTATGGGCAAACATTTTCTGGCTCAAATACTAGTAGCTCCTATCTCCTGGAGAAAACTAAAACAAGCCTTTGCATGAGCTCACCTCCAGTACTTTACATGTATATCTAGGAGTCCTGTCATGGCACGTGCTATATGAAATTAAACAAACACATTAAGATGTTTAACGTGGAATAATTTCAGCATGAAAAGCTAATAAATCAGAGGACGGAATGGCAGAGAATTGAATTGAATTGTAGTGTTTCGTGCGCGTTTGGGTCTGTGCGCGTGCGAGCTTGAGTGTGTAAAAAAAAAGAGGGGGGAGTCACGTTGCTGACATTTCCAGACTCCCGCTCTGATTGGCTCTTATTTGAGGAAGCTCACGGGTTCTTTCAACTAATAAGCGCCTCCCCATCGCTCTAAAGGACATTATAATGCAAGGGACCTCCTTTTTTTAACCACAAACCGAATTTTCGTTCATTTAGACGATATATACTTTTTAAATTGCCCCAAAGTTGTGGGATTTTTTGGAGCGCATTTCACCCTGGAGCGGTACGCCATGCTCTCTCACGCCGACCTCCTGGATGCTCGGCTCGGTGAGTTATCATCACTAAACTCCGGCCCTAAACTCCAGTGTAAGATTTCAACTTCTTATTTAACCTTGTGAAGTGATAGATAGACTGTTTAGTTAATTGTGTTAACAGCTAAGTGGTTTATCGTTGTTTGAAGCAATTCTTTACAGTTATTTATCAGGAGTGAGGAATGATCTGACAGCAGAAATTGCGGTTTAAAATTACGACCGAAGCTATATTTAGTTAATTTGTTGTAGTTTACACTTTGGATTAACACACGTCTGTTGCCATAAAGAAGCACAGCTATTGCATGCACTGTAATTCTCATTTAAAGATGCTGCGCTGTAATATTTGCCATTACTCAAAGCCTCTCGCCTCCTCATCCTCTCAGGGATGAAGGATGCTGCAGAGTTACTCGGACACCGAGAGGCTCTCAAGTGCCGGCTGGGTGGTGGGGTGCCAGACCAGGGGCATCCAGGAGACATGGCCCCTGGTTCTGACTCTGTAGAGGGAACCACTCTCCTGCCCGGAGAAGACATCGCCACTGTGGGATCCAACTCTGCCGGCATGCCGGTGAACGGGAAGGAGCAGGAGAAGCAGCAGCAGCAACAACCGCAGCAGAGCTCCAGTCAGTCCTCCAGCCAACAGAAACAGAAGCGGCACAGGACGCGCTTTACCCCGGCGCAGCTCAATGAGCTGGAGCGCAGTTTCGCCAAAACCCACTACCCCGACATCTTCATGAGGGAGGAACTGGCGCTGAGGATCGGCCTCACCGAGTCTAGAGTCCAGGTAAACACTTTGATTTTACACGATGAAAACACTGGCATGATATGGCAGGGTGGGGCTTTGGGTCCAGATTTGTTTTTAACGGGTTTTCTAGCACGATATAAATGTTCAAAATCATCCTTTAATTCCACCTGGACGGCAGTGAGCAAAATAGGCTAGATTCACCTCAGGAGAGGATTCAAGACCAATGTGCGTTTGTAAAATATAGTTTGGTCACTTCTAATAATTTTTGCCATAATGTATTTTCAATTCTTTGTCACTTTGTTAGTGACAAAGAATTGAAGAACACAATTTGACTAATTCTTAGTCAAATTGTGTGGCCAATGGGTGTTAAGTTTTGGGTGCAACTGCTTAAAATATCAAAGCCAAAGGGTGGATTGACGCCACTGGTGAAGTATAAGTTACATTAAATCATAAATTAAAGTGTACTATTGTGCAGATATCATTTAAAAGAATAGAATCAAAAATATTTTCTTATTTGGGTTATATTCAGCACTATATCCTGCCTAAGTATACTCATGTGAAAAAGCCCTGAGCTTATCGTTGTGTTCTGCAGACAGTTGTTTGAGAAAATATGCCAACTCAATCGCATTTTAAATAAATTATATTATTTAAACATCCCATACTGTGTTCAAGTTTAGCTTGATATAAGGCAATATTTAACTTTAAGAAGCCTGCCCCATCTAATATAAAAATCGCTCTGTCCAAGGTGTTTAAACATTTGTCATTTGTATAATGATATAAGATAACGAGCAGTGCTCATAAAGTCAAAAATATTCTGATGGCTAAAATATTTTATAACGCAACCTGTGGCGATTGTCCCCGGAAATATGGAAATTGTTGAGTGTCTAATTTAATTTTAATTTGTTTTGTTTCTGTGGACCTGCAACAATTGCATGAAATTACATGGTAATATTAGGATTTTATTATTATTTGTATTATAATGTATAATATACTTTTTACCATAACAAATATGTTACCCTGGCCAAAATAATGGCTAAGAATAACAGAATTTCCTTCACAAAATATACAACTCCCCCTTTTTAGAAAATAATTAGGGTGGGAATGTGTGGCACATATTTGTTTTACTTACAGTGATTACAATTATAATTTAATTTATTTTTGGGAAATTGAACATATAAAACCAACCAAATATTTTAAACTGGTCATACAGTGCTTATTTGAACAAGCATGCAGGAACATACCAAGCTCTGATAAACACATTATCAACCAATGTCAGTCCTATTTATAACATGTGAACGGGTTATTAACCAGTGATGTGAGATTCATGCAAATTATCCCACTGGAAGCAATAAAACCAGTATAATCATTAGTTACCTTAACTATCAGTTCTTGATTCCATCTAGTGCAGGATCCTAACCGCTCAGGTCGGCTTCGCTAGCTGTTGGTAACATTAGTGCAGGTCGTGCAGGTGCGGCCTTCAGTGGGCGTGTTGGCCGCGTGCGTGCCTCCACAGCCTCTCCTTTAAAATGCTCTATCAGCGACGTCTTAATAGGACTCAAGAATGTATTGCACTTTTTTAATGGAATGAGAAATTGCATTTTCTTTCCCCCGAGTGTAATGGGTTTGGGCGACGTTTCACGGATGGCTGAGCGGAATGAGAGCGAGATTTCACTTTTAATACAGAGGCATCGACTCACGGCCTCGCGCGCGCATTAATCACGCCCGAAGATGATGAAATCTTTATAAAGCCCAACGGGGACGCGCGTACGTTTTTAGCTGCGTGCGCGGGTCGGTGTGTCTGTGGTTCTCGTGCGTGCGTTTGGATGGGTTTTATGTTTACGTGAATTGTGCAAAGTAATGCGGGCCATTTGTAATTAAGTCTACACAATATTTAGGGCAATTTTCAGTTAATCTGCTTGTAAATAAGATGTTATAAAGATAAATTGTTCAGCCCACTGCTGCGGAACACCAGTAATAAAAAACCCAGTGACGGCTGAGTTTTACACAAAAGCTTTCTGTATATTGTATTTTTTTTAGCCTGCAATGAAATTCATAACCCATTTTGACTATTTCAGTTCCACTCTGGTCTTAAAAACACATGATATGTTGACAGTAGCCAAATGGTTGGAATTTACAATAGCGTCCTTGAAGAGTATTATATATAGGCTGTACTAATGCAATTTAGAACGATTCATAAATTACACCTGATATTATACAGTACTCCATCAAAGTCCTACCAATTAGGATATAGTGGCAATGAATGTAAGAGGTCCTTAGGGCAATTGCAGAAGGTCTACATTTACGTCTTGTTAATTTCGTTTGGCCCAGCTCTACACAGACAGTAGCCTATAGGGTCAGGTTCAGACCAGGCCCCACAGCTGGTAGAGAATTTGCGTTGCTCAAGGACACTGCAGGGTGGATTTCACCAGCCACTTTGCTTGCTATGTTTCTGGAATACAATTACATACCCTATATTATTTTTAATTTTTTTTAGATGTCTTTATGGACAACGCACATTAATCAACACGAGCACACAATCCAACATGTAAATGTGCCAGATTTAGCCATGCAGGTTGATAGCTTAAAACATTAAGCCACAACAATACACACAACACATAAGCATAAAACAGGAACACATAAGCATAGGCACGTAAAATGACACAACCACTATTCCAGATCACGACAGCTGGCAGGTTGATGGCATGAGAAAAACATAACACAAGTAGCACATGCAGTAGACACAGGTACAAGTGCATAGACACACATTAAGACACATCAACAACACATAAGAACATTAAAGAAGAGAGCTTGTGACCGGGAGGTCGCCGGTTCAATCCCCAGACCGACAGGATAAAAATCTGGGCGGGGAAAGTCAAAGAGCAACGCTTTTCCCTCCCTCATCACCACCACTGAGGTGCCCTTGAGCAAGGCCCATAACCCCAACCGCTCCAGTGGAGCTGCTCAGTGGCCAGCAGATCAGACTTTGGTTATGTACTGGGCAGCTTCCAGGTATGACTGTGTAGGCCTAACTTTGTGAATGTGGCAGGTCGTCATTGCAAATGAGAATTTGTTCTCAATCGACTTACCTGGATAAATAAAAGGTTAAATGAATAAGCACCAAGTACATAAGCACACACGGAGACACTACTTTAGCGACAAAGACAAACACATTCTTCTTTATTATTATAAAAACATTACATTTATATATAATTAGTTTTGTTGTATTATTCTAAAGACCCTAATTAGCTCTAAAGTTAGTCCGAATGTGGTGAGATATCGTGCGTAAATAGTATTTTTCTTCCATGGTTGCACAAACACGTAGCCTACTGTATATAGGGACATGTTCCCAACATCCATCTTACTGCCCTCATTACAGTGTAATATTAAACAGACCCTGCTCCAGGCATATGCTTCTCAGTCTGTCCTTCTGACGGCTCACGGTCTGGTCTCTCTACTTGCAGGTTTGGTTTCAGAACAGACGCGCTAAGTGGAAGAAAAGGAAGAAGACCACCAATGTTTTCCGCTCCCCGGGGACGCTGCTCCCAACACCGGGCCTGCCACAGTTCTCTGCCGCGGCCGCCATGGAGAACAGCCTGTGCTCCTTCCACGCCAACGACTCTCGCTGGGCCACAGGGATGCCGGGGGTCTCCCAGCTGCAGCTCCCGTCGGCCCTGGGTCGCCAGCCGGGCATGCCACAGTCCCTGTCACAGTGCAGTCTGGGCCCCGGCCCACCACCAAACTCCATGGGTCTCTCCAACGGCCTTTCCTCCAACGGCTCCGGTCTGCAGTCCCACCTCTACCAGTCGCATTTCCCCGGAATGTCGGCCTCTCTATCCGGCCCCACGAACGTATCGGGCTCCCCGCAGCTGTGTAGTTCCCCGGACAGTGACATGTGGAGAGGGACAAGCATCGCGTCACTGCGGCGCAAAGCGCTGGAGCACACAGTGTCCATGAGTTTCACTTAGTGACTTTTCAAAAACACCCCCACCGCACTACTCTGCTCCTAACTCCCTCTCCCAGCCCCACCCTTCGACTCTTTTTCTGTTTTTATTCCCGCTATTAGATCAAAACGAGAGAACGAGCGAGCTAATCAGGCCAGAAATGTGAGGAAATGGAGACTGTATGTGACTTCATCTAGACATAGCCTAATGACAAAAAGAAAAGGACAACACTGATGGACAAACGGAAGAAAAAAATATCTTGGGTTTGGGGTTATTTATCTTGTTACTTCTAAAGGATTTTATCAACTATTGATGATAAATACTATTGTAATGATCTCTAGACTATAGGCCCTAATTATTAAGAGCCAAACAATCGTCGTATTTACGTTTTCATTGAGTGTGTCTTCACGCACACATGTTATTGTGTTCAGGTGAAGTTGTTATGTCAAACGGTTATTTATAAGATGGGGTATACATTTTTGGTAACAGCCTACCACCAACACGCACCATACTGTAGGTGGGCCTATTGAACTGGCTTTCGGGCATGCACTGTGCATGTGGATTTAAACGCTTGGATAATTTAAGGAGAAAATGGTGCCCACTCAGATTGAAGAGTCGACATCAGTCTCGTATCTATGAGATGAGAGCATTAATCTAAAGAGGAGAAAAAACAATGATCTTTCAGTAGGCCTACGCTGTTTTAGGATGTTTTGTGTAGATAAAACATTCTTGCTATGTACCCGCTGGTCTTTTTTGTGACATGTTTTAACTTATTGTATGTGCTATTACTTGACACATTTCTTAAATGTTTGATCTTACATCGAAATGCACCACATTGACGGGTTTGTACCAATTTAAAATGAACAAACAAATAAAAGTAATTTTCAAGAATGTCAAAAAACAAGAATGATTCATGTCTCCATTAAGTTTAACGAGATATCATAATGACCATTTTGTACAAATTCCTATAGGCACTTATATATAAATGGCCTATGTGTGACCCTCAGTTCTGACCTACCCTTTTTTTTGTTGATGGTACTTGTAGTTTATTTGGATTCTATTCATCAAAAATTACAATGGGATTTGAACTACATTTTTGCCACGTTAATAGTGTATGCTAGGCTACTGGCTTAACTGTTAAGAAATTCTAAGATGTAATTTTGTTGCACAAAGTTATATTTTAAGCGGTCGTTGCTCAGTGACCAGTTTTTGAGGTGACAGGGTTAAAGGGTTTATGAAGGATGACTGGTCCCAGTGTGGAAGACAGGAGCGGTAAAGATGTCAGTGCTGTGATGTGACGGTCATTGCTTTTAACCATGACGGTCATCCCACCGAGCAGCCTGGATGGACTGTAACTAAACAGGTGGAATCACAGGCCTGTGTGTGTCTGTCTATACTGTCTAGCCTATATAGTTTCTTGCTTTTATTTGAAGGCTAAAGTTAGCTGCTATGATCCTACCTCGCAAAGTAGAAATTGCATAATCGATTAGTTGCAGCAAAACTAATCATAATATCCAACTATTAAATGCCAGAGTAGGTGAAAATACAAGGCTGCCCAGTTCTAATGGAAATGTTAATATAAATACTACAACTTCAGCCTATCAATAACTCTATTAATAGACTATATCAGCCTGTATCTGGGTCACACTTTATTCTGCTATCTGCCGGTTGCTCCTATACATTGCATTAGGAGCCACAGGGAAGCAACAGTACCATATGCTGTTAGGTAGTTGTTAAATAGCTATTTGTACATACAGTATATAGGGCCAATAGCTAAACTTTCTTAAATTTTTAGTCACAGATGGACCAGCACAGAATCACTGCTTTCACATTCACACAACTCTAATTTCAGATAGGCCTGCAGAAAACATTGAGAGACTGTTACATGGACCCACACACAAACTGACTTCATACTGTATAAAGTTTTAGAAAATATATTTACAGCAATAAACTGATAATCTATAATAAAGAGTTATACCTAGTGCTCAAAATTGTGCACCACTGTTTATCCTACAACACATTGTCAATAACGTGTTTATTCGCCTACTTCAGACTTCTAATGCAGCATAAAAAGCTGGAGGGCGCTGTCTCGCACCTGTCAATCAATACCCTAACAAAGTGATTAGCACAAACTCAACAAGCAAAATATCAACTAGATAAACAAATAATGAACATGTTGATCTGGGCGTTTCCAAGGCTAATTATAGGGAACAAGTGATTCAAAATGCAGAAAAATATTTAGCAGTTTCACACAATTGTACCCTTTAGCAGCACAGTAGGCCTATGATTACTGTGTTGGAAACTAAATTACAGCATCCATAACATTGAATATAGTAAGAACATCAATTATGATTTTAAAGCAATGGACAAACACATCATCTGAAACATTTATAAATGTAAACTGACAAACTGTTATCCTGAAGTTGGTAAACTGACATGTTTTAATTATTTCAGATTTATCTACTTCTATAGTGTTTACTACATTACATAAATGTCATAACAAAAATACAGGTAAGCTGTATTAAGCAGTTTAGCTTTTTACACCTTTTGATCAGTTGACATTTATTTAAAGTTCTTCATTACTTGCCCATCAGTTGTGTAATAAGAGAAACTCTCACCTTGTTTGCGTGACTTTAATTTCAAATTATCCTGATGTGAGATGTAGCCTAATGTCTATAAACTCAGACGCAGCCCCGAAAGAAGTAAAAAAAAAAATTCCATTATGAAAGTGAGCGGACCTCACTGTTTGTGTCAAAGATTATAAGTGTCAACTTCTGCCTGAAATCACAGTAGCTCAAATTAATCAGCGTGTTAACCTCATCTCGTTGTCAGCTCTGAGGCCAATTTATGGTCACGGGATGGTAATTGATGAGATATGGCATTACCATAAGCAGTCCCACTGCCTGTAAACTTATAATTGGAGTTTCTGTAACAATGCAGGAGGGTTAAACAAAGGATTAATCATAATTAACAAAAGTATATTACTTTTCCCATATTAAACAGTTGGTTCCCACCTTTTCTATTAACATAAATTTGTTTGCAGTAATTTACTGAATTATTGAAAATACCAACCCAAGTCAAGACCCTGAAAAAATAATGTATTCCTCTGTGTGTGTGTGTGTGTGTGTGTGTGTGTCAAGCACTACATTTTTGTTCTACACAATTAGCTTAAATTAAATAGCCTGAAGTTTTCCAACTTACAATAAAAAAACAATTTGTACATTATTTTCCAAGCTATTTTCAAGTGTGCTGTGCAGCAGCACAACACAGGATCACACTCTGATTACATTTACAGACACAATAATCCACATTGAAAGACAAATTACAGAAAACCAAGAAAGGAAAACCTAAATTACGAAATAATCCTTTTCTAGGTTGAATTTATAGTCAAGTCACAGTGAATGTATGAGAAAAAAAAACTCAGGTTATCAATTGAATTGATATTAATAACTGACATTGAATTTCAAAATAAATGGACATCTTTTGGGTGTTTGTTTCTTGATGGTCACTGACTCAAAGTCACTGCTCATTCGTCTTATGCTGTATATTTACCTCTACACTACTCACCTCAACCCCAGCCAGTAGTATATCATTTTTTCAGAATAATTGCAGCTGGCTCACCTACCCTGCAGAGGCATGTAATTACACGATATTGTATGACAACAGTTGATCAAATGTTAGAACCACAGCCAAACTGACTGCTGCTCCACCCATCCAGGCTGGAGCTGCAGCGGTGTGTTCTGGTAAATCTAGCTCTATGTGTGGCTCAGCCCACCAGATCCAGCCCAGTGCTGACTACTGTGTCCTGGGCTGCAGTAACAGATGTGAAATCACATTACCCAAACGCTGCAATTAGTCTCACTCGCTCGCGGGTTAATGAGTTTGTGGAAATGTGCGACCCATTCCTCATTAGGTAATTTCTCATGCACTGATGAGAGAGGGAGAGAGATGTGGGTAAAGCAACTCAGTGTAAATGGCACATAGCCTGCTGCACCACATACTGTAAAGCAGAATGCAGCTGATGGGTTCCTTGCAGCTGGACAGTTTTAGGGGGTTCAATAACAGAGGCTTTAAGCAGATTCTATCGTCTGCTGGGGTTACATCAGTCTGTCTCATTATGGACTAGCTATGCTTATTTCCTTGCTGCGAGGCCACTGACTCTGCGGGTGAATAGACAGCCCAGGGCAAAGCTCTGTCAAGACACAATGGACAACAACAAAAGAACTAATTAGCAATCAATTACCGACATGTTTCTGTCCTGCACCTTTTATCTGGTTAGACTGTAGAGCAGGTTACCACTCAACATGTCCCATTCACTCACTCACACACACACACACACACACACACACACACACACACACACACACACACACACACACACACACACACACACACACACACACACACACACACACACACACACACACACACACACACACACACACACACACACACACACACACTCACACACACCACCTGCTGCCTATGTGCTTGGGCAGCAAATGTGTGTAGTTTTTGGTGAATTTGGATTATTGCAAGGATGTATGTGGTAGCCCAGTGATACGTGATTTAATGCAAGACAATGGATCTCCTCTGCGAGATAAAGGTGAAAAATCTTCAAATAATCCAATTAAGGCCTTTAGAGGAAGTTGCTTTTCATGTGTGTCTGTGCCTAAGAGTTTAAGAGATAGTTGTTCATCAGGCTCATCTGTGACACTCAGTCCTTTGTTGTATCTCATTGCTTCTGTTCATTATTGTGATTACTTGTAGTTGATCTAAGTCTAGACTAAGGAGGACATTTTGGCTTAAAAGTAATTTTTTTAATCAACAAATTCATGAAAACCATCATAAAGTAGATTTTGTATGAACCTGATTTGAGCATGTGGCTTGCTCATTTTAGCATCTCCTCTCCACTGCTGTGTTACTCCACACACACACACACACACACACACACACACACACACACACACACACACACACACACACACACACACACACACACACACACACGCATACACAGTGACATCTGGGGGGAAAGTGTACTGTGAGGAGGCTGCGAGTGCCTCTCATGATAGCAACTCTGCATCTCAACAACCTGCATCCATCATCATCAACACTAACATCTGCTCTGAGCCTCAGCCTTAAATCTCTTTCTACCCCCCCACTCCCCACCCCATCCCTTAACTCTCTCTACTCTTCACCTCCTCTCCCTCTTTCTTACTCTCTCCTTTTCTTCTTCCGTTTCTCTTCTGTCCATCTTTTCAAGAAGCCTCGTAGCTGCTCCCTTTTTTTAACCACTCTGCTCAAACTGCTTTAACTCTCATCCAAATACCCTCATCTGCAGAATAAGTGTGGATGGGTTTTTGTTTCAACCATCCTTAAAATCAATATTTAATGATGATGTTATCATTGCTTTTATGTGTAATTTAGCCAGAGTGTCAGTATGAATGAGACACTGTCAGCTTTATGGCATTGAGCATTTATTTTCTGTTAATGGGTGCTCCTGGTGGTATACAAACCAAAACCCAGTGGACGTCTGATGGATTTGTCTGTTAAATGTCTGTTCACGCAGGCATTCACAACCATGCGTATATATGCATACAGTACATGTCTGTCCACAAACACACACACAAGTCTAGTTGATTATATAACAATTCTAAAAGTATAGAATGTTGCAAGTAAAGGCCATGAATGCTACACTTTGATGTGACATTTCTTGCTTTATTGTACCAGAATAAAACAATGAAAGAGGCACTCAATTATGACTGCATTGTCTCCCATTGGTTTGATCTTATAATGCAATCAATCAAAGCAACAGTTTGTTTCCAAACAGATAATTTTGACATTTTCCAAAGCCATGACAATTACTTGTCCTTTTCAGCTCTGTGAGCCAACATTGTTGAGAGGCAATAATCATGATAGTTTTCATTTTTCTCCCAATAACAAGCCATTTTTAATCCAATTAGGAGTGCTAACGTGAGAGGCATAATATCACGGCCCCTGGGACAGATGAGAGAATATGCAGGACATTTATCCCGACAGTCAATATTGGATTTTTCACCAAGCAGCTGTGCCTGCTCTCTCTGACATTCTCCACCTCTGCACAGTGATCCATCCTGATTAAACAGGCTTTTCTACTTTATCAACATTCATTTCATGACCAGGTCATGCATGGCTATGGACAGCGGGAGTAGCAAAGTTACATGCTTCACATTGGGGTTTACCTACTGCACTTCTTCCTTGAATTCAACTGTTCAGTGAAAGATGATACAGCGCAAGGATCTCTTTTAGATCATAGATTGTTTGATATAAGCAGATAGGTGTGCTGTGGTATTCCCCAAAAACTTTTCTCACCTAGACTGACAGCCTAAATGTCTTTTTACATGAACCTGAACGCAGGTGGCTACAATATCCAACCGTTGTTCTACTTCTTTTCCTGATTTGAATCCCCTGTATAATTGAATTTTAAGCCTTTAAAAGTCACATTTCTGTACATATTTCTTGTTTTATTCAGTTCAATCACCTCTGCTTGAGTCAGAAAATATAATTCAGTGTGCAACACTTCAGAATAGGAAAGAAACAAAGAACTGTCGGTGCTTTGATGCCCACAGCGGCTAAACATTGCCACCTTCTGGTGGCTGTCAAGTGCATCACACTGCTGTACAAAAATGTTTTTTTTTTTTTTTTTTAATTCATTCATACATTTTATTTCTTTTTTTAAATCTAGACACATGGTCAATAGATTTTTATCTCATCTTGGTATCACTTAATGAAATATGTCTATGTTAACTCTGCAGAGAATCATACAATTATTGTTCCATCAAAATATGGCTATTAAACGCAGAAAATGCATGAAAAAGAGGGCTGCTGTTTATAGCTGATTGCAGTCGATACATTTATGCAGTGCACTGAATCATTGTCATTGAGTGCATTGATTATGTAGACTAATCAATGTTTATTAGGCTAGAAAAGACTGGCCAGACCACAGTGGAGGCTGAACGATGAAGGAACACATTTGCTGAGTGTCAAAGGCCCACCCACCTGGCCTGAGCAGACATGTTTTAGAGTTCGAGGAAACCTGAAACTGTATGTTTAGGGGACAACATCCAGTTTATATATCCAAATTGGATGGACAAGACAGAATCAAGATTTAGTAAAAGGAAGCAGATTTGCTGGAAGAGTTAGGTAGTAAACTATTATGTGGTGCTTCTGCCATTGGACTCCTTAAAGTGTTTCGCTTTCTTTTGGAAGAGGTGCACCCATCCTTCCTTGCACTGGGTACCATAGTCCATGCTGGCCAACATGTGCTTCATACTAAAGCATGTTTGTTGTTGTCATTGAAATCATCTCTCATTTGTTTTTGTTTACTCATTTGACTAACTCATGCATGACCAAAAAACTTTAAAAAAATGCAATATAAATTGTTTGTTTGACAGAACAGGTAATCTTACAAGAGAGGATGTTTAATATCCCTTCATAGTTTCAATTACTTTTAACTTTTAGGTTCAGGCTTGAGTGAGTTAGTAATGAGTGAGTTATGAGGATAAAACACATTATGATAGACTCTAGTTGGATATACAAATATAATGTAATGTGATGATTTTTGACCAATTCTTTCCTCACCAATCAACCAAACAAGACTGGAGTTCACTTTTGTAACCAATGATTTTTTAATTACATTTTAGGCCACTACAGTCTGATTACATCAGTCTGTCTGAATGTGATTCCTTGAGCGAGAAAAGAGGTATCTTGCTGCTCCAGAACAATTATTCTACAGTGCACTCTGTAATTATACTATTATCTAGAATTATTCTCCTCATCTGCATGCACCATCAGTTATCACTGCACAATGTGTAAGTGTGTTTATTGCTTTACCAGGCCAAGACAACAAAAAGATGTTCCAATGACTCTTTCCAATAAGTACAATACCTAAGCATAATCAGTATACACTTCGACAATCAATATATTCTTAACGATTAACTTAATCAAGGTTCGTCTAATAACCTTGCCAATAATTAGTTTATACTGGAAAGTGTGTGAGATTGAACAAGCAAACCAAGACCATTTTTATGAAGGTTGTTGTTACGCTATTTGTTACCTTTATATACTGTATATCTGACTGACCTAATAATGCTTTGTTATTATGTATCCTGGCTACAAAATGTATTAGATAAAAGACTTTAAAAGCAAACCAAACAAACAAACAAACAAACAGGCCAGCATCAGATAGGAGTCATCAGGCCTTCCCTGAAGAACTCCATTGGAAGGTAATTAAAAGAAGAGTGTGTTATCCATCGCTCCTCATTAATGCATTTTGAATTAACCACTTTCAGGGGAAAGGAATGGGGAGGAGGGGACAAGGGAGAAAATCCATGCAGGCGTTAAAGTAATCTCTCTCTGTCAGGTCGGTCCAAACGGGGAGGGTCGGCTCATTACGGCCCCCACAGGAGATGAATGGGTCAGTCAGGCAGTAAGGAGAGCCGGGCTGGACCGCTGTGTTGACAGACAGATCCACACAAGAAGTGTGTGTGTGTGTGTGTGTGTGTGTGTGTGTGTGTGTGTGTGTGTGTGTGTGGGTGTGTGAACAACAAAGCAAAAATACTTAGCTATATGTGCTATCTTTTCCAGGGAGCAGGTGTGCAGAAGTAGGTTGCATGCTGGGATTTGAGGCATGGTTAAGACGCTAATGTCTGAAATCAACAATCATTGTGATTTAACTTTGACCACATGGACCAGCTGAGGCAATCATCACCACACAGAGGGCACTCCAAAATCACACTTATAAAAATTTCCTGAGCTGCTTCTGTCTTTTTTTATCGTTTTTAACTTCTCTTTAATGTTTTAATTTTTTAATCGTTTTTAACTGCTCTTTAATGTTTTATGTAAAGCACTTTGAATTGCCCTGTTGCTGACATGTGCTATACAAATAAAGCTGCCTTGCCTTGCCTTTAGGAAAATCCTGATGAGCAGAATAAGTTGCATTTTTTAGAAACATTTTAAGTATGGTTCTTGATTCTCTTTTGCAACTGCTTTGAAAAGTGAACTGTAATTCTTTAAAAAAAGTTATCTTGCATTTTGATAAACCTCATAGACCCCCTAAGAAACACGTGTTTCTGTTCCTACATTTGCCACAAGATGGTGTTGTAGTCTTTTGTGTTGTTGAGACAGAGGCAGTTGGCACTTGGATTTAGTTTAATAGTGAGGACATGCAGCTTTCTTGATTAATTATCATATTAAAATTTGAATCTGAATTTCATGTTACATTTTCACCAACATTAGGAGCAAGGACATTTTTGCATACCAAACAAAAATTCATTGACTCTCACATTTAATTTAATATTTATGAATTTGTCTGTGTTTTTATGTGACATATTAGTGGGGTGCTTTGTATGCTGTCATGTTTTCTTCATGTAACTGTTTGCTGATTTTGTTTGCCACTGTTGCATTTATTTATCATCATTTCTGCAATGTGAACAGAAATCAGGAAAGTGCAGTGAAAGAGAGTTCATCTTTGAGCAGCACAGCATGTTCATTCATTCATTGGGGATTTTCAGTGAAAGGGTGGGCGGTTGCGGGGAGGTATATGGGAAGAAGGGTTAGATATGATTGTATTAATTTAGATTAGAAAATGAACTCTGTGAACAGATCACCATAATGCAAATTGATATATCTGTTCATCATTTAGAGCAATATAATGAGACTGTGGGGGTTACTTGTTCATTAAAAATCTATTGATTCATTTAATAAATTGGATTTAAACAATTAGAGTATGTATCATAGCTCCGCATCACACACATCACAGCATTTGTGTGAAATCGCCAAGGGACAAGCACTTGTAGCACATAAAACACAAACATACACACCATCATCTTGAAAACATTTTCCTTTTCCTCTGCTGTCATTCACATCAGCAAAGCACGCTTTAGCAGCGAGACCCTGGCTGATAGGTTCAGACATCTTCTCAACACAAGTACTTTGTGAGACAACTAATTATTATCGCTGACCACTGGCTTTTTAAAGAAAGTAATACACCTTGAATAGGTCATCAGCATTGTAAGATAACAGGCAGAGGGGCTGTTAGACCTAATGCTATTCATTATGTTCATTATTGTTTAGTTTTTTTTGGTTTGTAGTCCTATGTGTGGCATCGCAGACCTTCATCACTATGAGAAAATGTCAACTTTCATTAGCTAAGTATAATTGCAGGCTAGAGTTTCACACAGAGTCTCTGGCCTTTATTTCAGATGAATGAGAGAAAGTGTGGGCTGAAGTGTGTATGAATGCTGACAGGATGATCGTCATCTCTTACACTCAGCTACGTCTGAGTTTGACCTTTTACAAAGGCAGCATGGACACAAACAATTAGTCTCATCTAAATTAATTTGCTATGTCACTACAAACCAGATTACATCACAGCTTCTCTTTGATTCTCTCTCTATCCTTTTGCTACGTCTACATTCTGGTCCTTTTTGTGCTTTGTGTTCTCCACAGTTTGTTCTTGTTTTGCTTAAAGATATACAGTACCGGTCAAAAGTTTGGGGTCACTTAGAAATTTCCATTCCACTCCATTATAGACAGAATACCAGCTGATCTGAGTGGGTGGCTGATCTTTAATACAATATCTACATTGCCCATTATCAGCAACCATTCATCCAATGTTCCAAAGGCACATTCTGTTTACTAATCTGATATAATTTTAAAGGCTAACTGAGAAAACATTGGAGAACCCCTTTGCAATTATGTAAGCACATAATGTAATCTGAAAACTGCTGCCCTGGTTAAAAAACCAATGCAACTGATCTGATCTGGTATTCTGTCTATAATGGAGTGGAATGGAAATTTCAAAGTGACCCCAAACTTTTGACTGGTAGTGTAAATACTGCACTTTTGAATACAGCTGTACGTTTTAATGCTTTGGCTGTAGAGTCTCACTAGCAGAAAAACACCCAGGTGGAGCATCACTGGTCAAGTATTAACTGAACAAGTGGCCATATTGTGAATATCTCTCCACACAGACATGCAAGGAATGACACAACCACACATTAACACACTTACATGTAACAACCAGTCTCTGGTCAGAATGAAACATGTGCCTGCCAAAATAATGGAAACACCAGAAGTATATCATCAAATGTAAAATAAGTGCCATTTGGTTTGATTATGTGGTTGTCTTTGGGTAGAGTTAAACAAAACTAGTGTTACCATCTAACTGACTACAGAATGATAGAAATACTGTACAAAGTAAAAACTGTTCTATGATTTCTCTATTAATGAATGAGAGGGAAGGTTCTTAAAAAGTATGTGTACCCAATTTCCCTGGGGTAAAGCAGAAGTTTGCAATTAAACTGGTCAATTCTATGTAGAGGCCATACGTCACTGATTCCAGAGCAGAGCAAAGATAGAGAGGAAGAGGAGATAAAGGCAAGATGAGGTCCAAGTCCATGTGTATCAGTGGAGACAGATGGTACCCTTTGCAGGCAATCCCTGTCTCCTAGAAGTGACGTTTATAACAAAGGGGTTACAGCACATTGGGAATTAACAATGACTTTAAAAAAAAAACTTTTCTTCCCCAGTCAACATATGCTCTGAAGCAAAGGTCTACAGACATTAGACGTGTACCTCACAGGGTATTGAAGTGACAACCTTCCACTCACAAGCATGTTTCCCTAACCAGAAGCTCCTGCTGTTGGGAAATGACTCATTGCAGGGTATAAGCCCATGTTTGCATGTGTACTTGTTTAAAGTAACTAAAAAATTGTAATTCATCACAAAATAAGCACAATTCATGTTTTAACTTGTTGCGATATTAGATACATTTCACTTGTGAAATTTCCCCCAAAAAACACGTACCTGTATGTGAATTTATTATTATTTAATTACATTGTGTTTATTTATCAGGGACAATACCTTCATTCGTCTACATATAGCCTAATGTGTAAATGAGCCAATAAGGTTCATTTTCATCTGGCCAAATGTTCAAAGGCTCTTTATGAATATTTAACATTAAAACATGAGTTATCAGATGTGATGTGGTGTTTTGTTTGCTGGATTTACATTTTAATATCTGTCGTGTTACCCTCATGTTTTTATGAATAACGGTCGACCATAATGCAATAACCACCGCACAATGTAATAACAACTAAGCAATATTATGGCAGGTTTACATTCTGACTTTTAACCAAATTATACGTAGTTATTATTAGTTCCTACACAGCCATGCATAAGTGTCCTAATATCGGTATGAATGAGAGATTTCACACATGAATAAAATGACCAAGTCCGCACGGCTCAGTGTTTGTCAGTGACCCTGTGATGTAGGCCTGCCTGACTGTGTGAGCTGCTATAAAAGCTGCCCGCTCTCGCACAGCGCCGTTATTTCCCCCCTCTGATTCAGGAAACACTTTACCGAGAGACGCACTTCAGTATGTCGGTGGCTCTGCGCGCACAGCTGTTCCTCTTTCTGATCTCCCTCTCATCAAGGATGGGGCTAAGTCGCTACATTGAGGTAAGACTTTTAATTGTTGATCAATAATTCCACATTGCTTCAGTTCAAGTCAGGCAGGTTCAACTAATGTCTATAAAGTTTCTGCGAGAACCACTGGAACCTCAAATGTGACGTCTATTTCTATTGTGTTTTTATTCAGGATAACGAAGCTGCAGATGGATTATATTCTCTGCTCAGTTTGGACCAGAAAAGAGAATCAGACGATTTTATTGTTCGCCGACCTCTCAGTAAGTGCTGCAGTAAACAATGGCTTTATTCAGTATAGCTGATTATGCTTACCAACTTGGCAAACAACAAGTTAACCCTTTACATAATTTAAAAGTACGTTGATTAATTTTAAACAAGATGTTCATTGCAGTTCTAGAGTCCGGTCAGGTACAGAACACATTTTAATAATCCAACAACCAATCCGTCAATTAATCACTTAATCAATCCATGCCTACATCTTTATTGTACATAATACTGCACCTGCAGTATAGGACGTTTAATATTTGGATGTAGTAAGTGCACACAGCTAAATGTTATAAACGAACACAGTGTCAATGTTTTATGTAAGCCCACTTCTAGCAGAATTGTTGAACACTTAATACTTTTAGCACAACCTCCCCAGAGCCATATCAGCTCTATTGAATGAGCAGAAAAAAACTCTCATGAACACTTATGAACAGTTGAGGACTTGTTGTGTTTGACCATAAAGCTGATTAATCCTTGATTTTCCTGCTCAAAAGCAGAGAGAAAGTGTTTTGTGAATCCCAGCTGTATCATTATAAATGTATATTATAAATGTGTGTGTTGTGTGTGTGTGTGTGTGTGTGTGTGTGTGTGTGTGTGTGTGTGTGTGTGTGTGTGTTTGTGGTTTGTAGGATGTTTGGACATGCTGGCCACGGATGGTTACTTCACCTTTGTGGCGTCTCGACCACAGCTAGCCTGTGCTGCTTTCATCATCTCTGAGCCCAGTGAGGTCATCAGCCTGGAGCTGTCTGACGTCAATATCGACTGTAGCGCTGGAGACTTCATCAAGGTTGGCTCCACTCACCAGAAATAACACCCACACATCCCCCATCGTTGGTGAGAGGAAGTTCAGGGCTTTGAAATTTAAACTCTGAATTCTATTTCATCTTCTTCTCTTCGATTAAAATGGTGCCAAACGGGGTTAAGGTAACATTTAAGGGCCAAACAGCCCACTGGATCCTCTATGCATTGGTCACATTATTCAAAGCAAGTGTGGGAAGAGAAGGCTTTAGTTGTGCAGCCAAGCCTGCCAGTTACATTGCAGTTTCACTTAATGTGGCCAAAGGGGTGAAAGGCATGACACCAACTGGGTTTACAGGCTGTGTCGAGGTCTCATCTGACCTGCATAGATCAATCCCTTTTGGCAGGAGAAAGATGCTCAACATCCAAACAGCACACATTTATATTTTCAAAACACACTATCTGCATAAATGAGATTGAATTTAATTCAAATAATTCATGTTGGATTGTGGTTGTAAAATGAATTACAACACAGCGGTGTAGATGGTGTTGTAAACTGTATTGGACTAGCCTTAGGAAAGACCCCTAAAGCAAAGTAAAGTAATGTTGCCTTATGTAAATTACACACACACTTTTTTTTTTTTGCTATTCCAAAATAAATTTAATAGAAAATGATTTTTTGGGACACTAGCATATTGACCAACTTCTTCAATAAATAAAGTAAAAACTTATGTACTCTGTTTTTATATTTCATGTTACCAACAACATATTCATCCTATGTAGAAAATTGTAGCTGAACACATTCTCTAACTGCCCGATCCCCATCATGTTCCCATCTTACTGTATGTTAACTAATGTTATTTTTGTGTCTCCTTTACCTCCTACACAAAAATGAAAAAATGCCCTTATGTCATACTTGCATTTTGCTTTAAATCTGCTACAAGTTCCTATTCTAACTTTTAAGATAATGTTTATTTTCAAAGATTACTCCACATTGTGTATACAAAGGGACAGTGGAGTGGCACTGGAATAGATTATCTAAATGGATGAATTTTTTCTTCCAAAACCTTTACTTGTGCTTTACCTCACATAATATAAAGAATATATTGTTATGTGAAAATATTGTAAGTGTAATCATGAATTAATAAAATAAAGAAACTGATTTTCCTCTTACAGATGTTTGACGGCTGGGTTCTGAAGGGAGAGAAGTTCCCCAGCAGGCAGGACCACCAGCTCCCGCTGAACCAGCGCTACACGGACTACTGCTCCTCCGCAGCACCAGGAGCCACCAGCCGCTCCTCTCAGAACGTCGCCATGATCTTCTTCCGCATTCACAGCCCTGACAGTGGCTTCACCCTTACTGTCAAAAAGCTACACAACCCCTTCCGTAAGACCTGCTTCACGTCCTTGGAAGAAAGTCTGAAAGCAAAATGAACAGACACAACATCCATAAAAACTAAATCATAATCGTAAACAAGCTCCAAGGCCTTGCATCTAAATCAGATTTGTGTTGTTTATTTTTATACAGTAGGCCTATGTGTGTTTTAAATTGATGGCTAGACTGTTGACTTGTGTGCATGCATGTGTGTTCCTGCTGGACATTTGCGCCTGGCCGAGCGTAAGTCAAGGCCGAGAGCGACAGGAAGAGATTGAATGAGAGGCATGCACCTGTTTTCCAGCTGCTTGTCAAACACGGTGTTAACACTGTGTCAAGCAGCATAACAATCACAGTCTGGCTGTAAGACAAAGACGGACAAAGAAAGAGCACTGACACAAAGAAGGGAGTTTAAATGGATGATCTATAGGGAAATGACATAAATCGCAGGCCAATGTGGGAGGTTTCATTCATAAATGACTATTATCTTCAGCTGTCCACAATCCTGCTTCTTCTGTGTCACAAGATGGCCTCAGTTGGGTAAAACTGGCTATAAAACAGCAATCATATCTCTGTACATATTACCCAAATAAGCAACTGGAAACACGTAATGTCCCTCAACATGTGTAGACCCTTCTTACCCACTAAAAAACTAATATTTCACCTGATTGTGACAAGTGGGAAAATAACACACATAGCATAACAGTTAAAAGTCATTAATCTCATTTTCAAATCTTGCAGAAAAAATAACATTCTAACATTCTCTCCTTAGCTTTGATTGGCATGGCTCATTCCCCAAGAAAAATGTTTCTACATGCCTGCCGGAGTAAACTATTCCGACTCCTGTTGGTGCCTGTCTAGTCTACTATACTGTTATCAATTCAAATTTCATTATTTTCTTATCTTTGTCATCAGAACTGGAATTGGATTTTCATGCTCAGCCCTAATTGTGTCCCCTCCCCGCGACTCAGCCTTGATCATGTCCAATTTGTGACATGAGGTGTCAGTAATGAGTTTCTCTGGTGACAGGGAACTGTTAATTTGAAACCTCTCCTCCTTTGTCTTTGTGTGTGTGTGTATGTGTGTGTGTGTGTGTGTGTGTGTGTGTGTGTGTGTGTGTGTGTGTGTGTGTGTAAAGCCTGTAACATTATGTCTCAGAGTCCAGAGGGCAGCTTCACCATGGTGATACCACACCAGCGCAGGAACTGCAGCTTCTCCATCATCTACCCTGTGGAGATCCGGCTGACAGATCTCAGCCTGGGGCAGGCCATAAGCAATGAGCTCAGCCCACAGGTGAGACACACACATACACACGCACACACACACACACACACACACACACACACACACACACACACACACACACACACACACAAACACACACATACACACACACACATACACACACACACACAGACAAATAGACAAACACCCCCCTTTTTCTGTTAAAGTACATTCACGTTACTAAAATTCTTCCTTAAATGATCGAGATAAGGAGATAAGGTATCAGCCATTCTAATCATATGAATTTTCATGTTATTACTGCTTGACATAATACTATTTCCATAAAGTAAAGATCACCTTTAAGATCCATCAGCTTCTGTTCAAATCTTATTCCATTTGCCTAACCCTAATCAGAGGGGAAATACTTGTTTAACTAGCCTGGTTCCAGGATGTAATCTTCAGACATATTTAACTACCTAACTATAGTCATAAAATTCACAACAGAGAAAAGACTGATGGTTTTTGTAAGTCAACTGAAGTGAAACAAACATTGTTCATGTAGAGTTCTTATTTTTGAATATGACATATAAAAGTAGCTACATTTAACAAAAACCTGATTCACTTTGTGTGAGGTGAGCATTATGCAGTTAGGAAACCTTATTAGGTTAGTTATTAGATAAAGTATTTTGGTATTTAAAAACATGTTTCTGGATTACTGTCTTCACTTAATTTATAATTTTTAATAATTTCATAAAAACTCAAAGTAGGATTTCATTCCTTTATAGTGACATTTTATATATTTCTATTTTATTTCTTGCTGTAAGATGGGTCTTTATTTTCCTAATCTTTAAGGAACAGGTCCACATTTTTGGAAATATGCTTATTTGCTTTCTTGCTAGAGTTAGAGATCAACACCACTCTCCTGTCTGTCCGTTAAATAGGAAGCTATAGCCAGGAGACAGCGTAGTTTAGTACAAAGACCGGAAAAGAGGTAAAACAGCTACCCTGGATCTGTCCAAACGTAACAAAATCTGCCATCTGGCTCCAGCTATATATTTAATGTTACCGTACACACATGAGAATGTATCAATCTTCCTATTTAACTCTTGGCATGAAAGCAACTATGCATATATTCCAAAATGTCAACTTATCCCTTTAACCAATAGATTTTATTTGCCCTATTCAGACCTTTGCCATGCATATGTATCGTAAATGAAAAACATTGGCAGTGAACTTCTAAAAATATTGTCATTGAAAAATGGCCAGGGTTTTGGGGAGTCATCCAAAATCAATGTTCTGGTTGGCAAATAGTTTGCAGACCCACACTGGTGTTTGAGTGATTCTGTTGTCAGCTGCTGTTGTACTCTAACAGGTGCAACAAAGTCTAATTAGACTTCTTGGCAAAAGGTCTAATTAGGCAAAGTGAAAACACCTGTGTGAGCACACAATGGCTATGTTGGGACGTCAATCAGCTGCTCTCATGAGCAAAACCAAGCATTGCATGTTACAGTTTGTAAATTGTTAACCCTTTAT
The DNA here is from genome assembly GCF_010015445.1 of Perca fluviatilis. Taxonomy (NCBI): domain Eukaryota; kingdom Metazoa; phylum Chordata; class Actinopteri; order Perciformes; family Percidae; genus Perca; species Perca fluviatilis. Next base: position 25,779,623 of record NC_053117.1, read on the forward strand.
ATTGAATGTTCCATAAGATATTTGACAAGTTTCTAATGTATAATGCAATACAATCAATATTTTTATAATAACAATGTATCAAATGTCAAACTGAAAACAATGTGACAATGTGAAAGGGGTCGCTTGTGCCGTGTTGAATGTGCAGCTCACCTCTGCTTTACGGAGCTTTATTGCAGCTCACTGTTAAGCTGTAAATATTCACTTAATACTTTAAAGCCCGTTACAAAACTTTTAGTTATAAATGACACGTGAAATAAAATCTCATAGAACGACATAAATCATGTTTAATAAAAGACAGAACAAAACAAAATGACTCCTGAAGATAATGGCAGCTGGGCTTACGCTGGCTGCCAGACTATTGATATTATGATAAACTGCAAGTACTGCATTTGCTGGGCCAAATACAACAACCTGACATTTCTACTCAAATCCTGAGGAAGGTTCTAAGTGTTACAATTTCAAAGATGATTTGTATGAACAGTTTTACAGGCAAACACAGCTGCATGTAATCATATTTTATGTAAAACATGCGATAAAAGAGGAGCATGGATAGAAAATATGATGGACCAACTTGAGGTACCCTTTAGCTGTATATCATTATTCTAAACAGATACCAGACTACTGCCTATGTGATAGATAGAACTCTCTATTATAGCAGTGTTTCTAATTGTTGCTCTAATCAATACTTCACATGAACCGACAGTGTGCAGGCCAAGCTGCAATTTAAAGGTACCCTGTGGATTCTTCTTGTAAGTAAACACCATCAGTATTTCTCACCAACACATTGAGACCTGACAAATGTGATGAATGCATTTTCTTCCTTATTGCTTATAACTACTTTAATTACTAGCATGTGCTAGTATACACAAGATACAAACAAAACCAGGCCTTGCTCATCAACACATTGCTCCATTGCAGAGAGGGAGTTAGATTTTTTAGTGGCATGTGGCACGTGCCAGTGGCATGTACTTCTGGTACTTCCGTATGCCAATTGCGATTGCATATAAATTGACGCCATAGCGAGTAGTATGAAAGGGCGAAAATCCGTTTAGGTACGTTGGTCAGGGTGGAGGATGGGTAAAACACAGGACTTTCACCCACGAGAGCGGGGATCAAGTTCCGTGTGTGACTTTGTGTCCTGTGATTGATATTTCATTTTCATGTGTGTAGTTTTTCTAACCCTAACCCCGTTCTTCTTTTCCTAATCCCAACCGTTTCTTCTTTTCCCGAATGCAACCCGCGTGTCACGTAGCCTCGTGATGAGACATAGTATCGCGATAACACGCCACGTGGCTTTAGAAAGTGCCATGTATATCTTAACGAAATGTTACGTTGTAAGTTATATGTTAACATTATAAGTTATATTTTACATGTTACGGTGAAGAACTAAGTTATATTTTAACGTTATAAGTTGCCACTTCCAGCTGCCACATGCCACGTAAAAATCTAACTCCTACTGCCATTGTGCCACTAGTGGTAAAAAAAACAACATAGGGTACCTTTAAAGCTACATTGTGTAAGAATTTCTCCCACCTAGCGGTGAAATTGTATATGACAACCAACTGAATATTACTTTCTAGCCCCCCCCATTCCAAGCGCGTTCTAACTCCTACGGTGGCTGAACCCAAAATTAGCTCTTAGTATCTCCATCGTTTACACGCAGCTGTTCTAGCTGTCTGTGTTACAACTGCATGACGTGAGTTGTCTGCCAGGGAAATCACAACGTTATGCACAACCATGCTATAGTTAGCCAAGCAAATATGCAGAATTACCTGTCGAGAAGAAAGCAGGCAACTTCGGCGTCCCTTTTAAAGTGGCCATATTATGCTAATTTCAGGTTCATAATTGTATTTTGAGTTTGTACCACAATAGGTTTACATGGTTTAATTTTCAAAAAACACCATATTTTTGTTGTACTGCACATTGCTGCAGATCCTCTTTTCACCCTGTGTGTTCAGGTCTCTGTTTTAGCTACAGAGTGAAGCATCGCACTTCTATCCCATCTTTGTTGGGAGGCGCACATGTGCACATGCGCTAGCTAGGTAAGGATCACATCAGATAGCTGTTTGTTTCTACAATTTCAGTTAGTACAAGGCAGGATTAGCTGGGAGAACGAGGGCGCACTTCCAACTTTGCGTGGAATACCTGCAGAACAGGGACATGTAAGTAGTTCTTTTGTAGATTATGGTGAACTAGTGTGTGTTTTAGCAGTTTTTTGCCATTCAGAACGAGCTAGCATGCTACGGTTAACCACCTTGTTTCGGGCTAGTAACGTAGAAAGCCCTGCCGATTTTGAACAGCACACCCGGAGACTGAAGGCAGGATACATTCAGAAACCGTATCTCACTCAAAACAACATGGATGTTAGTTTTTTTTCCAAGTTTGTATGCGTGTGGAAGCACCAGACACACAAAATAACACCCCAAATCCCAGAAAAAGTGATTTTTTTCATAATATGGGTACTTTAAAATCCTTGCTCCTTATGAGCTCTTTCCATCTTGGAAAAGCCACTCCAATATTAACTTAAAAATAGGTGTGATCCTCCATTTTCAACAGGCTTTCAAATCTGCGGGCAGTCGCGAGTAATCTTCTCCCCCTCCCTGGCATTCGTCACGGTGCCACTGAGTGTTAAAACGCAAAAGGCGGAGGTATGTCCCTCTTTGGCTAATGTATTTTAAAGTAGGAGGTGCAACATGGCAGCCGTCATTCGAGCGACTCGCTCCTATGTATTCTGAATGATTCTGAATGGCAGATTCTATGCGTTCTAGAATACTTTGATTAGTTGGTAATTACATAGTAATTACACATGAATGAGCACATATTTGTGAAAGAACAAAGGTTTTTTTGCTAAGAATCAACTCAAAAAATTACAGAATGTAGGTTTAATATACAGACTTAATAAGTTAACTGCTTGCTTTAGCTGCACTTCAGCACCAGAATTGTTGTTGTTCTTTTCTTTTTTTTTCTTTTTACAGAAGCAGGTGTGGACAGACTGTTCGGGGTCAGGTGACTATGTGGAGCTGCTAGGGGGGAATGGGGTGGACACCTCTATGATGTTCCCCATAGCTGACCTTTGTTTCTCCCTTAGTGGGCTTGGTGAGTCTGAGCCCCTCCAGAGTGTATCTGTGATGATCCTTGTAACCGCAGGTTTCCAACAGAAATTTGACTTCTTGTACTGGACATTGACTTTACTAAGCTACAGTATATTGTGCTATGCTATGCTATGCTATGCTATGCCTAGGCTCACAATTTTCAGTTACTGATTTCCACTGAAAATGTATTGACTTTTTTAAACACAGTTTGGCACATTTCACCACATGTATCGACAAAAACATCTAAACTAAATTCCAGCTTCACATTATGCCACGCACATCAAAACACAGTTCACCACAGTGTTACAACAGCGACCTCTAATGGTAAGGACAGCTCAGAATATTAAAATTCCGACATATGATGCAGCAGATTAGTCCTTAACATAATAAAATTAAAAGATCATCCCTCGTGGTGAAATATTTGCAATGAAAATCATATTTTACAACTTAATTTGCATCTGAATTTAATAGTAGCAAAAATAAACACCAATGCATTACTATATTATATTATATATATATATACTGAAACAAAATAATACCACAAATGTTTATAAATAACAATGTATGATCATTATTAACATTGGAATAAGCAATTTCTACTTTTTGAATTTCAATACACTTACATCTTAACTATACTATATTTTACTAGCACTTCACACACTGAACAAAGACACTTTTTCATACCAGGCTAAGAAGGGCTGGCAAGTGAACAAGAATGCTCTGTATGTGCTCCACTGTGAAGTATCTGTTTTTCTCTCTGGCCCTTCAGCCCAGATGAAGATTGGTTGTGATAACTCGGTGGTGAGGCTGGTGTCCAGTGGGAACTATATCAATCGTGTTTCCTTCCAGTACCGATTACTGGAACAACGCGAGCTCCCCAAGACCCGAGAGAACACTCTCGATAACTTCTGCTCTGTGGAATGAAATCACACCCACAGTCACAACGTCATCCATCTCTCTGTAAATATACTTGTTTGACTAATGCTGTCAATACATATTTTTTGTTGTTTTTGCCAAATATTTTATTAGTGTCCTAATTATGTAGAATATTTATTTATTTGAAGAATTATTTTATTCATCTCAAATTCATGTTGGATGGTGGATTTAGTGCTTTTCTTTCTTTTTTTTCTTTCAAAAAAATCGGTGATACATTATATTTCTTGGCAAGAGCTTTTTTCAAACCTTCCCTTTGTTGTTCTCAGTTTATATCATGTGCTAATATGCTTTGGGATGTTTTACATCTCTGCTGTCTTTTCTGTTTATATTGCCTTGACAATTTAAAAATAAACATGACTTGCATGATAAAGCACATTTTTTATGTTCTGCTTTTGTGAATCAATCTGTTTTTATGGGCCTACTTTCCATTTTATTATAGAACTAAATGTTCATTTGGTGTTTGTTTTACCATTATGCTTCTACAGGATCCATCCATTTTACCAACCACAGATCTGAAAATGTGGGAATGTTGTACAGATAGTCCAGCACTAAATACGATAAGTGATGTGCAATACGTGCAAAACTAATGACATTCCCATTAGCCTCAACTGTACTTTGTGTTTAGTCATAGATATATATACTGACATATATCTATGGTGTTTAGTGCTAATTAACATGCAAAACTATGATGATGAACATCAGCTCAGTTGGTAGCGCAGGCGCAAATACATAGATGTTTATGCCTCGACGCAGACAGTCCAGGGTTCGAGTCCTACCTGTGACGATTTCCTGCATGTCTTCCCCCTCACTTTCCCCCCCCCCTGTCATAGCTGTTCTATCCATTAAAGACGGAAATGCCTAAAAAAATATCTTAAACTGCACCAAGTACAGCCTAACACATGGCTGTGGACTTGTTAAAATTACAGGGTTTTGCTGCCCTTCAACAGTGGTGTATGGTTTTGATGAATTATATGTGGTAAAATCACGAATGTCATACTGCTATTTGGACCTTGCCAATGAATAGTGTGTTTCTGTGGTAGATGTTAAAGTGAGCTGCTTTCACATAATATTCATGCACAGACACAAACACCTTAAAGCAAGACTCCAGACGAAAAAAGTCTAGTCTTAGATCAAATGCTTGCAGTGTAGTCATTAAAGATGTCACTGCTATACCTGCATTGATAATGTGTAATTTGTGACAAGTAAAAGTAATGTTACTTTTTACTCTAGTAAAAGTACTTGTGTACAAATTTACTTAAAGTAAAGATTAGGCAGTGGTGGAATGTGACTAATTACATTCACTCAAGTACACAAATTTGAGGCAATTGTACTCTTGGTACTTTCTACTTCTACTCCATTACATTTCAGTGGGAAATATTGCACTTTTTTTTCATTTTCATTTTTCATTTTTTATTTATTAAACAGGAAAAGATTAAAGACAATCGGGCCTGACTCAGTGTAAAACTGATTTTCAGCAGGTTCCTGCTCTGCAGAACATAAACACCACATACACAACAAAAACTCCTAGACAGAACAGTAACAAACACACAGACCAGGAGAATGAGCAACAGGGCAAAGCCATAAAGCTGACTCAATGGTCACAGGTATACCTCTCCATTAAATAGCGAGCAAATGTTAATTTAATTTTTTACTCCGCCACATTAATCTGACAGCTTTAGTTACTAGTTACTTTACAAATTAAGATTTTTGCACACAAAACACGAGTTTTTAAAACATGATGTTTTAATATAAATTAAACTACCCAACAATCTGAAGGCCTACAAGTACATCTGATATGATTTGATGAATAAACACTTAGTTGATTGACAGCACAGTTTTGATCGTTTCTAGTTTCTAAAATGTGAGGATTTTTCTGCATTGAGTACTTTTTACTTTTAAGTACATTTTCCTGATAACAGTGAGCAACATTTTCAATGCAGGACTTTTACTTGTGAAGGAGTATTTTTACAGTGTGGTATTAGTAATTTACTTCTTTCACAGTCAGTTAAAATTTATTTTGAGTAAACGTTACTGCATTACATTTTTAAAAGGGAGTGGGGTACATGTACATACACTAGTGGAACATTATCAGCAACATGACTCCTTATGTTGACTTTGCTGAGGTACAATAATGCTAAATATTACCCATGAGGACGTTCTCCTTAATTTGATTGCATTGTTGTGCATTTGTACTGTTCACTTAATCCTACACTCGGCCCGGGTGCGCCTGTCTTTCTGCGCCAGTGGCGGTTCTAGACACTTTCATATGGAGGTGCCAGGCTTGCCCTACATGCAATTTTAGGGGGTACCAAATATATTAATACAAGTGTTTCATACCACCAACCCTCCATAGGTTTGGTTCTACAAAAGACTAATGATACACATATAACAATAAACACAAGAATACTCATTCAGTGTTAACCTACATTTTATTCATCACTGCACATGAATAATATCCCCTCTTTGGGGGTACAGGTAGGGTTAAACATGTGAAAATATTTGCCAGAAGAAGGTAATAAAATGATGTAGTTAAGTTTAGAAAAAGAGTGTGGTTTGGGTTAAAATCAGTACATATGTTAAGTTACTCAACTTACGCATGTGACGCAAAACATGAAGTAGTTCAGTTTGTTCCATTTAGTAAAAAAAATCCATCCACCACCCAAACCTGCTTCCTTATGTGCCTTTTCTTTTAACTCTGTAATGGATACCACTTGAAATGTAGCAAAGTACGATAAAATGTACTTTAGTAAAAGTAAAATGACCTTTTTTTTAAATGCTCAAAAAAGTAAAAGTATACAAATAAACGACTTCAATACAGTATCAAGAGTAAATCCACCCCTGCAAGTGTGTATATATATCCTACAATGTCAATGTGTATGTGTATTACAATGTATTAAAATATGTCCTTGGCAATTAGTATTAAGCAATGACGCATGCAATTTTCTTTGTTTTTGTAATCCAATCCGTTCCAGAGACAAACTCTGAAATAGCTTTCATAGTGGTTGGTCATTGCTCAAAATCATAATTAAAAAGACTTAATACTGAGAGCACAGAATAATACACCACAATGTTCTAAAACTGTAAGAATACAGGTTTGATTGTGACTCTCTCCATCAGAGCCTAATCTCTTACATACTGTACAGCTGTGGAGCCTCAGACTGAATGAATGTGCAGCTCTTAATGGGATTATCCCACAAGCTTCAGTGCTCTTATTCCCCTTGACTTCCTTCTAACTGGCTCGCTTTTGATCTTCTCCTTACGTGGAATTAATCTCAAACCTGCTCAACCGTGATAATTCAATTAACCAGCGGATGTCTTTTTTTTTTGCTCGATGTGTTGCTGTTTTCAGTACATTAGAGAATGAAATGCACTTTGGATGCCATCAAAAGAGATAAAGTCTGATTATCTGTTTTCTAGCACTAGACACAGCAGTCTTAAATACGCAATGTATTTATAGTGGCCAGTGATGGTGGACTGGAAATTTGTTTGTCACTTGTTGGGCCAAAAGGGGTCCTCCATCCTTTTGGATGATATGTGACCCTGTACAGAAAAGGACATGCTTGCATTATTAATAACATTGAAGTAACAGAAAGATGAAATTATGTTTATTGTTATTATTTTTGTTATTTTATTGTTGTTTTGAGAACATTAGAACTGACTCACTCCCCCATAAGGTCATCAAATAATACCATCTACTGCACAGAGGATCCAGTATCTGAACTGACTTTCTCCACAGCATTTGCATAATAATCACAAATTTGGATCTGAATAGTCACATATTCTGAATAGCTTCTCTGCATAACTTGCTCTGCTTCAGCAGTGGAAGACATATTCAGGCCCTTCTTAAGTACAATTACCACAGTGTAAAAATACTATAAGTAAATATTTTGCATTCAAATGTTTTACTTAAAGGTCCAGTGTGTAACGTGTTTAGTTGTTCATTATCAAAATCTGTGTTGCCTGTTCACAAACTTGTCCTTTTTCATGAATATTTACCTCCACCATCAATTCCAAGTATTCCTTTTGGCTTGAAATTTTACATTTGCATTGCATCAACTGGGGTAGACGCTCCATATTCATGCGCCATCTTTAAATACGTTAGCTGGTAAGGGACATCCAGGACATACTGCTCCGCCTTTTGCGTTTTCGCTGTCACATGATAAACTCACATGTGCTGCTATTGCTGCTAATGGGTATTGTAGCTTCCCGGCCCAGGGCAAGTTTGAAGAAGGAAACATGGAGGACAACACATATTCAAAATCCAAATTTCAGGAACAGGAGTCTTCTTCTTCGCCCAGAAAAAGAAAAAGGATATTGAAAAGAGCAAAAGACCGGATTTTTTAAGCGTGAAGGCTACCGTAGCTGTAATACGTACTTTGAACTGCGTGGTGCGAGAGAGTTGATTGCGCCATGATCTCAACGCTAGATGGGAGAAGTTCCTATACATTAGACCTTTAAGGAACAAACTCCCAGAAAACAGCAGGTCCACTGCAACTCTCAGTTCTTTTGAATCAAGGCTGAAGACTTTTCTTTTTGATGCTGCCTTTTTTTAAAGTAAATGTTAATGTACTAAGGTATATCAGCAAAATGTTGGTAAAGATTTTAATGTTATTTAAAGGTAAAAGTTATAATCAAGCAAGCAGAATAAACCCTGACAGTGTTTTATTATAATATATTTTATCACTGGATTATTATTACTAATGCATTTACAAGTAAGCAGCATTATAAAGTTACAACTTGTCATGGCAGAGCAATTTTTGAGTGGATGGTTTATAGTGGCACAAAGACGCTGAGTGGTCTGGTTATATTATGCTTATGCTTTGAGAATGAACGAGCAGAGTTAAACCAGGAATAGACTGGTGAGGACTTCTCGGTGCACAAGACTCACAGAATGACTGCAGACAGGTGAGTACAACAACAAACTCACTGTGACTTTATTAACTTTCTTTTCAGAGGACGTCAATGTTGCTGACAAAGCAGCATTGTGTGCGTATGCGCTACACATGCAAAAACTGTGCAGCTCTTTGCTGAAATATGTGTGCAGCTGCTGTGGAGTTTATTTTGTTTGAACATGTCTGTGTTGTCTGCCTCGGTAATGTTTTATTCTACTGTTGATTCTATAAGAAGTGTCAGGTTATTTCATTTATGTAGCCTATGAATGTTTGTTACACCTGGCGCAGTGTCCAGTTATTTATTTTTAGGCCATTTTAGTTTGATTGTCTGAGTTTTGCCTGCTTTCTGGTTCATTCTAGTGAGTTTATACTGAAGGCTGTTGTATAAGTATAATTGATAATCAGTTGTATGAACAGGCTGCAAAGAGCCCTCTATAGAAATTTTATTTGTTTGTACACGTATACGTGATATGTATACGTTGGCATGTTAATGCAATACATTTTATAGGCTAAATGTGTTCTTTAATTTAATAGGTCTATCAACCAACATGGTCATCATCATATACAATATTTCTTTAGTGCAGTAACGTTTACTCAGAGTACATTTTAACTGACAACTTTTTTACTTTAATCGAAGTACGCTTTAACCAAGGTAATGTTTTGCTCGTATACTTGAGTAAAAAAATCCTTAAACTGACAGTAATTTTGCTCACATTCTAGTACTTTCCAACTATGTACAACTATGTATGTGCTCTTCTAGTATGTTTTCAGTGGCATGAACAGTACAACTCCAGATATTGTTGTTGTTAAAAAATTCTGGCTTTTTACAACGTGGATAATATATTAATTGTTTTGGCCATCATTTCGCACTACAACCTAATTGGTGGACTTGTGGGTCTGTAATGAATGCTCATTACAATATTAGGGATACTGTGGAGGTTACTAAACTGCTATGAAATTAGTGCAAGTGTTTTTCCACTAATACTCTTTACACTTCCATGTGTATTCACCTCTGTGAAGCGATTGGTAGCATTATTTCAGTGTAATTCAATTCAGTCTGCTGATGTTTTTGACTGTTTCGGATCCTTGCTATACATTAATCAGGGGTCTTCAGTGTTTTTTAGGCCAGGGACCCCTTACCTAAAAAAGCGGAGGATGATTTAAAGCTATAGTGCGTAGTTGCTGCCGGCCCCGTGAGGAATTCTAAGTAATGACAACAAAATTGTCGGCACGTCCACATGATACAAGCCTTGCGTGACTGTGCACCCCCCCCCCCTCCTCCACACAGTTTCTAGTAGCCAAGGAGGACATGGAGGATTAAAAAAACATGATGATTCAGAAGATGTAATTATCTTCACTCGAGTTTCTGCGCGGGAAAGTCACCGGACGACACAATCTTCTGAAAATAGCCATACTGAGAAATACAGAGAGAGTTTTGTGGAGCTGATAGTCTTAATTAGCTTTGTAGTAACTCATTTGGCAATGGCTTGAATGTAACGGACATTCATTAATACCAAAAAGTTACGCGCCTAAAGCTTTAAACAAACCCAGGACTTTCAATCAGAAGACTGGTTTGTGAAAAAACAAAACTGTAATTAACCTAGTTTACTTAATATTAACCGTCTGGTTTTACCCATGAGTTTTACGGGCTTTTACAGGGTTTTTACGGGCCTTAGCACGTGATGCAATAACGTCTGTGACGTCACATTACTGTAAGTCTTTATTTTAGTAGTTTTACGTGACTCATTTAAAGCCAATCCCTGATGTTTTACTTACCCAAACTAAGTATTTATGCTGCCTGAATGTAACAAGTTCTGTTTTACAGCTTTTATCAAAGATCCTCTAAACTGTCTAAACTGTTTAAAACTGCGCCCATTACGTTAGAACGGTCACATGTTTACGGTCATGTGTTTAAACTGCCAGCATGCAGCAGGAAATACAATGAAATAGAATGGTCATATGTGTCATTTTGGGAGTCTTTGGAAATCAACCTAAAATGTCATCTTGGTAGGATGCAGGAGGATGCAGCCAACATATTACAACAAATTACATTCTCACACACTTCTTATGCGTATGTGATTTACTGCAATGTATTATAGTCTGTTATGTAACAATCTTAGAAAACATCATACTGTTCTGCATCTTTCCAGAGTCATTTGGGGTATTATCAGCTGTTATATATAAACGCTAAACAATTTGTCACATTCATCAATTTAATACTGCTTAGTGAATTGACAACATGAGTCATGAAGCTAAATTTACAGTAATGGAGTGTGGAAATCCTAATGTGCAATAGCCTTTTTTGCATTGATGTGACTCATAGAAAAGAAAGACTACTGTGTTTTGCCGGTGATTGAATTCTTAATTAGCAGTATAGAATAATTAGAAGTATGTGGGAGTTAATGTTAAATATGTTGTCTTACATCTTTTCCTTCCTGTTATTGATGACATGAAGCAATATTAAAAAGAGTTTCTGTATCTTGGGGGATACAGTCATTTAACAGGCTGTAGGGGGAGGAGCTATGGGGGTGGGGGGCATTATGTGGTTGCAGTTAATGAGAAACACTGATGGGGTGATGGGTCATGTAATCAGGTCATGTGACTTTATGCCAACATTCCAAACATTTGTATCAAAATCCAAAATGGCAGCATATGTTGACAAAGACATTGGCCATGTTGTTATATTTTTCACAATTATGATATTTTAGAGTGGTTTTGTTTTCGAAAATATTTTTTAAGGATAGTTTTACTTCAGGGAATTTCTGTCAGCCCTTTCTACAGTACAAGAAAAACTTTCTATTGCCATAGAATCTATCTGGTGTGGGGCACCACAAGGAAGATGGTAGATAAAAATAAAAAAAAACAGGAAAAAGGTGTTATAAAAAGTTATGAATTGTTAAATTTATATCCTATATGGGCAATGCATCTTGGGAGATAAAGTCCTGTTTTTCCAATTGTTGTTGTATGGATAACATGAAATAATGTAGCTAATTAATTGTTTATGAAATGTTTTAAAAGTTGGCTTATGAACTATAATAAAAAGAATACAATGCAAAATGTTACCTTAAATGGGCAATGTATCTCGGGAGATACAGAGTTTAACTTAGAAAATGAAGATCATATTTAAAAAAAAAACATGAACTTGTCATTTTTTGTGTCTAGATACATTAAAAAATAGCAATGCATAATTTCCATCAAATTTATTTATGCTTGCCCCTTTAAGGGTTAACCACAAACACCATATAATCACTTACTAGAGCCCTGTGAACTGTGAATACAGTTTACACACAGCCATAGAGGAAATATTTTCTGAAACTTGAGTAATTCAATAATAATTGCATAACCCCATATTTTGTTTCACCTTAAGCATGTTACCTCAAGAGTGACTGAACAAAGGACTGTAAGTTTATTTTTTTGCAGTTACTGTTTAATAAACTGCTTGAAAAGTTTAGAGCTCATAATCAGCTGGGTGTGGTCTTGATCTGCTTTTTCAGAAGTGCACACCAGGTCAGCTGGTGATTTCCAAGGTATGACTTCACTTACAAAAATGCCCATTCATTATATTATTGTAATATAATTACACCAGTAAATCAAACTGTCACCGCTGGCTGCTTCTGGATTGTAAATTAAAAAAATTAAGAAAGGTCTACTTTTAATGTAGCATTTTATTATTGCATTAGTCATAGCTGTTATTTTGTACTCAACTAGATTATGATTACATTAAATTTACCTGATTTAAATATGGGGAAATACAATACAGAAGCTGCCAAAACAATGGATTCCAAAAGTTTGAAGTACCTAACTCTAGCATCACATAGGCAACTCAAAATAAAAATAAAAACACTGCTTCCATAATACCATATCAATAATGGGAGATCCTCAAGAGGAATATTCTTCAGAATAGTATTTAAAAAAAAGTATTTTAATATATTCTTTAATAACATATAATATGTAACAAATTGCCAAAAATAAGCAGTTAATGTAAATCAGTTATGATAGGCAGATATGCATTTGGTTCATATCTAGATTCTCTGAACTGATATTAGATATAAAAATGTGAGACCTGATGCACACACATAAATAGTTGTGGACTTGGTTGGTTACAAGATACATAATTTATTTTACTCACTGATAATCTCACCATTTTAAAGTTTGTACACCACTTTTTGATTTCTCCTATACTGCCCTCTACTGCCTGGTTTCATTAACTACACACACATGATAATGCATGGTATACAATACTTAACAATTGAAGAATTTCCCAAACAAATTGTTCTTTCCTCTAAAACACAGCTTGTATAAATAAGCTTGTTGGTTGGTTTTGTAGGATTTTAGGTTTGCAGTATGCTGTTGTTTAAATATTAGCAAAAGTTGGCATATTGGCTTCTGTATTTTATAAGAAATCAATATTAATTTTGTAATACTAGTTTATATTTGGTACATTTCATTCTATATATACAAATATTTCCAAATATACAGTGTCTGTTAAATGTGGAAATGTGTGCTCTCTATACAATCCCACCAAATTATCATCAATTAATTTAATATTATTTAATTTTAAAGACATGTTGTGTCACTAAGAGTTCGCTCAACTTGAGTTAAAACTGCATATTTGTCCTGAATGTGTGTAAAGCATTCACCCAAAACACTTTCACTGTCTGTGGTGAAGTTGAGACTGCCACACCTTGAGCTGTCAATGTGTAACTAATCAATGATTGAATAGACAAAATGACCTTGGAAGAATATTAATATCATAGCTACAAAAAAATTCCCTCTTGTAGGCTTCCTTGAAGTACTGCATATATGCTGATGATAGGTTGAAAAACACTATTGGTTTTTTGTGGAGTACGAGTGTTCACTATCCCTGCTGATAAAATCCCATCAGCAGGGATCCTCCAACACACACTCATACACACAGAGTTTCTGAGCTCTTTAGTGTAGATCTCCAATAGCATTAATAGATCTACGTCATTAATCTGCTGCCAGAAAAGGAAGAGCAACTTAGAAAGACTCTCTGAGCAGCAGGATTTAAAAGGCCCTTACACCCAAATAATTAAATTCTAATTAACACTAATTTCTCATGGCAGGATGCCTTTATTTATAAAGTGTAATCCACACTTCTTCTTGCCTAAGCATGTAAATAAGATGAAATTGGCTATGTAGTGTCAACCATCCACCTCTGTTTCGGCCTGTCTGGTGTCTGTTGGTAATGAGCTTGGCTTTTTGCCCCTGGATTAAATGCCTTGTATAGGAGGCAAGTGAGGTCCTAGTGCCAGGTTAACCACCAGCTACTGAGGTGTAATACAGTACATCCTTAGAGTACTTTTTTATTCCTTGCTGTTTATTTCTTTTTCATAGAAGAATATGACGCTACTTGCTGCAATAACAGCAGCTATAGTCTCTTTTGTGAGACAGGACAAGCAGGGGTTGAGCACTTAATTATAGAGTTCGAAAGGTTGTAACCTTATTGTCCAATATAGCTCCATCTTATTAAGTCTGGCTGTTGGCCAATGCATAATGCCAAGATCTCTGTCTGAGGGAGAGAAGGACCTATCAAAGCAGTGGGAGGTGTGAGTGTTCACTGTATGTTGTGTGCACTTGAGTTGTGCTTTCTTTTCTGTTTGACTTTGATGTAGCTAGTTTCATTATCTTTTTTTTGCATTAGTTTACAGGAATTATAGTGTTATGACAGCTAAGACTTTTTAATATAATATTTTGTTTTCCACACTTTCATGTGCTTTTGAGGTAAACAAATATGACTTAGTTGAATTTGATAAACAACCAGTGCTGTGGAAGAAGTATTTATATATTCTACTTATTTGTCAAAGTACCAATACAAGAATGTAAAAGTACTCCATTCTGCATTCAAAACCTTAAAAGAATTGCAGAAATATTATCGGAAAAATGTACTTAAAGTTTAATATACTAGTAGTATATTAGTGCTCTACTGGATCAAAATATTAATCTTGGGGGACCTGACATAATTAATGGGGTAGGAAAAAAATTAATTGTATTCATTCTTTTTGGACTTTCCTCTAATCTCTTTTTTTTATGAAATATTGGATAATTTGGCCTCAAACTGTTGTTTTGATTAAACCATTTGAGAAGTTTAGAGGGGAAATGTCTCTTTGGTGGAACTGCTACATCTGAAATGTGATAAGGAGCCCCAACTACAGTACTGTTTTTTGTAAGGGTCCACAAGCCAGTTGAGAACCACTGGTTTGATGTGCAATGCATTGTATTCTATAAGATTATGAATTGAAATGTAAAATCTGACAGTAGTAACTATAGCTTACTATAGCTTAGCAGTCAGATAAAAGAGTAGACACAAAAATGTTTCACTTAAAAAATGATGTCAAGTAGCAAATCAAGTAAAATACAAGTAGCTAAAAATTTTACCAAAGTACTGCACTTGAGTAAATTTACTTAGTTACTTTCCACCACTGTCGCTAATCTTAGTTTGTTATCGTTTAGGTTTCAGGTAATCTTTTGCTTTTAGAGGCTGTAACATTACTGAACTATGAAATAATACAAGAGTGTTTATTGTGTCTAGAATTTGTGTACATGTAATGCATTTATTGTGCATGGTTAGTCAATACAGTGCTACAGTATACATGCCATGAATATCTTGTAAGACCAACAGTTGGAGCGCCTGCTCTATTCCAGGATTCCCAGCAGAGGTGATGTTCACTTCCTGAATGGAGAGATGGGGGAGGGGATCTTGATGTCCTGCCCCCTCTCCAGTCTCTTCTCACATTCAATCAGGTAATTTACACCGTCAATCACTAATTGTACCAGCTCGACCTGTGGATGCATAGTAACTAGTGTCAAAGATCAATATGTATATAGTTGTTACATTTGAATTAATATCCATGCAATTCTATCTACTATGGTCCTGATAATTAGCAAACTCAGTGGTTCTCGATGATGTGTCATTGACGCTCAAGAGTCTGCAGGATTTCATTTCATTTAATAAAAAGAACTATATAAGCAAATAAGTGAATTCAGATGATTTATTCGGAATAAAGTTAGTATAGTTTTAAACCCAGGTTTTGTGGGTTACTCTTTCTTAAGTACCCTTTTACTTACAACTTTACTGCAGAAAGCTTTTCATGTCCACGTAGAAAAGAAGAAGAATTGGGAACAAGATAGGAATGTACATACTTTTATGTCTTTTGTACATCAAAGGGGGACAGTTTTTAAACCATTCACATTGTGCAGTCAGAAAAGAAAAATGAATGTAATCTGTAACAATTGTCTGTTTATAAACTGTCTTTAAGTTTAGGTTATCTGCTATTCTCAGCTGTGTGTAACTAGAATACATAATGCCCATATCATCCCCCCACCCCTGCATAACCTGCTGACATCTGGCAAGTTCAATTCACACCTGGGGACTTTTATAAGTTTCTGACTTGCTCTGATTGAATGTGATTTGCAGACTCTAACATCAACCATAACCAAAGAGGTGATAATAATAACCCTGACCTTACTCCACAGCGCTGTGGAGATAGGTCAGGTAATGCGAGACTATCTTGATCTTAACTATCTATGATCTTAACAGCCTTCGATTGGTAGTGCCTGTTGGAGGCTTTGATCACAGCCTGCGAAGAAGTGCAGCAGGAAAGACTCTGCTAAGTAGACAGCAGTCTTTAACCTCAACTGGCACTTCCCCGCCTGGATTACAGATTAAAGAACAGCAGTGGGTACGCTTATTCACAGCCCACACCTGTTGGGATGTCTGCTGTCCTATGTCTAACTCTAACTCTCTTTGCCTGCTGCTCTTTTCTACTCTTACTTCAGCTGCTGCTTTCCTCTTCATGTGTTTACCTCTGACTTGCCCAGACGGTCAAGGTTAGAAATGTCCACGGTGTCTCCAGTAGCGGCCGTGTCGACGCCTCCTGTGCCTCTCTTCTGTAGCCTCAGGTTATCCAGGATCTTTTTAAAGCGAGGGTCCTAGATCATAAACAACACACAGTAAATAATTTTTCAGTCATGACAACTAGAACACGGGAGGAAATATATTGTTTAACTTGAACTTCTTTTCCTGCATTACCCTGCTGAGGATGGGCAGGCGGATATGCACACCAGCCCTAAGCCCAGTGCCGAGGTTAGAGGGGCAAGTGAGGATGTAGCCCAGACGGTCATTCCACATGAACTCCCAGCCTCTCTCCTGAATTAGATGCTCCACCTAAAAGTTGCAAGAAAAGACTAGATTTATATGTTTACTTTTTGGAACACATGTAAAAGATAATTGCAACAAGCTGGAGATAGCAGGTACAGAAAGGCCCAGTTTCTTGTTTTTCTATGTATTTAGTTTTTCATAGCCTACTTTTAATACAATCTGTAGGCAATTTTTTTTTTTTTAAGTCTTTACAATACTATACATATCACTGAGATAAAATGCATTGATAAACAATTTCAATTTGGAGCAATACGTTTAACAAAATCCACACTGGAAATAGAGACATGCATACCTGTTTAAGACCTCTGCAGAACCTTTCAAACACTCTCTTCATGTTTCCTCCTTTCTCCATGGATATGATCCTTGTGTGGTCCTCCTCATTGATCCAGATTAAGAAGTTCTTCTCATTGTTGTGCCTGAGACAATCAGGAATAATTAAACTCCAATGATATCCATGTTAATACAGCTGCTGATACAATTGAATCATTCAGCAGAGAAAATGCCTACAGCGTCAGGCCAGTCATGGGCTATATAGACACAGGTGTGGAGGTGGGGTTCGGGGCAACACTACTTTATCAAAAAGGAAATGATGCTGAAGTTGGAGTTATGGAGGTAAAGGAAGAAGAAAGGCATGAGGTTGAATTTGCAGAGGAGAGTGAAATAGCTGTTTGAAAAGTGTGAAGGTATAATTAGGGCCTTTAAACAATAGATAAAGTAACCTATTACTTATAGTCTGGAGGAGCTGCGAGTGCAAGTTTCAGGATACTAGCAGTGATGTACAAAGCACTACATGGATAGGAAAAAAACATTTCCATGTATTGTAAAACTAATTAAAAAGCACAGTGAATTCCAGCAGTGAGTTCTTACATAATTTTACAGAAAAAAAAATTGTAATCTAATTCTGCTGAATAATCCACTTCTTTCCAGTCACATTGATCCTGTACTATATGATGGTGGTGCTCAATGGTGTCAGATATCAGACAATGTTCACAAATCTTCCCTAAATAACCCACTGTCTTACAAATTGGTATATGTCATCAAATAAGACACTGGTACATTGCCAAAAAATAAGTTATGGGATGAAGATGGTCACAAATAGCAGTTGTCATATTAGTGTTTCTATTACTGTCTCTCCAGTTGTCCCCACAAACCAACCACTAGTGATGGCTGTGAATGAAACCAGGATCGTACCTCTGAGGCATATCTCTTCAAAATTATGTTTCTCGGCACTCTAGGCAAACTACAGTGACTATAGCTAAACTAAAAAAAACAGCATTGTTTCTTCTACAATGAGTTTCTCCTAGTCTTACCAGATACCACGAGCATCAGGCCAATCTCTGGCCATCCCAGCTGCCGTGAGCAGAGGTGACACAGGTTTATCAAACAGGAAGTGCTCCTGATTGGCCAGTGAAGTGATAGAGGAATCAGGGGGGACATTAGTCATCAAAAAAAGAGAACAGAACCTTGTCTCTGAGTGTGATTGATTGTGCAATTACATCAATAAGTTGTTTCTGCTCTCTGTCAGACATCTCTCCCAGGCTGTAGTAGCGACCAGTCAGGTCTCCCTTCAGGCCAGCCAGAGCTGTCACAACCACGCGCTCCACCTCACGGCGCTCAGAGCGCGAGCATGCAGGCGGAAGACTCAGCCCACGG